>NC_092823.1:40366926-40676926 GCF_023375885.2 Dermacentor andersoni | reverse complement strand
TTTCTGAGGCGTTGTTTCGACCTCGCCCTCGCGGCAGCCGGCAAACCTGATGGAGGTGTCGTCTGTGTACAGGGTGTCGTTGATGCCTTCGACTCTGGAGAGTGATTTGGATAGCTTGTACATGACAATGTTAAATAAAAACGGGGAGATTACCGCGTCCTGCGGCGTACCTATCGGGCCCAGCTCCACGGGGTTGGGCTTGAGGTCGCCAATCTTGAGGGTGGCTTTACGGGATCGTAGAAACGAACTGACAAACTTGTTAAACGTCTCGCCCAGCCCGAGCACCAAAATGGTGTCACGGATGTGTGGGTGGCTGATGTTGCGAAAAGCTTTTTACGAATCGAGCCCTAGGATGGCCCTGCCATCCCTCATTTTTTTGGTAATAATTTGGTGCTTGAGTAGCTTCATCGCGTCCTGCGTCGACAGGGACTGGGACGGGCGGAAACGGATCAGGCTGTACGGGAAGAGATTCTTCCCCTCGATGCGCCTTGAGATGCGGTTGCGTATTACGCGTTCTGCCCTTGCCCACGCATGACGTGAGGAAGATGGGTCTCAGGTTACCCAGTCCCGGACGCCAACCCGGCTTGGGGATCAGGACGACCGATGCCGTCTTCCAGGACTCTAGGACAGAGCCCTGCTCCCACATGTGGTTGATTTCTTCAGTGAGGCATTCAATGGAGCCGTATTCCAGGTTTCGAAGCGCCCTGTTGGAGGTGCCATCGGCGCCCGGGGCCGATCTGCCGTTGAGGTCCTAGAGAACTTCGCTGACCTCGTTGATGTTGAAAGGCTCCCCGAGCTCTAGGCAGAAGGGCCCCTTATAAGATGGGTAATCCGTCGGGCGCGAGGTTTGCCTTAACATAGATTTACCTTAACTTCGTTTTTCTTGCTTCAAACGGATTCATGACTTTGTTAGCTCGTCATTTTCAACAAAGCAATTAAGCCTTTTATTAGGATTGTCCCAATGCAGGATGCGAACACAGCAAGTCTAGCAGAGATGCCCGCTGTTGAAACTATTATGCCACGGACGCATGCATTGGCAAGCGACATAAAACTCTCTTATGAATTTATTGCGGACATGCCAGGCCCTGAGACTCATGGGGCGTTTCCCCCGCAGGGGCGTCTGCGTAAGCAGGCGTTTGGTGTGTTGCGCCACCACGTACCCGAGCACATGAGGGTTGGACCCTCCCGCGTGTAGCCGTGCGCGGCTTAGCCGTGTCCGGGGAAAGGGGGATCCTGGAGGTTGAGCCGATGCCGGGTGTTCGGACCTTTAAGGCCCCCCGGCGGAGGCAACACACCTCTTTGGCCTCTGCTTCACGTAGACGGCACCCCCGGACTGACCCACCCGGGGGAAATCGGTAGTTGCCTTTTCCTGTCTCTCGCTCTCCCTCCAACCTTCGTCTTTCCCTCACTTTCCATCTTTCCTGTCTTCTCCTAACTTCCGCTCACTTCCAATTTTTCCAGGCAGCAAGGGTTAACCTTGTGTGAATAGCCAACCTAGGTTATCTCATATTTGGTTATAGTGATAACGTACAGCTGGCGCTTACAGGACCTGTTTTTTACAGTCCCTGTAGCGTCCCCTTGTAGGGCTCCATGGTGGGTGGTTGGCGTTATTGCCGAAAATTACATTATTCTATGGCTAGTTCCTTCCCTGCACTTCCTGATCGCCCTCAGAAAAGAGGGCGCACCGATGAAGTATTCCAGTTTTTTGGACGGCAAAAAGAATCCTTCCCACGTTTCCACGTGATACATTCTGCAAAACCAGATAAACCAGTACGAACAATCTCACCCTTCCTTGTTTCCAAGTCATTGACTGAAGTCTTTGGTCCTGGATATAAGGCGTCGAGGATGGCAAGCGGAGATCTCCTCTTGGAGCTCCGCAATCAAAAACAGTATGAAAAATTGTCAACACTTGTTTCATTTGGGGAAACCCAAATAATTATAACCCCGCACCGCACGATGAACACCACCCGTGGTGTTGTCTCTGACGATGACATGATGGAGCTCACTGAGGCTGAACTCTTGGAGGGCTTCAGTGACCAGAATGTTATCAATGTTAAGCGAATTAAGATGAGGCGAGATGGAAAAGAGATCAAAACGAAACACCTGATACTCACCTTCGGCTCAAGTGTCCTTCCCGAGTCCATCGAGGCCGGTTATATCAAACTTCGTGTTAGGCCATACGTTCCCAATCCTCTGAGATGCTTTAAGTGCCAAAGGTTCGGCCACAGTTCACAGAACTGTCGAGGCCGGCTGACATGCGCCAAGTGTAGTGACACTGAACATTCCTCCGAAACATGT
Source organism: Dermacentor andersoni (assembly GCF_023375885.2). Taxonomy (NCBI): domain Eukaryota; kingdom Metazoa; phylum Arthropoda; class Arachnida; order Ixodida; family Ixodidae; genus Dermacentor; species Dermacentor andersoni. The sequence continues at coordinate 40,674,628 of NC_092823.1, read as the reverse complement.
CAGAAGACTCCACATTGTGTCAACTGTGATGGCGAGCACGCCGCATACTCGCGCGCCTGCCCGTCCTGGAAAAGAGAAAAAGAGATTGTGACCATAAAAGTAAAAGAAAACATATCATTCAAAGAGGCACGCAGGCGGGTTGCATACCTTCCTAAGGCCAGCTTTGCCGAAGTGGCGCGTCAGGGGGCAGCGTCACAACGGCCTCCGGCGGCTGTCCGACCCACAAGCAGTGAGTCGGCAGTCACGCCATCTGCCCCCGCGGCGGTTGCAGCTAGCGCTGCTCCGTCAACCGAGGAGAAGGGACCATCCACCCCGAAGGTGGGTGCAGCCGAGGCTGCCCCAACCTCCGAGGCCCCTTCCAGCGCTGGCAACGGCCAGCGCAGCCAAATCCCTCAGGGAGTCCCATCGACCTCCGGGCTGGTGGGCGCAGGGGTCTTGCCCTCCAAGGCGGGACTCCCTCTGAAAACTTCCCGCTCGCAAGAGCACGTGTCCGGCGCCTCACAAGAGGCAATGGACACCACACCTATCCTCAAGGCGCACCAGGCGCCTAAGGAGCGTCGAGAATCACTCGAACGCTTCAAAAAGAACAAAACACCAATTACAGGGCCTCGAAAGGGCTCTGTAATCTAAGGCATCTTTCCGTTTCCGTACACACAGCACTAATTTACATTAAATATGGATACACAAATCATACAATGGAACGTCAGAGGTCTCCTTAGAAACCTTGATGATTTGCAAGAACTCATCCACAAACATAATCCAAAAGTGCTGTGTTTACAGGAAACACACTTAAAATCTAAACACACAAACTTTCTCCGTACGTATGTTACGTTTCGCAAAGATCGCGATGATGCCGTCGCATCATCGGGTGGTGTTGCGATTCTTTCTCATAGAAGTATTGCGTGTCAACCTCTACAGCTACAAACGCCCCTTGAAGCAGTGGCGGTTCGAGTTGTCCTACTAAACAAACTCATCACCATTTGCTCCCTTTACATACCCCCGCACTACCAACTGAACAAACATGAATTTCACTCCTTGATCGATCAATTGCCAGAACCTTATGCTCTTCTTGGCGATTTCAATGCGCACAGCTCCCTGTGGGGCGACTCTCGTATAGATGCGCGAGGTCGCCTTGTTGAACAGTTCCTTTTTTCTTCTGGAGCGTGCCTTATCAATAAGAAAGAACCTACATATTACTATCTTGCAAACCGATCCTTTTCGTCAATAGATCTTAGTATAGTCTCCCCGTCGGTACTGCCTGAACTTGAATGGGAAGTTACCGACAACCCTTACGGTAGCGACCACTTCCCTATACTGCTAAGATCATATAAAGAAAACCAATATCCACCATACGCTCCTAGGTGGAAGATTGAGACAGCTGATTGGGAGAAATTTCGATCTCTAACTAGTATCTCATGGGCCGACCTGTCTTCGTTAGGAATTGACGCTGCAGTTGAGTTTTTTACAGCATTCATAATAGATGTCGCATTTAAATGCATATCAGAAGTAAAAGGCTTGGCCTGCAAACGACGTGTCCCATGGTGGAACGACGATTGTAGGATCGCTCGTAAAAAACAGAACAGGGCGTGGGGGTTGCTACGCGCTTCTCCCACTGCAGAGAATCTAGTCAACTTTAAAAAAGTAAAATCCGAAGGCAGGCGAACCCGCCGACAGGCCAGACGAGAAAGTTGGCAGAAGTTTCTATCGAGTATTAACTCTTTCAGAGATGAGGCGAAAGCCTGGAACAGGGTCAATAGGATAAGAGGGCGACAAGCACATGCACTCCCTTTGGTAAACACAGAAGGCGATACCCTACAAGATCAGGCGGACTCACTTGGGGAGCACTTTGAGAGCGTGTCAAGTGCCAACCATTACTCGCAATCCTTTCTCATATATAAACAAATAGAAGAATGTAAGCCACTCATGAGAAAATGTCAACAGAATGAACCATACAACTGTCCTTTTAGCATTGCCGAGTTGAGAGCTGCCTTGAGTGCATGCAAGAGCTCTGCACCGGGATCTGACAGGATCATGTATGAAATGATCAAAAACTTACATAAAGACACCCAAGTTACACTAGTCACACTTTTCAACACCATTTGGGCTGCGGGATACCTCCCGACTGCATGGAAAGAAGCTATAGTGATCCCGGTTTTGAAACAAGGCAAAGATCCTTCCTCAGTGGCAAGTTACCGCCCGATAGCCCTGACAAGCTGCCTTTGTAAGGTATTTGAAAAAATGATCAATCGCCGTCTCGTGCATCTCCTAGAGTCCAGGAAAATGCTTGACCCATTTCAGTGTGGTTTTCGGGAAGGGCGATCTACAACCGATCATCTTGTGCGCATCGAAGCGAGCATTCGCGATGCATTCGTGCACAAGCAATCTTTCTTATCTGTATTTCTGGATATGGAAAAAGCGTACGACACAACCTGGCGGTACGGAATCCTGCGCGATCTTTCCGCGCTAGGTATCCGCGGCAATATGTTAAATATTATAGAGAGCTACCTAGAGAACCGTACATTTCGAGTGAAAATAGGTCCTGCACTGTCGCGTACATTCATACAGGAAACTGGGGTACCCCAGGGTGGCGTACTCAGCTGCACGCTCTTTGTCGTCAAAATGAACACGCTTCGTGCATCTCTACCACCAGCTATTTTCTACTCCGTCTACGTAGACGATATACAGATAGGATTCAAATCCTGCAATCTCACTGTCTGCGAGAGACAGGTACAGCATGGTTTGAACAAGGTGTCACAGTGGGCAGAGAAAAACGGATTTAAAATCAATCCTCAAAAGAGTTCTTGTGTGCTGTTCACAAGGAAGAGAGGCCTAGTTCCGGATCCTTGCTTACAAATGTGTGGACAAGAGATACCAGTAAACAAAGAGCACAAATTTCTAGGTGTCATACTTGACTACAAACTCACTTTCGTCCCCCACATTAAACATCTTAAAGAAAAGTGTCTAAAAACAATGAACATAATCAAAATTCTATCCCAGACTACGTGGGGTAGTGACAGAAAGTGCTTAATGAACCTCTATAAAAGCCTCATTCGATCACGACTAGACTATGGTGCCGTGATTTATCACTCTGCCGCCCCAAGTGCGCTAAAAATGCTAGACCCTATTCACCATCTAGGTATCCGCTTAGCCACGGGCGCTTTTAGGACAAGTCCCATTGAAAGTCTGTATGTAGAATGAAATGAGTGGTCACTCCATTTTCAAAGAACATACATCAGCCAAAGTTATTTCCTAAAAGTCCACTCTAACCCTCAACATCCATGTTTCAATACCGTTAACGATATGACATATGCTACACTCTTTCATAATCGTCCCTCAGTAAGACAGCCTTTCTCGGTACGTGTGAGGGAGCTTAGCGAAGAAATGCACGTTCCACTCCTCGAGCTTCGCCTAATGCATCCAGCCAAGCTGCTACCTCCTTGGGAGTGGCAGCTCATACAATGTGATATATCGTTCGTGGAAGTCACAAAGCATGCCCCAGAGATTGAAATAAAGATGCATTTCCGGGAACTCCAGCACAAATACTCCTGCACGGAGTTCTACACAGACGCATCAAAGTCACACGACGGGGTATCCTATGCAGCCGTCGGTCCATCCTTCTCGGAATCCGACGCACTGCACCCGGAAACAAATATCTTTACGGCTGAGGCCTACGCACTACTGTCGGCCGTAAAGCATATAAATAAATCACAACTCCAGAAATCAATTATATATACGGACTCCCTAAGCGTCGTGAAGGCCTTGATGTCACCCTATAGACACAAAAATCCAGTACTTAATAAACTATATTCCGTCTTGTGTAGGGCGTACATATCTAACCAGCATATCATTATATGCTGGGTGCCTGGCCATAGGAGCATCGAGGGCAACGTTCTGGCGGACGAGATGGCTACGTCTATAGCATCGCAAGCCGTTAACCCTACTGCTGAGGTGCCTGTCACAGATTTGAGGCCTTTCTTGCGAAGGCGGCTGCGTGCCCACTGGCAACGCATGTGGGACGCGGAAAAAGATAATAAGCTCCACCTAATAAAGCCACAGTTAGGACTCTGGCCTTCCGTAACAAAATCACGCCGGACAGATGTCCTATTCTGTCGTCTAAGAATAGGACACACATTTGGCACACATAACTTTTTACTCACCGGAAACGAGCCTCCAACCTGTGGTAGATGCGGGGAGAGGCTGACCGTCCTCCACGTCCTTCTGGAGTGTCGGGCAGCCGAATCTGAAAGAAAGAAACATTTTCCTTTAGCATACCGCCAGCACATCCCCCTTCATCCAGTAATGTTACTCGGCCCAGAACCGCTGTTTGACTCCAGCGCAGTGCTGGGCTTCCTGAAAGATGTTGTTTTGCATGTTCTTAGCCCCACATGTTCGTAGCGGGTCCTCTCTTCAGAGGATACCGCTGTGATAGCTCTTTCGTGTAGCACGCGCCTCTAGGCCCTTGTGTTTCAAGGGCTCTGGCGAGGCAGCAGTGCTCCAAGTAATTTTACTATCTTATACATTTTCCATTTTGCATCATTCTCCTACGATGGATTTTAATGGTCATAGTTTTCTTCATAAATCATCGCCATAATTTTATAGCACGTACATTTTACGCAGTTTACAGCGACTATTTTTAGGCCACTTTACAGCCAACTCACATCTTCCATAATAAATCAACAATAACACTTGTCATGGCGCTCTTTGGCCAAACCTGGCCCTTGCGCCACTAAACACAACACATCATCATCATCATCATCATGGGGCGTTTCGATTTTGCTACCTCGATAAGCTGAACCATTGCAAGCAGTAGCGTTTGTGCGTGTCCGAAGCGTCTTCTGTACTTAGGAAAGTATAGATTGATTGCTCTGAAGTTTACGACAATGAAGGCATATAAAGCGTAATAAACAAAGCCACAAGAAACTCTGAATGCAGAATCATGAAGGTCAGGCAAATCCGTGTAGTTCCCATCATTCCCATGGCGGCTGAACGATTTCACCACCGGAGTTTCCTAGGAAATTCTAGGAAATTCTGTGCACTAGGGTTCTTATAAGGGCGTGCGCACAAGGCTCATGCCAACCATCATGTTGAATATTGTCAAATGTAAGTTAACAAGGACAGGGTAGTTTTTTTGCACGTTTTAACACTACTTTGGTTCTGTAGGAATAGGAAGAATCGGCGGTATCTGCAGCAAGTCTTTTGTGGGCGCAGGCGAAGACATCGCTAAGACTTACAAAGGAACCCGCACAATGGCTCATGAGCTCGCGCATATGTAAGTTAACTTGAAAACACTTTTGTTTCAATTTTACGGAAAATATGGATAAATTGCCCTATATATTTCGAAACCCTTAGCACCTCCAGCTGCTCCTTTTCTGATTGCTACTCTTTTGGCTTATTATTGATATAGTCAGAATTAGGCACCTTAACCTTTCATTTAAGCTCAATCGAATCAAATCAAGTCAAAATTTTACATCTCTCAACAAAGAGAGAAAGGGAGTGGCGGGAAAAAGCTGCATTACTGCAGCTTGACTGAGCCCTGCCCCCTATGGTACAATTCGACAGTCTGCATAGGCACATAATAACATAAGTCTAGGCACTTTACAGAAAATGTGAAGGAAAAAAGAAATAGTAAAATGGATGTACAGGCAGTAGTTTTTTTGTTGCACAGAAAATGAAGAAACAGTATCAGAGAGGTACATACGAAACAATTTCTGAAAATAGGCTGTGACAATGCAGCTAAGAAGAAAATGAGAACAAAAATGAATAGATCCGGCGCACCAAGCGCGATATATATAGACGACATACGCATATGCGCATACATACATACATACATATATATATATATATATATATATATATATATATATATATATATATATATATATATATATATATATATATATATATATATATATATATATATATATATATATATATATATATATATATATATATATATATATATAAATATATGTTTGTGTGTGTGTATATATATATATAAGAATAAGCATCCTCATGCATACGGATATGTACACAATAATCAAACAGAAAGTAGAGGAATCACAAAGCGCGATTTTGCGAAAGAACATACGTGGAAAAGTAACGAGGAAACATAGTATCCGGGTTTAATCTACTTGTAGTTAGAGTGCTTAGAAGATCAGCAATGCGGTAGGATACAGATTGCTGTCCATAATTAGGACGACAAAAGCGTCTTAACCAAATGTCGGCATGTCTCGTGTTATAGGGGATTTGGCGACGATTCAGGTTAAACAAGTTTACATAATCAACATTTCCCATTCGCAACGTTGTTCTGTACATGCAGAACAACAAGGCCTAGACGAAATGAATAAATGAATTCAACCCGCAATATTGTATTCGTAAAAAATATTTAGACGTGTGTTCCTTGGAGGAAAGATTAGATACAGCACGAATTGCTCGTTTTTGACCCAATTTTAGTTTAGTGATGATTTGTTTTGATGTCGCCAAGACCAGGTCAGTCAAAGACAGACATGTCGGTGTCTATGTAACAGTCCCGATATTCTGTTTAGCTTTGCGCAAAGACATTCGGCATGTTTGTTCCAAAGTAGATTTTCTGAAAATATAACGCCTAGTGTTCAACCTCATCTAAAATTTTCATTTCTTCTCTTTTTAAATACAACCTGTCTTCAAGATTTAGGGCCTTATGCTTATGCTTTGGGCATAAGGCCCTAAATGTGTAGCATCTTTTCTGATCAGGGCGAATGATGACCAGTAATAAAGGAATTTTTCGCCACATCGTGCAGTCTCGGAGCCGTACATGACAATAAGAGGCCTAAAGTTCCAGAATGCGCGTGGTCCCAGGGGTACCTGATGAGCTACGTGGACGGCGGACTGAAAAACTATCGGCTTTCTCCATGCAGTCAGGACATGATACGGGCCATGTTCAAGTAAGCGGTAGCACAGTATTTGGTTTGAACCAAACATTAATTTTTGAAGTAGGTGACAAGGTAACAACTAAGTACTGACCTATATTAAGGGCAGCGTCAGTTTTTCGCGCAACTCTGCGAAACTGTCCTGCAGTTATTTTGCGTGTGCGCAACATCCTACATATCATTTTAAGACGACGAGCAAAACGAGAACAAGCTGAAAGCAGGAGCCAACGTTTCGACAAGTGCACTCGTCTTGACGTTGGCTCCTGTTTTCACCTTGTTCTCGTTTGGCTCATCGTCTTGAATTTCTATCTCCCGCCTTCCCCGTGTTTTCCCTGGATGTTAATTTAAACAAATTCACGCTGGGAAACACAATAAATTTGTTTTCGACCTTTCAGCCGCCGACCGGGGGTCCCGTTCTCGGCAGTAACGTCGAAAATAAATTTGTTGTGCTTTGATGCGAACGCGTCAAATGGCCCAGTGAGCAAGAAAGCCGGCGTCTATCGTCTGTAGCTGCGAAACGGCCGGTAACTTCCCATTGGCTGCGACCTCACGTAACGAGCTCGCCACGTGACACCCGCTGCCCCGCTAGCGCGCCAGGTGTTGCGAGAGAGGAGAGCGCGACGCCGCGACGCCACGTCATCCTCACTCTCGCTCTCTGAAGCCGCCGGTTGGTCCATATATCCTTCTCTCTCTCTCACCCCCATTGGGCGTAGCTGCTTCACGAGCCTGCCGGCCCTGGTGGCCACTGCTGCTTCCTCGTTCTATCGTTGCGCTAGACGTCAGTGGCATGCGGCGTGGGCACCGCAGGCTGCTGCTGTTTGCTGGATCCGGCAGCGCGTACCGCTACGGTACATTGCTGGCTGCGCAAAACTCAAAGGACCGCTCAACGGCGTTGAATTGGACATTTATGCTTTCGTATTCAAAAGCCATAAGTACTGCTTAGGTGTCCTAGGATTTATTTCTTTTTTTTTAAGTGTGAAATGACTCTGAGCGAGAAAACCGACGTCCGGGGTCTGTAGCTGCCTAAATTTCTGTTGGCAACATCTATTTGAAGGAATAAATGTGTTGGCGGGGGGGGGCACTTGGTTTAGAGTCCCATTCAAGCTCAGTTCGCGGTCTCAGACCAGGGGGCCACAGACAGTTGCCGCTCTGCGCACCCTGTCGATCGTCAAGGCAATCGTTGGCCAGCAGCTCCTCCGACCCCTCCACACTCGTTTGGTCTATCGGGGGCAGTCCGGGGATGGCCCGGAATGTCCCGGTGCTGTGTAAAAGAGTTAGCTTCTCTCGGAGCACCATGGGCAACGCGCAGGGTATGCCATTTTATTATGATTGTGTAAGTTGAGGTACGTGCCAGTGGGGATTAAGCGCAAGTTGACAGCCTCCTTTCTCGTTAGTTTTTTTTTTTTTTTTTATGGAGGACGCTTAAGCTGCGCCTTTAAGAGTGTAACGCGATAGCGTTCAAAGATCCCTGACTGCTTCTCACGCTTCCCGGCAGCTGCAGCTTATGTGGAAACGCTTCAGGGGAAACGCCGGTGGCAGACGCTATGCGCGAAGGCGAGCTTTCTTGTAGAAACGCGGCCTGTTGTGTGGACCGGGAATGCGTGGAGGCGAATACCATCCGGATGGTGTCGGAAGGACGGGGGCGCTCCGCTCTGTGAATGGTAGAAAGGCTCGAAAATGGGTTTGTGTTTGAGTTTCCGTGTAACAGAATTATGTTTTCTCGTATATTCATATTACAGTGCGACGCTATATATAATGCCAGTATTTTGTGTGTAAGTCGTACTTCACGATTTTTCTGGCGCATTTTACTTTGAGAAATTCAATTACTTCCGTAACATCTCTGCACTACACAGAGGGCCTGCGTGGTTGGGTACGCGTGGTTCAGGATGTTTTTTCGCTCACACATTTCATCTGAGTGTGTCATTCTTTTCGTTGATGCACCCCGAACGCGCAATAACTTTAAGAATAATGCATGACTCACAAGCTTTCCTTAACAGTGAGTTTGACATCCAGACTTTCGAACGGTGACCTTAAAGGGACACTAAAGAGAAAAATGATTTCTTCTGCATCACTAAATTACCGTTCTACAACACCAAAAACACCACTCTTACAACGTTAAGACGTTTGGTAAACCAGAAAAAGCGCAAGAACGAAATACGGGTGGCGACGCCTACTTAAGTTCTGGGGGCTGTGACGTCTTCGATTTTGATGGCATCGTCTAGGACCTACTAATTAGATGTAGTGGTACAGATTGACTACATTGCGTTCTAAAGAAACCTAACATTAAACATGGCAAGTTTCGGGAACGTTTATTCAGCCAACGCGGCCCAAATGCGAAAACATACTTTGGAATCCCTGACGTCACGCTTACGTACCGGTGCTGGGGTTCCGGCGCAAAATTCAAGTACTGATACTTGGACCTTCGTTTTCTCATGTATTAATCAAACTATTTTTTTTAAATGACTGCCTGCAGGGTTCTCAAACAATAGTTCATTAGACTAAACATTTATTGTTTCGCTTTAGTGTCCTTTTAAGTGCCTGAAAGGGGTGCTCACGTGTGTAATATACGTTAAGAGCGGGATGAGAGTGTTGGATTTGACGTCCGTCTTTCTTGTTATTATATCCTGTTCTGAAAGGAGCGTCTACCTCTCCAATGTATAGAGGACATTAGAACTGCCACAGTCAAAGTCCCCACCTATTTTGAGAGAGAAAAGGCAGTGCTTTTTCTGATGCGATGGCGTTCATTTTCAGGCAGGATTTTAATCGTGCTTTATTGCAGGGTGCGCAACGTCTACAAGTTTCACAATTCATTTTAGAAAAGTATGTATTTAATGTTCTCTGCTCCTTTATAAAAAAAAGACTAATACAGTTCCGGAATAACTTGACTCATTTTGTAATTTTCTATTATTATGTCCAAGTGTTATCGGCGAATTAAGTTCGTTTTAGGCGTCGAATGCCAAAATCCTAGGATGAGACTAGTATGCGCATCTGAGGGAGCAGGTTTTGTGCTATATAAAAGCTTGCGAATTCTCGTTTTGTGCCTTTTCTTCTTTTGACTCGCTAATGACCAATGGTGAGTAATTCTGGTGGGTTGTGTCCGAGTGCAAACGTTTGCAGTATGACGTTCAGTTCTTCTCCTTTGTGCATATGGGTCTGAATTGAAGAGCTTGACTATAGGGAATCCTATAGTCAATGTTATACAAATTCCTATGCGGTTAGTGTTAAAGTAGAAGTGCATAGACTTCTACCTCAAGGAAGGAAGGAAAAAGTGGAGAAGGAAAGGTAGGGAAGTTAACCAGTTTAGCTTAACCGGTTTGCTACCCTACACATGGGAGAGGGATGGGGGAGATTAAAGATGGGGAAAGGGGAGAGGGAGAGAGAGCACATAGCACAGCACACACACATCGTCCGTTGGAGTCCATCAACCTGGCATGGTACGTGACATCACTCTCGCAGCCGCTTGTCCAATCCAGTCTCTTTCAAAAACCGAAGTAGTCCCTTTGTCGCCTTCACCTGCGATGTCTTCTGTCGGCGGCATGTGAAAATCGTGTCGAGGGACAATGGTCTACTGTCAAGGTGCGCTAGAACAGATGCCAGGGACTGTCGCTGAACATTATATTCAGGACAGTCGCACAGAATATGTTCCAACGTCTCCTCGCAAAGACAGGCATTACAGAGAGCGTTGTCGGCCATTCCAATGCGGAAGGCGTAAGATTTCGTGAAAGCCACCCCTAGCCATAAGCGATAAAGCAGAGTCGCCTCTCTTCGGCGGAGTACAGTTGGCATATAGAGATGCATCAACGAGGGCAGATGGTATTGACGGTTGCTCTGGTTGGTCTGGCTGTTTGGTGTGCACCATAGAGATAGCGTGATCTCCTGTGCAAGCACTCGAAGTCTGCTAGCTGCGTCGGATCGTGAAAGCGGTATGGCCTCTTCTTGTGCGTCTTCAAGAGCTGCCCGAGCGGCATTATCGGCATCTTCGTTTCCAGTGACGCCGCAGTGACTGGGCAGCCACTGAAACTTCACGTGGTGTCCTTTCTCCTGTGATGTATGGAGTAGGCATCTAATATCGAATGCGAGCTGTTCGAATGGCCCGCGACGCAGAGCTGATAGTGCAGATTGTAGGGCTGCCCTCGAGTCGCTGAAGATTGACCATTGTGGAGGAGGCTCCCGATTGACGAAACGAAGTGCAGCGCGAAGAGCAGCTAGTTCAGCAGATGTCGATGATGTTGGGTGGTCAGTCCTAAAGCTGATGGTAATAGCTTTTGCTGGGACAACCACAGCACCGGACGAACACTGCATGTTTGTGGAACCGTCAGTATAAATGTGTTCACTGTCCGCGTACCTCTCGTGCAGAAGAAGCAGAGACAGTTGTTTCAGCACAGGCGACGACAGTTCAGACTTTTTCCCGATTCCTGGTGCACTGAGATGGACTGTGGGGCTGATAAGACACCAAGGGGGTATCGATGGTTTAGATGCAGCGGTGAAGCCCGATGGAAGTTTGTCGTTGTATTTGATGATAGTTTTAGAGAATGATGATTGGTGCCTGTCTGAAGGTAGTGCTGCAAGGTGGTGATAGGTGGCACGTGCAAAATGTCTGATATGCGTTCTCAAGGCTTCCACCGTAATATGAGTTCGCATTGGGTGGTCCCGAGCAATCGCAAGAGTTGCCTCTGTTGACGTGCATCTGGGCAAACCAAGGCAAACTCTGAGTGCTTGAGCTTGTGCTGCCTGCAGAACACGAATATTTGTCTTGCAGGTGTTGGTCAGTACACGTAGACTATATCTTAGAAAACCGAGAAAGAGAGGTCTGTAGAGTTTAAGCATTGCGTCTAATGACATCCCCCGCGTCTTTCCTGTCAAGTATTTAAACACCTGGGAAGTTGCTGTCAGGCGCCGTTTCATGTAGGCCACGTGCGGGCTCCAACAGAGGTCTCGGTCGATAATTACGCCAAGGAATCTGTGGGTTCGGACATAGGAAATGGTCCGCCCATTGATTGAGATGATATAAGGCGTCATCGGTTTGCGACTAAATGCTACTAGTGCGCATTTTTCTGGTGATATGCTGAGACCCTGTTTACACAAGTAGTTCGCTGACAAAGTGGCCGCTCTTTGAAGTCGCGCACGTATCTGAGGACGTGTGACTGCCGAAGTCCAGACACAGATGTCGTCAGCGTATATTGAAATTTTGATGGCAGTTGGCAAGTATTCAGCAAGTCCAACAAGAGCGAGGTTGAATAGCGTCGGGCTGAGAGCACCGCCTTGAGGAACGCCCCTGCTGGTATAGCGTCGCGTAGTTGGGCCATCGTCAGTTAACACAAAGAATGATCTTGCAGATAGGTAACTTGCAATCCACAAAAAAACTCGACCGCCTAGGCCAACCGTCGCAAGGGCGTCGAGAATGGCCTCATGTAATACGTTATCGTATGCCCCTTTCACATCTAAGAATAAAGCTGCAGATATACGCTTACGGGACCTTTCGTGCTGGACATATGAAACGAGATCAACTACATTGTCGATGGAAGAGCGGTCACGTCGGAAACCAGCCATGGAAATCGGATAAATCTTGTAGTATTCAAGGTACCATTCCAGGCGGCCAAGTATCATCCGTTCCATTATCTTTCCTACACAGCTGGCCAGCGCTATTGGGCAGTAAGAGGTGAGTTCTAATGGGGATTTGCCCTGCTTTAAGAGTGGCACCAGGCGGCTTACTTTCCATTCGTCAGGAACATTTTCCTCCTGCCATGAGGAGTTGTAAAGGCTCAACAACTCTATCCGTGCGGACTCTCCGAGATAGCACAAGGCCCGGTATGATATACCATCCGGACCCGGAGATGATGAGCGCCTGCAGAGAGCTAGAGCCGCTTCGAGCTCCTCCATTGTAAAAGGAAGGTCCTGCGGCAATCACGGGAATGGGGGACGTCAGCTCGGGCTGGAAGATCTGGACGAGTCGCTTGGTCTGCGATCCGTGCACAAAAGTCTTCTGCGACATCGATGTCTTGCCGCCCTTGGAAAAGCGCTAGCGCCTTGAATGGGAAACGCCGTTCCGGAAGGCAACGCAGACCTTGCACCGTTTTCCAAATGTGAGACAGTGGCTTGCGGGGGTCGAGTTTCTGGCAAAACGTTGCCCAACGTTCCGACGCTAATCTATCCATACGACGCTGAATCTTCTTTTGCATCCTCCTGGCTGCCCTAAGGTCATGGATTGATTTTGTACGCCGATATCGACGTTCCGCCCGGCGACGAAGCGCTCGAAGCGTTCTACCTCAAAGGGTTAAAGTACAAACGCCATGCAAGCGATGTTGCACGCGACAGCGACAAGCGACGCGATGGAGATGGCTGTCGCGTTCGCTCGTCGCCTACAAGTTGCACCCCATGCGAGCTATGACTTCGAGCGACGTCTCCCCAGTGTTGCCGGTATGAGGGCAGCAGTGTAGGCGCCGAAACTAGCGTGACACGTACTTTATTAACTTAAGTTGATGTATTTTACTGTAAAAAGCAGCATAAAATATTTCTGAAAGGCTTGCAGTAGGTTCTTCTCCTTGCAGCTATAAAAGTTCAATCGTTTGCTCGTTCCCTGCGACAATCGGAAGTACTTGAGTTATGTACATCCAGTTCCGGTTTCGCGCTATTGGCTAGTCGCTCACAACAATTCCGGGTGACGAGCGACGTATTCTAGATTTGCAGAACCGGGCGATGGCGCGACAAGACCGAGCCATCTGTTCACGCGACGGCCCGACCCGTCGCTCGAAGCCGTCGCTCGTCGCTGTCGCGCACAAAATCGCGCTCATGGGGTTCAGCCTTAAAGCAGAGAGCAGTGCAGATTTCCCGTGTCCCGTTTTGAGCAAAATTTCTCATTGTTGAAGTGTTGCACGCTTAGACGACTCGAGCGAAAACGCCATGCCTTTTTTTCTAGATAAGAAGCGACAAGACAAGCTTTCTTATCAATTGAATATTTCACATCTGACTTATCTGAAAAAAAGAAAAACGTTTCTTCGCTGAACGGGCGTTTTGCTTCCGATAGCGACAGACCTCACAAAAATATTTTTTCCTCAGTGAGTCTGAGTGTCGTTTGCTTTACCGGCCGATGTTACCCGCCCTCGTTAAGAAAGCCACTAATAAAATAAATATAAGTGAGATCCCGCCTTCCTAGGAAAAATTAAACAGTGCTTGTGTTTTCATCTTATGGCTACCGGTGACCTAACGCTGAATCTGTCTAATGATGCGTCTACCACATCCAAGCAAAGCCTCAGCCCATTTATGCGAACGTATTGGGAACCTAATAAACGTCTTTGATTTAAACTAAAAGCCATTACAATTCGATTCTACCTATATTATATAAGAATTTATGCGTACAATATACTAAACAATAACTATCAGTTTTTTTCTGCAAGCAATAGGAGTTCATGCTGGAATCACGTTAACGTTGAACTTCTGTTTGTTATTGCCAATGTGTGCTTTTTCTAAGAGATCTTTATAGAGGTCAATATTATGTCTTAGCTAACCCGAGCCGGTACAAGTAATCTGAGCTGTATTTCCCACAATGAACGAATGCATTAATCACTTACGCCTTTTTGTCGCAGGAAGCTTAAACCCGAATGTATAGAGGTCAAGGCGAAGCACAACTACCAGAAAGACCACAGGAAGTTCCCTGGACAAACATTGCGCCAAGAGTTCTATTGTAGGAGCATCTGGAAACTCAAGAAACACGACCAAACCAAGGTGATCGTGAGAAAGGTGAGCTGCCGGTATTCCCGGATATTTTGCGTTAACAATGAAGTTATTAATGACATTAATAAGGAGTTCACAAGATTTCTTGCTGGGGTAGTTGGTTTATGTACTACTCGTTTATTATTAATGAGTAGGTCATTGCTCCTCTTTTGAAATGTTTGGACTATTTCTGGAAGCCTGGCTTACTATGTTTAAAAGATCTATAAGAGCAAATTTTTTTCCTCCTCCTCCTAATCCAGCTCTGCGGCCCTCTTGCCACATGGGCGTTTTCTTTTTATCGTGGCAGACATTAGCTCAGCTTCTTTGAGACCCATAAACGTTCTTGTAGCTCCAATCACTCTCGGTCACTGTGTATATCTCTGCCCCTTCCCTTCTTTATCTCTCCTTCGCTATCACTTTGCCTCCCCCTCCCCTCTATCCCCCGCGTAGAGTAGCAAACCGGATCTTCCCACCTGGTTAACCTCCCTACCTTTCCCCTTTGTTCTGTGCCTCTCTCTCTAATAACTCTCGCACACTCATATTCCAAGGCTTTCAAGGTTTATCAAGGGTCGTCGTTGAAGGTTTGTCACTCAAAGGGTGACGAAGGGCTCATTCCTGCACTGGACTCCAATTTCTTTTTTTTTTTTTTGACGTGGAACGTTTTTCGTTCGGTTAAATGGATCGCTTCCTAAAACCGCATATAAAGAATTTGTGTTATAGTATCTTCGTTCGTTCTTTTTGTTTTTTTCTGAACCATATTACCCACGTACATTACTGTGCTACCCTTGCGTAGATGCGCGAAGTTATTACTCGATTACTCTATTACGTACGTGGGGCGGGAACCGAGGGCACCATCGCCGAGTCACGCAAGAAGCGATCGCAGCAAAATTTACGCTCCTGATTGACGTTCAGAGACGCACAGCTTATTTGCCGGTTCCAGCGGGAGGGGGCGGGGGGGGGGGGAGGAGTGGTCGCATATTAGAGCACACTTAACCGTAGTTGGAATACTCCATCAAACTCGTACCTGTTCTCATCAGGACTCACTTGGTCTACAAGTGTAGAACATTTTGCCAGAAATTGCGCGCTTGCTCGAATATTGCGCAACCGCTTTCGACAAGGATGGTGCAGAAGTTCCGCGAAAAGACTCGGAAAGCGAGGATGCCGATTCGCTCCCACCACCTTTGACCGCGGCGGGCAGACTGCGAATAAGGAGCAAGTAAGTTTGCTAAACGAGGCTATCCGACCCCAACGAGTTGTTACGTAATTACGTTAAGCATGGAAGCTCCCTAATGCGTGAGTAAATGTAGCGTCTGCGTTTAGTCACGTCGCTTCTGCATCTTAGTGCACATGCACCTTCTGCTGCACTCGCAACACGTTTCACGTTGCGGCTGCGTCCATGCTACAGCTTACCTAAGTTTTCTTTTTTTTATGTATTGCGCTTGGTCACTGAGGCATCAGCTCCGAGCATGCGCAACAAGGGCGTGGGTATGGGTGACACACAAGAATGGAAAAACCATGACGTCGGCGACCAACACTTAATGAAATACTTGGCGAGAACTAAGTCTAGCAGGAGACAGTGCTTAGGCAGCAATGTGCGATAAAGCGAAAGGGCGCCAACGTGATAGTTTCCAGCACTTTCTGACAAACTGGCGAAGAAAGGAGGGAAGCGACGCGGGGCTTACCAAAATAGTAGTTGGTTGGGGCGATGCGTCGAACGCGGGTGCAACGTTGTTGCTCCTTGCTGGTTGTGGTGAGTAGAACCTTGAGGACGGGAACCTTGAGGATGACACGCCATCAAAAAATTGAGCACGCAAGCTCATGCCGCCCCACCGCGTACTTTCTGCAAACGGACGCAGTCGTCTACAGGACTTGGCGCGGAACGCCGTGGATGGAGAAGTCTTGAAGTGACATTGTGCACGTTGTACGTGCCGCTCAAACCGTACAATGCGCGCGAAACTTAGCCGTTCTCATCCTGTCTCCCGCCTCTCCCATCCTTAACCACTACCGATGTGGTGCCTCTGCAGCCGCAGTGCTGTTTAACGCGAGTCCGTCAGCACTGCATACGTGGAGGCGACGAACGGAAGACGATGCAGGAGCGCCAAGGATCGTGCGAGGATCGGTGATATTGCGTGTTTGTGTAAATAATCGGTCAAAATGTATTCGACCTTTTTGCTTTCTCGATACAATCTCAACCCATATTTCTGTGGCGGAGGGACTCTGTTGTCTACAAGATGGCTTTCGAGATCACAGTTGTTCTTTCAAACCGCCTGTGACCAAATCACATTTCTGCTCCTTGAAGCACAGAACGCAAATGACTAAACAGTACTTCTACGAGAAATTAGAATTTGAAATCAACTAATTACGTATATTTCACTAATTATGCTATTGATAGTTGCTCTACGGCAAATACTGTAATTTACGAATTGCGACCGGAAAGAGCTTGAAAGTATCATTGGCATATTCTGAGGATGGAACTAGTCTCGCCATACGCGCCGTCAAACTTGTAAATCTCCACTGTTGTTCCACTTTCCTTCTAACAGTACGTCGTTTTATGCAAATAGACATCGAAGTAACCGGACCGCCAATGTATCTCCTCGCCCGCTTTATGAATATCTAAAGACTGGTGCCATTTCGAGAATTCGTTCCTTGAGAACTCATAAGCTAAAATGCGTAAATTCCAATATTTTCCGTTAAAAAAATTATTCACATGGTTCATACGTAATTTTGATAACGAGTCGAGCTTGAATTTTATTTCTCGTGCAACAATTCGCGAGTATTCCAGGCCCACGTCTAGAATTGTGG
This sequence comes from Dermacentor andersoni, assembly GCF_023375885.2. Classification (NCBI taxonomy): domain Eukaryota; kingdom Metazoa; phylum Arthropoda; class Arachnida; order Ixodida; family Ixodidae; genus Dermacentor; species Dermacentor andersoni. The sequence goes on along the minus strand of NC_092823.1, from coordinate 40,657,208 downwards.
TATCAGCCTGAGGTGACTTTTCAATGTTCCCATATGATACGAAAAATAGTGCACCCGGAATGAGCAGGACGTTTCTTGCAACAGCAATAATTGCGCAATAGACGTCTTATGTCGAGTAGTAGATACGTTCTGAAACGGGGGGGGGGGGGGGGGGGTCTCTCTCCCCAGCGCTTTCCATAAAGAACAGCCGTGGACAGTGAAGAATGTTTCCTTCTCTATCGTTAATGTCCAGTTTCTCTCATTTATAATACTCGCAGGCACATTTCTAGAGAACTTGAAGGAAGCATAGATTGGCGTAACCTGGATGCATCAAGGCAGGCAGTAAAATCACTTTGCATCAATGATACTGTTCTGAGATATCACACTGTGGGAACGCTCTCCTAATGAACCATTTCGCATACTTCCAGGATCCCCTTCTTACCAAGAAATGCAAAATGGAATGCTGCCGTATTGCTTTCGGCCGAGCTACCTGCCGCGTTGTAATCATACCTGCTGGTATGGAGTGTGCCCGAGGAAAGGTATGCAACCACTGGCGAGTTCATTTTAAGAATACGTAGCAGCATGCTAGAGTGGATGAAAATAAATAGCCGTAAGGGATAACAAATATTTTTTTTAATATTTAATAAACAGGACGGGTAATGGACATAGGTGTCCGACGGGAAATATAATGGGCTTGTAATATAAATATGAGTTTTGCAGATTGCGAAAACAAAACTGGCGTGACCTCGTGAAATAAATAACGTGACTAACGTGAAATAAGTATACTGCAGTTTTTAATCGCATACACGCTACATTGGAACGTACTTTTTCGTTCACTCGTTCAATAACGCCACGTACTCTTTTATTTTTTCCTCTTTCAGACGTGCAAAAGAGGTGTCTGCGGAGTCCACACTTGGGAATAGTTCAAGTGAATTTGCGTCTTCCTAATCCAACTATGGGCTAGCACAAATTACGTATAATTTTCTCAAGGAATAAAACACCTGCGTCAAATTCTTCCGATTTTGCACTTTAACGAAATTCACGTGACAGGTACCCTGACCACGTGGGCGCTGCATGCCATCCTGAGAAATTGTAAACGATATATATAAATTCCGATCAACCTTGCATGTGTTTAAGATAACAAAAAAATGAAGAAAAGGACTACAAGGACACATAACAATATCGATGCATTGCGCATATAGCAGCCATTGTGTCAATTATATTTTTCTCTCAGAGAAAGTGGACGATTGACAGTTTTCTGTGGGTCACCTCCGTTTCGTATCTCAATTTATTCTTTGAGGTATCATTCTCCGTACAGAACAAGGCACGCGATTGGGTCCGGGATTGCGTCCACATTTCACTAGAAATGCTTGTATGGCCATATTTCCAAGCCGAATACAATAACATGCAATTTCCTACTTCTTGTTATAACTCAACTGTTATGACTGCTCTTGGCCGGACGGCCAGGCGCATAATAACGCCCACACCAGAACGGGAACACTGCGCCCGTTTATTCAGTGAGAGCCGTTTGTTCAGACGTTCTCAAGCCGCTTCGGCACGTGCGATGACGTCGGTCTCGCGCCACGGCGAACTTGGTTTTCTCTGTCTTGGTTGCCGTTTTCACTTTGCAGCACTCTTCCCTCCTTAAGGTGAGTACCGCTGTACGGATTTTCGCATACGGGTCGATCTTCGAAGCACAGCTGGTTGAGCCTCTTCTGGTAGCGTCGGTACACCAGCTGGTTGATCTTGCGAAGGTTGTGCCGGCACAGGACAGTATCGAGGACGGACTTGATCCATGTGACGCTGAAGCTCACCTTCTGCCGTTTCAACGGTGATCATTCGGGATCCTCTTGTTTCTTTCACTGTGGCTGGCAGCCACCTTTCTCCCTGTCCGAAGTTGCGCGCCCAAATAGGAGTGCCCGGGCTCAGCTTGTTTTCTTGATCTGCCTGTGGATAGATAGGGAAGGTTACGGGTGGTGGAAGGCATGTGTCCAACCGAGAACGGATCTGGTATCCCAAAAGTCGTTGAGACGGTGATCGTCCATCATCCAGGGGCGTTCTACGGTAGCTAAAGAGCAGTTTAGCCAATCGCTCAGACAAATCACCTGACCTAACCTTCTTGAGGCCATCTTTCAGCGTCCGCACGGCGCGTTCAGCAAGCCCGTTCGATTGGGGGTGATATGGTGCTGTAAGAAAGTGCTTTATGTTATTTCCTGTCAGAAACTTCGTGAAAGTCTCTGACGTGAACTGAGTTCCGTTGTCTGTCACAATGGTTCTTGGTATGCCCAGCCTGCTGAAGATTTCACGCAAGGATGTAACTGTCAATTGTGCTGTGACATGACGCACTGGAATTGCTTCGATCCATTTTGAATGTGAATCTATGGCCACTAGGATCATGGCGTTATTCACTGGACCAACATAATCCAAATGGACGCGTGACCAATTCTCGTGCGTTAGTGGCCAGCTTACTGGTATTTTCGCCGGTGGCATTGCGCTTGCTTGTGTGCATGTAGTACAATTCCTACTGATTTGTTCGATAGCTCCGTCGATGCCGGGCCACCACACGACAGTACAGGCCAATGCCTTCATTGCAGACATTCCCTGGTGCGTCTCGTGCAGGAATTGCAGCATGTCATCACGAGCAGCCTCGGGAATCACGACTCTGTGACCCCAGTAAATGAGACCTTTGTAAACAGTTAGCTCACTTTTTCGTGCGAAGTATGGGTCCAACCGCAGATCGGGTGCTTTGCGCTCCTTTGGCCAACCATGAAGCACGTAGGACTTGACATTTCCAAGTACATGATCTTTCTCGGTCAACTGTCTCATTGCTTGCGACGAAAGGGGCGTGTCATCCAGCTGCTCCAGCGAGTGCACGTACTCGTGTAGCTCTTATGATGTGCCCTCGGTGGTTTCTAGAGGAAGCCGACTGAGTGCGTCTGCATTCAGGTTGTCCGAGCCAGGTTTGTACTCTATCTTGTACTGGTAGGCTCCCAGCAGCAAGGACCAACGCTGAATTCTTGCGGCAGCAATGATTGGCGTGGGACGATCTTCGCGAAATGGACCCGGAACACTAGCACGCCGAATACAATAACATACAATTTCCTACTTCTAAACTAAGCAAAATAAAAAAGTTACGTAGAGTCCGCTTATTGACTCTAGGCTGATTTGCACAGTTTCATACATGCACGTACGTCCATTGACAACTCGCTGTGTGGTCAACTCAGCAGCTTGTATACAAGAAACAACTGTTTCCAGCTATCTCGTGTAACATGAGAATGATCGCGTCAAAACAAGAGAACATTACTTTGTCAGATGGTGTGTTAACGCGATTAGCATTCTTTGACTATTTCCAGCCCTCTCTGAGCTTATCTATATCTCTACATGCCTGGACGACTTGACAGCCAGCACAACTTCGCAGTCTTCTTCACTTGATACGAGTCGGTGCACATAGCAACAGCAGGCGCTTCTTGACTTGTGGAAGGCTGTCAGGATTACACACACGAGGGGATAATTTTTATATTTTACGAAATTTTAAAAGATCTCCTGTGCCAGATAGCATAATTCTTCTGGCTGAGCTGGATAATTCGAAGAGGCGGGCATTACTTGCACAAAGAAATCGAAACACGTATTCAAGTAATTAATAAAATTACATAATTAATGTCCTCATTAATGGCATTACGGCACATATTGCAATTTGCGAATTGTCGCCGGTGACATTGTAAGGCGTATACACTAGGAGCGAATATCCAGAACGGCGCCAGTTTGGAGACTTGCCCCATCAAACTCACCCTAAATATCCACTGTTGGTGCACTTACTTTATTTAGGAAAGCGCTCTTTTTACGTATTGAAACACAAAAGTAACTGGAACGCCCATGTATTTCGACACCCACTTTGGAATATAATATCTCGAAAGTCGTGTAATCCTGGAAATTATTTCAAGTGGAAGCTCCTTGCAAACTCACAGGCTACAACTCGTTAATTGCGATAGCACCAAAATTCATTAATTAGGAAGTGAATTAGTGAATTCTTTGCTAATTAGTTGAGCATGTGTTTCGGTTTCGCGTACTACTAATGTCCGCCTCTTCGAACAATCCCGCTCAGCGACAGTTATGCTATCTGCCACAGGAGTCAATTGTTCCAAGATTTGGTTGATTTCGCGAGAACTTTACACCTAAAGGAATACTTCTATGATCGTACAACTGTACAGAGGAGTCGTGATCAGCTGCCTGGACTCTCCGATAAATCATGGACACCTGGTGAGGCACGCGATAAATATTTGGACATGCTCATTTGCGCGGCTCAAGAAAGACATCATAAAAGAGCACGAGAGGCATCGTCCCGTCGGCAGTAACCTCTCAAAAAAGGAAGGGGAGGCGTTGCGAACCCTGTGTGACAATAGTGCGATAGTGCGAACTTCTTTGCAGATTTCTCCACTTCCTGGCTTTTGTTGTACTTGTCTAATCAAGCACCTACCTCGGTGCACCTACCCCGTGACCAAGGTTGTATTTTTGGGAACACGCCTAATGACATGCGCCCAGTTGTATACAACAAGTGGCGTGCTTTCTATGTGAAAACACACCCTGTAGCACGTTCCTAGTTCACAAAACCAGTGATCTAAGTTATCTACTCGGAAAAATACACAGTGACTCATGCCTAGTTCTACCCACCCACAGGCCCAAGTTGTTTATTCGAAAGCATCCACAGGGTCACATGCCGTTTCACATAACTAGTGGACCCAGTTATCTATTCGAAAACATACCCAGCTACACGTGCACAGTTGCGCATACGCAGTGGCGAAAGTTGTCTATTCGGAAACGTGCCCAGTCGCACAGGTGCGGTTGCACATACCTAATGGCAAAATTTATCAACTAAAAAAAATATACCCAGTGGCATACACCCTATCTTGCATACCGAGTGGCCCAGGTTGTCTCTTCGGGAACTTATCCGGATGACGCATGCCCAGGTGAACATACGCAGTGCCCCAGGTTGTCCATTCGGAAACATACCCAGTAACACATGCCCGGTTGCATGTACCCAGTGGCCAAAGTTGTCTAGTCGGAAGCATACCCAGAGACCAGTCTTGGACTCCGCACGTGAATTACGTGAAAAAGCGGCTGACTGCTATCTGTCACCTGTTCAGATTCCTTGCAGGAAAAAGTTGGGGAGTATCTATACACGCTATGTTACAGCTGTACATGGCATTGTTCGTTGGATTCCTGCGGTACAGCCTGCCTGATTTATGCAACCCCTGCAAGACTAACCTGCGTACTATTCAGAGCATTCAAGCCCAAGCCCTTAAGATATGTCCTGGCTTACTACGCAGCGCGTCAACGGCTGAAACCATTGTCAATGTGCAGGGTTACCCAATCGCGACGCACATTACTGCTGAGACAATGCGTATGCACCACAGACATTATGTCAGGACCCCTTCCCACCATCTGGCGAGCCTCACTGCTGAAAGGCCCTGCACGACATTTAGCGCTACTGTCATTGCACATCGTGCGTCGTTTACTTCAAGCTGTGCAGCTGCCGCCAAGCCAGTGTTTTCTCCGTCTTGTTTGAGCCATCCACAAGTACATATAACGATTCCAGGACTACAGAAGAAGTCAGATCTACCGGCCCCTGCTCTAAAACAACTGAGCCTACTCCTCTTGCATGAAAAGTACAGCAACCACGTGCAAATCTATACCGATGGATCGCCTACGTCGTCCAGTTCTGGTGGTGCGGTGGTTATACCAACGCGAGGAATAACAATGCGGTTCTACACATCGCGTGTCACGACCTCAACGGCGGCTGAACTAACGGCTGTGCGTCGTGCACTGAATTTCATTGATTCTGAAAGACCTAGAAAATAGGCTGTGTTCTGTGACGCAAAACCGGCATTCCAGTGCACGCAGTCAGTTCTCCGACGTAACTATCATGAACAGCTGACATACGAAATCGTGAAACTTCATCACGTCCGACAAAATGGTCACGAGGTTGTCTTTCAATGGGCACCTGACCATTGTGGAATCAGTGGCAATGCTTCCGCCGATAACGCTACTCGCACATCACATCAAGAAGAACACAGCGTTCCAATTACGCTTTGTTTTCCCCTTTCTGATTCCCCCAGTGCAGCGTAGCCAGCCGGACGTTATTCTGGTTAACCTCCCTGCTTTCTACTTTTCTCTGTCCTTCCCTTCCTTCCGGAAATATACCACGTGGTACACGAGCATTTGTACATACCAAGTGGCACGAGTTGTCAATTCGCTCTGATACCCGGTAGCAAATACCCAAGGGTCCAAGTTGTATAATCGGGTGCGAACAGTCAGCACTCTCAAAGCGGGGAGAAGATCGAGGCAAAGAACGTTGAAAAAAATTGGTGCCAGACTCAACCGTAGTTGCAAGCTATGTAATGCGAAGCATTCTTGATGTGTCGAGAATGGTTCTAGGAACCATGTAACTGTTCTGTACGAATGGCTATCTAGAGATTATGACATGTAGTGTTTGTATTTACATCACGTATTCAAGCAAAACTGTCAGCGTATTAATTATCTTTTATTATGCAGTAGTTACATAAGCGAGACCTTCGCTTGAGCCCGCCTCGGAGCCGCCATCCAGGCACACTGGCAGTATGGGTACTTCGGCCGCGCTCTATAAAATGTCATCGTCATCTTCATCTTCATCATCATAATTTAATGCACCCTTAAATACCTTTTGTGCGGTATACATGCGAAAATGTTGACATTCATCAGCCATGTGAGTTGTTATAAGAATGACACATTATTAAAAAAGCTGTGATACAGTAAATATTATGCTAAATTAACAACCAATGTATAAGCAAACGCATTAGATAAAGAATATTTGAGATAGTGAATAGAGAAAAAGACTCAAAAACATATAATTAGGTACTGAACAGTACAAAGCACAAATGAGCTTGTCTAAACTCCAGTAACGTAGTGAAAAGAAAGACAGTAGGTGTTAGTACATTTTATTAACTTGTCTCCAAATTTATACGATCCCATTTATTGGCAACGTGATCAGGCGAGACAATGTCATAGTTCAGTCACAGACCGTACAAACAATAGATTAAAAGCCGTAATATATCCATGGAGGCACTGTGCGCTGAGATATTTGAAAATGTGGTGAAAAGACTGGGCAGGGGTCGATGAGTCGATGAGTGAAGTTCATTTTATGCCCTTGGCATTAAAAATTTCCCATCACCATAAACGAACTTATCCGAGTCCAAACGTTATCAACAAGCTATATCCAGAAAGAGAGAAGTGTGTGGCATCATTACTCTATATCATATGCTTCGGCAGTGTCCTGCATCTTTCACAGACCGTGACAAGGAAAGAGGCTGGTGGCGACGAGTGCTTCCCAGTGAAGTTATTTTAGACCAAGTGCAGGCCGTCCAGAAGGCCCACAATACGGTGGCAAGGTTAAACGTTACTGTGCCGACGTGGTAGCCGCCTGCGTCAACCTAAGCATTGATCTTCAGGACCTGAAGAAAGTTCATCATACCGTACGATACCATAAACGAAGGTTTCAAGCAATAAAACTGCAGGATAAAGCGGTGAACTTTTTAAACCCTTTTGTTGTTGTTTTCCTTTGTTCTTTTCTAAATTTTTACGCATTAACGGAAAGTAGTACGTTTAGAGGCTTTCATATGCGAGGGTTCAGAGTTCTTGGCGTTCATTAGTAGAAACCACGGAATGCTCTTTTATTCCGTGGTTCATGATGACAAACCGAAAAAATATCTTGGTGATGTCATTACACTTTCGCTCAACACCGATATGCGTTGACAGCTGCACTTTAAATGCAAGGAACATTTAGGTGCGCCAATGTACGCGAAATGTGTGAGGGGGTATACCCTCTTCAATACTATAACAGTTAACAGCATGATACATTTATGCAGACCAGCACAATTTTATTGTTTCCATTCACCTTGAAGTCCCACGAATGACGGGTCCTGATTTAACCTAAGACTAGTGAGGTGGGTTACATCGCTGTTCGCAAGCCTCCTTAGTTTCAAAGTTGTTGCAGTTTTCTTCACAGCCACCCCAGGTAAATTCTTCACACTTCCCTGTTTCCGTTTTGAAGGCCCACCTCGGGATGCTTGCTTTGCATTTGCCTACTTCAACCTTCTGCTGGCAGCCTACATTTGAGAACCAAGAAAAGAAGATTGTAACCACAATCAGAAACATTTTTAACAAGGTATTGCTGACAAGAATGACATCGGAGTGAAGCTGAGAGGCAGACTACTTCATAACTGTGTTTATCATGCCTAATTGTGTCTGCGCTGTTTTCTGAACAAACTAGAAACATTGAACGAATTGTATTATGAACGGTTGGCTAATACTCGCTGTTCATAAGTTAAATGCAAGGAATTTACTCTCTAGATTCGAATCGCGGAACACTTTCGTGTACGCATATCTAATAGGCTTTCACAAGCACCTACAATCGGCTTCAACGCTTTTAGAGATCGTGGGGCCTCAGAAAAATGTTCGCTTACCAAGTAGTTTGGGCACGGCGACGGTAAAATTGCAGAGCGCTTTTGTTCTCAGGAGGAGGAACAGGAAGATGTTGGCTGCAGGCTGATCCAGTTCCGCAATACACGCCGGAAGTTGCCGCGCAAGGGCAATTGTGCTGTGTGACACCTTCAGCCCACTACAGCAAATATTGTTCAATGTCACAGTGAGTCTCGCAAGTCAAGCACGAGGACGAGCGGCGAGTCCAATTTTGAGTAGCTGTGCCGTAGCGTGCGCTGATCCCGATCCCGTGCTCAGGTCATGCGGCCGGGGTTCCTGTGGCCTCTCAGCCCCGTTCATGACATGGGCTGGTGAGGTGTAGACCATAACAAGTGAAAAAAAAAATATCTGCCCGGCTTGATTTACAATACGTTAAGTGTCCCTCGGAGCGTATTCTTTTTGCTAGTCTAGATTTTAAGGCATTCGGAGCATGTCGCTTCAACCACCTTATTGTCCGCTATGACTACATGCGACGGAAGCCATCGAAACTCTATAGTAAATCCGAGGCTGCGCAGTTTTGTCATTAGGTGTAACGAAATTTTCGTGCACTGATCCAAAACAAACCATTATTTCAACAACTGCAGAGTGGGTTTTCTGTCCGACGGCACTACAACTTGCTGCATCACTTTAGTGTATCCTTAAGGCTGCTTTCAATGTCCACACTCTCGCTTACTGTCACGACGCAGCGACGTCGGGCAGGCCAGGACGCCATAAGGGACGAAATCACGAACCCTTCTGCGCTTGCTCCGTGCTCTGTAATGATCGAACTACCGCCAGTGAAGGCTTGAGATGTTGGTCATACGTTCTTTGCAAGTTTTCAAGCACCAACCATTCAACTTCTGCTACAGGTGTAGAGCGCTTGTCGTGTACGCAAGAAATAGCTGGCAGTTTAGGTTTTCGTATCACCATGGTGGCTTCTCGCGGCGTTCCCATGGGAAGCTTCAGGCCAATAAAACGAAAAGTATTGAGTGCCATGAAAGCATGCGACTTCGGTAAGTAGCCGAAGGTGAATCAGCGGTACTCGTTCGTTTCGCTTAGTCGACATATCTCCGTAGGCAATGGTTGAGAGGCGAGAAGAACCGGTGGCAGCTGACGCTCATGAATCACCGTGACATTCGCCGCTGCTTGTGGCACTCCCAGGGCAATTCTGAGGTCTTGACGATAAAACGTCTGCAGCCATTCGTACTTGACTCACACGGCGTGATCAGGAGCAGTTGGAAGAGCATGCGGTTGACTGTCATTGCCATACGAAACTTTGTCATCGACCGTAGGTAACTTCCCCAGTATACCTGGAAACCTTCGTAGGATATTTACACGCGGTACAGGGTATGTTGTAGTGTACATGGCTCGTCGCCAGTTACTCCTAGAGTCTAGCGTGGCCCGAAGTAATCGGATACACTTAGCTTGTTGCCATATTTCCGATAGGCATCTTTAGACATGCTGCCCGTTGCAGCATGCCACTAAATAGTATAAACCGAGACCTTCCCACTGGTATTGAGAATCCTATCGATGCGAGTCAGGTCTGCGTAAACAGTCCTTTTCCTATCAAGTGAAGTTGGGGACAGCGCTGAGTATATGTAAGGAAATCACGAGAAACGGACCGCATGGTGGTGTCCTGTTCCCAATGACATTGAACACGGCCGTAGCTGGTTTACCCAATGCCTTGAAGAAAGTGCGAAAGATGGTCCGTGTATCAATACACGCCGAGGAAATCGGCATTTGGTTCAGAATTAGTGTTGCTCGCATATACAAGTACAGTTCTGGAGTATCGAATTCCAAGCTGCCGAAATGCTCAGCTTTTCCTGACACCCTACTGTCGTTATTCTTTTCAAGCCAACTGTATATACAATAAAAAGAATGGGATGGTATATCCTATCGATGCCGAACTATTGCAGGCTATCCAGGGAGCCCTACGTTATAAAAACATGAAAAATGAAGAGGAAAGCACTCACATTCATTGGCGACGAGAGCAGAAGAGTCTGAAACATTGAAACAAGGTTGCGTCAAGACCCTTACTATAGCAGTCTTTCTTGCACATTTACACAACCTTTTACAAATGCTTTATGGCTGAATCCGATTGCTTGTTATTAACCATCTGTTGATATAAACCTAGAAAGAAGTCATTTTAATCTCTGATGGCATTCAATACAATAAGCGATATGCTTTCAGAAAATGACCTGACCGCTATCTTTGTAATTTAATCTCCTGATTTCATATTAGTTTCGTCGTAGTGCATTCGAACAGCCGTTCATTGACAGCCTAATTATTTTAGCGTTATTTTTTGCCATGCCTGTGAGTGGCAGTAAAGGCACAAAGCTTTTTAGAGGCACTGCGTTTCACTTGTCTAAACACTGTACAGCAAAAGCAAGATTCCTGGGCTATTAAACTCAATTGTGCTTATCTCTGCCTTGACGGGACAGTGCGTTAGAGTATCCTACACGCCAGACTTGTACGTAACGAATTGTAATACATTCTTAGTGCAGGGTAAAAGGGAAGCAACTAGGCCACTTCGCACGTATCTTTTGGAGAGAATGTGCGTCGACATTTAGAGTATTGCATATTGCCGGAGATTAGCATACAGTATTCCTCCAAATCAATGCCTTAAGCGCATATCGGTCGTCGAAAATATCAGGTTTATCTCGTGTTATCGTCCAAGCAGAACTGGATCATATTGAAAGCGTGAAATTTTGTGCAAGTATTCGGAAATTTGCAGGCCCAAGTTGGAATCGGTCGGCGCAGGACAGGGGTAATTGGAGATCGCAGAGAGATGCCTTCGTCCCGCAGTGGACATAAAATAAGATGATTATGATGATGATGATGATGATGATGATGATGATGATAGGTGTTGTGATCCGGTTCTGGGGTCCGTGGTCCGGACTCGGGCGCCACTATGGGTGTCGCTTGCGCCGCCGGGGCCCCTAAAACGAGGTACCTGGCCTGTGCTTTACCGCGGCGTCGCAGTAAGCTGGCTAAGTGGACCCACGCCATCGTCCGTATCTACCGCCGAGAGTTGCGTGTCGGTGAGGAGATATGAGGCCGGGAGGCTGAAGGAAATAAGGAACGGGTTTACGTTACATATATATATATATATATATATATATATATATATATATATATATATATATATATATATATATATATATATATATATATATATATATATATATATATATAACTGGCTCCGGATATTGGAGCACCCTCCATGTCGGCGAACATTAAACGTCTGAGCTTACTACATGACAGCACACAAGGCACTGTCCAAAAACGTCCGCTGGGAAAAGAGTCGTTTTTACTAGGCAACTCTTCGAGTGAATCTGATGAATCTGCTTCGGCCAATCATAACGGTCGAACTGTTCGCAAAGTCCCAGCCATGGTCGCATCCCATTGCTGGACTCCGCCGCGGATGTCCAACCTTCGAACCCGCCTATGAAGCAATGAGGCAGACTGCACATGGGTCCACGCTGTTCTGCTGAAGTCAACAGTGGCTCATTGCTCTCCATGACGGTCAGCTTGTCATGGTCATGAGACCGGCCTTTACGGTCGTTACGGCTTCCAGGAGTGCAGCGGTTGCTGTCGTCTCGAAGGGAGCGTCGTTGTTTGCCCGTCAAAGTCGCCGTCGGGCCCCCTTGTCGTCCCAGCAGGCGCTGGTAAAGGGGCTGCCTCGTGGGAAGCTCTCAAAGAATGCGCCTTGCCGTTTTGTGACGCAACAACGGCCACATATTGGAAGTTAGCGCAAATGAAAAATTCAAGGCCATTCCGCCCTGCTAAGGTGGATGACCAGCGGAGCTATAAACATCGTGGTAAGAAAGCGTGTGTTAAAGACTTTACTGGCGTCACTCATAGTCAGTAACGACGGTCACAATGGCTTTGCGGTCGCTATGATATGCACTGATCGGCGTACCTGCAACTGCAAACACATCCTTTAATAATGTCATATCGCTGCACGTACGCGTTCGGCCGCTTCGCGATCTGGAGGGCTTTCCGCTCGAGCCCGCCGCTAACGGGCAGCCTCCTCGGCACGTTCCTCGCTGGTTCGTGCCGCCCGCCGCTCTCGCTCGCTTCTGTGGTCCCGAAGTTGGGGCTTGTGAGCGGCTTGTTCTTCGGCAGTAAGCACTACACGCGGCCTCCTCATACCAGCGCACGCAACATACTAACTGCCCATTCGGTTTCTTGCGAAGGCGCGGAAATACAGTAGATCACTTGTGAGCAACCACCTGTCACACCAAATGAACGATGCGTGCTACGGCCGTCAGCCCTTCCTCGACGCAGGCAAGCCGAGCAGCTGACTAAGTCAGGAGCTGGGGTAGCTGTCAAAACTGCATCACGCTCAGGCTTCGCGACATCTCGAACGTTACCAATCACCACGAAATCGCCCTCGAAACACAGCCTGTCACACACCGCACAACTGAATCCGAAATGTATCTCCAGAAAGTTCCCTCTGAAATTTCGCATACGCACTCTTGTGCTCGTACAATTTACCGGCGTGGTACCTGGGTCGCTTCGCCGCATTCTCCGCTTCGCGGCACCCGTCGAGCACACCGCTTACGGGTAGCCTCTCGGGCACAATCTTCGCTGCTACTCGCCACTCGTTTCATAGCTTTCCTCTTGTTACGCCAGGTGTCGGAGCATGCTCCACTGGTTCGCTCCTCCTCGTCATAGAGGACGGTGTTATGTCGTATTGGGTAGGGATTTAGTTTTCCTCTTGCTACGCAACGTGTCGGCACATGCCTTAATGGTTTGCTTTGCTTCCTCACAGAGGGCGGGGAAGTTTTGAGATGACACGGACATTTAAAAATATATGAGAGGGTACACATATACAGCTCCGCTGCATGAAAAAGCAACTGTGTAGCTTGTATCATGGGCGCCGCCCCCGTGGGGTACATGAAACGCCTTGTACGTTCTGCAGGGGGTGTAGGGCGCTAAGGTACAGAAATGGACATAACGAAATACAGAAGTTACATTTTTTCACGCATTGGAAACATTGAACGCCAACTTATGGTACACTCAGCGGAGTTTCTACGGTAAACTTTAGGGAACGTGTTCGTCACCCTTTCTTAGTTGGCCCGCTTGATTTGCAGAGGGCGCCTAGTCAATAGTGTAAAAAAAAAATGAACCCCCCTACTAGTGGAGCCCTAGATTGCCCTGGGCCACTTGAGCACACCGCACTCGTAAATGGTTGTGACTCCTGCGCTTGCTCTCACTTTGAAGAGTTTCGCAGTAGTTTAAGTGGTTGGATAACCCTCTGTCTTGCTGCCCGAGACTATGCATGCCCATTGTGTCGACCCTACGTGTCGAAGGCAGGAGTGGGGGAAGCGGGGAGGGGGGCGGGGGGGCTTAGATGAAGCAGGCGTGAAATTTATGCACTAAGTTGCACAATTGCAGACCTAATAACTCCTGATGGACATCAGCTTGAGTTCGATGGATTCTGCTTAATATGGCTGGTGAGCTCTACCAAACGCGATCGGTCCTGCTTAGGTCGACAGACGTACTGAACGCCAATCGAGAGGTTAAATTTAGCTCCGATTGCGTCATCCGTGGCACGAGACGTCGCCATTTGTGCTCACCACACATGCATGTCGTGTAATGGAGTCTTTCTTCTAAACAACGACACCAAAGTAAGGCGCGTGGGTAATACGGCTACAAAGATGTAAGCGATAATGTTTAAGGTATTGTCGTGACATGGGGTTCTAGCAACAAATCTGACCTCCTTTGACCGATGTTAAAGACGTTTCACATAAAAAGCCCTTAAGAAGCAAAAAAAGGTCACAAGTCAGCGATAGATTATTGGTTTGGTTTCCTCTTGTTGGATGATTGTAAATGCGTCAGTTTGCTGAAATGACAGTGATTGTGTGTATATATTTCGTAATTTTCTATCAAAAGCGCTCATTTGCGAGTCCGACAGTCTAGTGCCTTTTTTTTACTTACTTTGTTTACTTGCCTGCTCTTATACCTACTACAGAGGAGCAAAACTATCGGCTCAATCTAAGCACCTTACCAAGTAACACCACAGGGGTAGACGTTTATTCTTTTTTTTTTCTCTGATCACCTCTAATGTGCGAATCCTCCTCATGGCTATAGCCATGAATTGAGGCCACAACAAGAACAACCGAGTGTGCGTTAACTATACCGGGGCTAAGGATGAATAAGGAGAATATTATGTGAATAAAGAGCCGGGAACATAGTGAAGACAATGCTCATATTATCATGCATAGACGGTAAGAGGTGATTCCAATAGTAATCCGGCAACTTCACATAAGCATATAAAATACGGGCTTACCTGAGGCCGATGATGATAAAGCCAGAAAAGTAGCCAGGACTACGAGAACGACCAGGGCATGCATGGCTGTCACAGCGAATGCAATTGTGCCTCTCAAATGTTGGACGAGGTTTACTGTCCAGGTGAAGTCTCATCGTCCCTTAAATACATTATCTTGCCCGGTAGACGACACGTGTGGCAATGGTTGTGCATGGTATGCGCGCATGTGCGCTGTAAATCATGATGTTTACGATCTCGCAGTGGTAAAAAGCTCTCCCTTCATCCTGTGCACAGATATGGCCTCATGCATACGCCATGCAGACTTCGTCCTCGTATGTGGCGTACGCGTAGCACAAGTGGCGTACGCGCTTGCAAATGCCATGCATCGTGGGTGGTTGACGAATGATACCGTTTCACAATGCCTCCTCGTCCCTGGGAGAGTGGGCTACGTCGTGGATTGCCACAACCACCAGCAAGCGTGGTTTGCACGCCGTAAACGAGTTTCCGAGAGGAATGAATTGATAAACAGGCGACGACTATACAGAACGAAATTGTAATGACCACAATAAATGAAAGATAACTTATAAGGCAACTGAAGTTTTTGTCAAACGAGAATTATGACGCCATTTTCACGCGCACCTCTACCAGGTGGCCTTTCTGTAGCGATTTCCGCGTAACCCGCCATCATAGGACAGAGAATGCCTACAAAAACTACAAGCAAAACCTTACCAGAAGAAGCAAGTGTTCGATTATCCTCTTTTGGGGTTCACGGCAGTAGCGCTATTCGGCTTCTTCAGCCCTGTGGCAAATTGAAGAAGTGGACATTGCATGGATGATGAGTCCTATTTTGCACAGCTAAATAACAAAATTGTGGTAATTCACACTCTGTTTCGGGACTTTATGCTGCATATTTCAAATGGGAAGACGAAGCCGAGCAATCGTGATATCACGTCAGATATAAGGAATCTTAAAGCTAGTACCACTTCTGCGATATTTGTTGAAACAAACGGCTCCATCTTTAGTTTACCACGCACGACGCATTTTTTTTTTCGCGAGCGCTCTCACCATTTGTGCTTTACGCAAAGGACGAAGCGTGCGTGGCGTGTGCATGATGACATACCTGTGCACAGGACGAAGGAGAGCTTCTTTTAACGCAACAGCGTTAAGGAGCTCGTGTCGCAGAAAAGCCGGTGTCGTCGGCGTCGGTGTCCGCGGCGTTGGCCGTGAGCGATAAATCCCAGAAGGCACTTCATAAATAAAAAACATCTTACAAGATGGGCTGGTCGGAATCGAACCAGGGTCTCCGGAGTGTGAGACGGAGACGCTACCACTCAGCCATGAGTTCGTTCTTTCGAAACGGGACAAAATCGCCTCTAGTGAATGCGGTGTTGCGTTAGAAACGTGCCGTAGAAAGTTATACTGCGGTGTATATCGGTAATTATGACCATGTAACTTACAAAAGTCGTAATTTCACGAGTAGCGAAGTACGTTTCCGCTACATTTCTTCTGCGCTCTGCGCACACGCAGAGCCATCTTGCGGCAAACACAGAAGACCCCCTCCTCGATATGTACGGCGCTGCCCCGACACGTGGCGCGCCACTCGCCCTATGATCGCGTCCGCCTTCATGGCGCGTCGGGGCCCGGCTATCTGTGCCGATCGCGACGTTTGGCTGGCGTAGCGCGTTTGAGTAGGCGGTGCGAACGGGGTGCGATAACGCTATCGCGTTCCACTCTTGAAGGCGAAGCTTAAGCGTCCTCCAATTTTTTCCCCACTGCGGGAGGTCGTAATCGCATCGCGATCCACAGTGCCCACGCGGGAGTACCATGCGCGACCCTTTCCACGCGTGTCGCCTGCAGCACAAGCGAAATTCTTCGGCGATCAACCTGACCCATGTCCGAGAGGCTTCCCTCGAGCACTGCTCTACAAGCTTAACTGGAACAAAGACGCATTCTTGCGGCCCATTTCGGGAGGAGGAGAATCTTAACATTGGTGTCATATCCGGAATTCATATTGTGAGTCTATATAACCTAATTACTGCCTCGTACCAGTTCAGGCCACATATGTACTGAAGTGAGAAATGAACAAAAATAATAATGGAGCTTTATTAATAGTAAGCTAAATGTTCACATTTGTCGTTGCAGTATAACGTCCGCATGCTACGGAATTCACCTGAAATGGCTGAATAGTGCTTTCGTAGGTGTTTGTTTAACCCGTGGTATCCGTGGTTTTTACCTGCTGTAGAGACAAGGGTTCTCAGCAAGGAAGTGTACGAGCCACGTTTTTTCTTTTAATATATGCAATTACTTGTGTGTTCAGAAATATATCAGCTCTCCTGCTTAGTTCTTTAGTTTCTTAGCATCGGAGAAAGGTGTTATCGACCCCCCCCCCTTTCTCCTCTGCGCTGAGACGTCAGGATTTGGGCGCCTAGCGCCTTCCCACTCGTGCCCTTGAAAGACGGCACGGCACCACCACATTGCAGTCGCCATATATTTTTTTCTTTTAGGCCACTCCAAAATAGTAAAAAATATTCAAACGTGTATCTTCCACTGTCCTTCCCATCACCCCGATATATCCGTTTCACAGAGGTGGAAACGTTTTTTGTTATTTTTCTTTTAATAAACGTTTCAACAACAACCAGTGGCGCCAGCAGTACCACGTCTACTACTACTGGCTCTCCATCGCTCTTGTTCTCTCTCAAGCTTGATGCACGCAGCTGTTGGCTCCGAATGCCACATGTACAGAACAGGCTGCGTGAAAGCTGGGACCCTTCTATGGCGTTTCGTCTTTCCATACGCGCCGTTGCTATGGCAAAGAAACGTCGTGGAAACCTCGTAAATAATGGTATTAGATTAAAGCTATTAAGCACTCATACAACAGAGATATCTTTTTCTCTCTCTCCTTGCTGCACTTAAAAAGAATGGGTCTATTCTTCATCATACACCAAGCATTGTATCGTTTTTTTTTTCTTTTTTGCCCCATTTTACAGTGGCTCCACCGTTTTTCGGGCAAGCTCATTTCATGTTTCGGTTGGTACGTTCTGCAGCAATGTGGCTCGGAGGGCATTCCTTTCAAAGCAGGCTTTTTTTTAATGAGAGTCGTTGGCATGAGTGTACTCTAAAAACTGCGTGTTTGTAGAGGAATATCGCTTCTCTTATAGCGTAGAAGTAAATATTATGTTTCAGGGCGGATTACGCGCTATCAGGGTTTTTAGGGCTTATTTATTTATTTATTTTCGGTCACTTATTGTGAAGCGAGCACTTTCAAAATCTTTTAAAGGTAGCCTGTGGCAGATATCACGATTGAAGTAAGCGTAAGCTGACTACGTAAAAGCGCGTGGGGTGGCAAGACCTACAGGGTCTTGGCGCTGTGCGTCGCGGACGCCACACCGTGTATTGTGTCACTAAAGTTGCTCACATCAGGTCTTGCATTCTTGACAAAATCATTCCTTAGAATTTGGTGAATGGCAGCTCATAAACAAATATCACGAAGCAATGCACAGATAGCGCAAGCCTTTTATCTAAAATATTCCCACACTTAAACATTAAAAGCGCGAAACAATAACAAAACTAAAACCTGAAAACTAGGTAATTTTATTCGCGCGGCTGTGCACTACTTCCGGGGTTGGCCCAGGCAAGAGGTCTGAAACATACCCAGCGTACAAAAGGGGTGGCAAAGCCGTTAAGAAAGACGCTGGCTTTAATTAATGAACATAAATGAAATGGTCCGATGGCAGAATTCAAACAGAGGACCTCTAGCACAACAGCTCGTTTTTACTTAGCCAGTTTACGTTTACTTCAATTCATACTGCCACTATAGCTATGAGTCTTACACTTTGTGTATCATTCTAACATGTCGCTATCGCATTCATTGCTTCTCCCTTACGGCTAGTCTGTGATATATGTGAACTTCTGCTTAGATGACACGGCGTTTGGTGTCACACACTTGGTAAGGGCGTCCATGGATGGTCTAGCATTCCAAGTATCGACGCGGTGGGTCATCAGTGACACCTGGCCGAAATGGGGCGAAGCAAAATAAAAAAAAATCGTGGTAAGATGCTAACAAGCGTCGAAAGTTTTCGATGTGGAACGGGCGACCATACCGTCAAAAGGATCGTGAAGCGTAGGTTTTGTGTCCGGGCTTCCAGGGGACGACGGGGAGCACACTGGGACAACCCTGTAACAGCTCATTTAAAATTATGTCGGAAAGATGTTTAGCATTATGTGGATACATATCATCAAAAGTTACTTCTGGAGATTCTCGAGCGCTGCCAGTAAACGGTGTCACACTGACGCGTACATTCAAAATTTCAGCGAGGTTATGTACAAAGACGGCCTGTGGTGATGGAAATTTCCGCCAATGAACTGCAGAGAATAACGCCGGCTGGGAAATTCAAATGGTGTCCAATTTTCCGATAGGTGCTTCGCACATTTTTAAGAATGTTTGAAGAGCTAGTAAACAAAGGAAATTTGCGCGAGAGAGATGGTAACCCTACTTCCTGGTGCAACACGTTATTAGCAACAAATTTTGATCATCCACACCGGAGCCGAAGAGCATCTCGCTCCAATACTCAAGCAACCACGGATATCCGTGGGACGTCCGCCACAAGTCCGAATGTTCATCCATCTAAATATCTTTCACGGATGTCCATAGGACGTACAAGAACTGTCCATATCCCGTGCCAGGGATATGACATCCATATCCGGATGTCCAATGCACATCCTCTTTTGAACGCCCTCTGGCAGTACATAAATGGGCATGCCTATATAAGTTAGGGCATTGAATAATGTCCTAATATTAAAAATATAGTTGGAAATTCTAAAGGTGCATAATTCATTTTACACTTTCATGTTTCTTCACTCTATTGAACACATAATCTGAGTTATTTTTGCACGCCAAAACGAGTAGCTGATGCATCCTTGGAACTTAAGTCTACAGTTAAAGCGTAATAGATATTAAAGACTAGGGTTTTTTTTTGCTGCATGAACAATTACAGAAGCAAAAAAAATAGACCATAGGCGCCATGTAATGGTAGGCAATCACTAAGGCCATGCTGCTGTTTGAATTCAGTGCAAGCCATTTCAAGAGCCAGAAACACGGCAGAGACGTTTGCTTTTCAGGCACCACTTATTGCCAAAACAAGTAGTTATTTCGCTGCCTAGTTTTATATACAATAAAATTTTTTCAACAAAGCTTTTTATGTATGCTCGTTGATGCGTCATAAAGTATCGGCAACACATTCTGTTCGACGACAGTGCCTTGCGACAATCCGGTGAAGGGTGGGGAAGTGTCGCTTCGTTTGCTGTCTTCACAGCCTCACCTGCTCAGCCATCGAGGTATTACTGCTGCATCTATCTCTGTTGGAGCCATTATAGTATCGTAACTTGTTTTGTTCACAGCCGCCAGCAAGCCCTTAAGTGAGGGAAGAGCCGTACACGCCAAAGAACGCGTCACTACAAACGAAGGCCATGTTTGAGTACTTAGGATCTCGTGCCGACAGCCAGCAGTCAACGGCACGAAAAATATCAAGTCCACAATGGTGCACTGGTGCATGGACGCCGCACACATGCATTAACATGCGTTGCCCTATCCGCGCGAACGTTTATGTGCCCTGCGACGTTTACCAATTTGCAGAGGCTACCTCAGAAGTTCATGCCGCTGAATGTAACACAACGCGACCTCCGACCTCGGGCGCAGAGGCAAAATGTAGCCACTCTCTAGCGCAGCGGGTATTAAAGATCCTTGTAGCATTAAATTGAATGGATTTATGTTTAAAGAGGTAAGATGATTCACCAGTCTGTGGTCATGCAAGTACTGGCTATACTGTTATTAAAATACATTTGTGGTCGACATTTCCGCATCCAATTATGAATATGTGCAATGGCTGTCATGCTATATCGTTCTTGTAGCCAAAGCTTTAGAGGTTCGCTGGTTCAAGAGCCACAAACTTAATTTTTTTTGTACTAAGCTTCTAAGTGAAAAAAATGCGCAAGTAAATTTTAATTATTGATCAATACATAAGTTCCTCAAAGTCGCAAAAAATGACAGTACTTTCTGTGTTAAATCTTTCCATCACAATGAGTTTTTAGGTGCATTAGATTTTGTTTTTCACATCTTTCCAAATGCGTTCTATTTCCGACATGTACATAATTGTGTTTTAATGCTATCTTACATTATTCTGTGTAGACTTGTTTATGTCTGTATCAAGTAATCTTGCTTCATCAACGCAAAACGAGACAAACGACGGCAAGGAAGGTGGGATGAAGACACTGTTCGTCTTCGTGCTGTACCAACTTCAGTCATGATATCTAGATCTCAAACGTTTCTTTTTATCAGAATGTATATTTGCTGCTATGAACAGTATTCATGTGTGCTTTGTGGACTTTATAGCATAAGGTGGCAGTGAAAGATTTATTGTATTTTGAATGTGGTGTGGACCCATGTTTTGTTTATTTGCAACAGAGAGGCGACACAGAGGCGACAGTGAAATGCATTGAAGCACCCGACCGGTTACTTATAACATTGGTTGGGTGCTTGAATGCATTCCACTATCACTGCTTCAAGACGTGTGTGCATCTGTGCACACACGCACATATACACGACACACATATCGTTCGAAATACATCCGCCACAGGATCCCATTTCGGATGTCCGATGGATGTGCAAATTTGTTGTTGTTTTTTTAGATATCCATCGGACGGCCGATGTACGTCTGCTGGAGATTTGCGGACGTCCATTGGAAGTCCGTTATATCGTATACGGATATCCATAGGACGTCCGACGGATATCCATGGTTACTTGGGTAGGAGAACCCATTGGACAACAAATATCCTCTGGACATCCCGATTAGACCCGAACGTCCAAGTCCCGGTTAGGACGTTCAGTAGACAACGTGAAGACATTAATTTCGGGATTTCCTATTTAAGACATCCTTCGGACATCCACACGATTGAAGTGCTGGGATCTAAAGAAAATCAAAACCTTTAATCCTATGGATGTCCGAAGGATGATTTCAACGGGATGCCCCATACCGGCCATATGTGGGACAAACACACACAATCCAACACGTAGTACGTAATCATGACGCGGAATGTTAAGTCTCTTCCACGGCTGCCTCCAGCTCACACTCTTCTGAAAAGACATGTCAGCCAGCAACGTGAAGCTGCTGCGCTCAGGATCAAACTTCCAATGCAGACGATAAATGGAGAAGTTGCAATGAACGACCGAAACTGCACAACCGGAACAGCTGCACATTACCACCTACCACAAGGCGTAACCGAATCAATAGTGCCCTACGCTCCTACGCTTTCCGAACATGTCGAGAAAGCAGACTACTGCAACATCTGCAACGGCTGCAACCCCTGCCGTAGAATAGAGCAGTGACTGCCTTTGCCCAGTCGAATTTACCCAGTGAAAATTGAGTGGAATCTGTATAACTACTACATATGGCCTAGAGAAAGGCTCTGGTAACTTAAAGTGGCTAACATATATCTGAACTGTTCAGCAAATTTTGCATTGATGCGCCTGGGATCACGGAAGTGAGCCCGCAGCAAGCCCCATGATAACTTCCGTAGTGGCCCCACTTCGAATTATTAAATTTTCTTGCTACCCAAAGTGAATTTGTAAACAGTTTAGTTCATGCCCACTTTCAATAACCACGCATAGTGCTTCATAAATAAAACCTAATGGCTGAGCTTGTATGATGAAATTATTGAGTTTTATTCGTTTTCGTTGATGCGCTTTACTGAAAACTGAGAAAATAATGATAGTGAACGGCTAGTATAACACTGCAGGGCTTGTACCAATTGTATTCCACGGTACCGAGATGTGAGTATTTTGGGTAGAGGCAGGCAGCAAACGGCACGTGAAACCTTGGATTCTGTTTACATTAGAAAAGCTGGTCTGAATTGTGTCATTGACACATCTGTTTTTCTGTACGAGGCAAAGCAGACATTTCTCTCATGCTTACTCAGATAACGTGTTTTTCACCAGAATCTACTTGATGCCTTGTACGCGTGCGCATGCACTCGGGATTTGAAGGGGGGGTCGGGGGGGGCTATATATGTACGATGCTTTTACGCTCACTAAACAGTTTAAGTAAGCGCCCGTACATACCAGACTCTTTTCGCCAGACACTGAAAGCTAGCCCCCTACCGAAGAATGTGGACTCGAATCTGCATGCGGCCAGAAGACAGGCGCGAGCAGAATACGTAGAAAAACACTTGGCCACTAAAAACAATGTGGTATACACGGATGCAGCCCTATACCCGTAGGACCGGAACACCAAAGAACATAGAGTTGCGGCAGTGACCGTGGATCACATGGGAGAGCTGATAAGCAGCGCAACCCTAAGGAGCTGCACGGTAACAGAGGGGGAAGAAGCAGCTGTGGCTCTAACAGCGGCGGAGGGTTACCGTAGAAACAGATCCTTGATAATACTCACAGACTCCAAAGAAGCACGCAGAAACTACACGGCAGGTAGAATGAACAAAGGGGCGCTGCGAACCCTCCTCGAGGCAGGGCTTCCGAACGAAAAGATACTGCATACGATTTTCTGGGTGCCGGGTCACACCGGAATAGGGGGTAACCAGAGGGCCGACAGTCTAGCTCGCGAGCTCACATACCGAGTGGGACAGTCAATGGACCCGGATACCACTATGACGGTGGAAGCAGCGTACGCGGAAATACTAAACCATCACCGAGGCAAAAGGATAATATATCCACCACCCCACCCATCTTTAACACAACACGAAGCAGTCGGCTGGCGAAGGCTGCAGACAGGAACGTTCTCCAATCTACACATCCTACGTAAAATGTTTCCCAGTCAATACAGGGACACATGCCCATGGTGTGGGGCCATCCCAACACTATATCACATCACATGGGAGTGCAGAAATAACTTCTCTTTCCACAAAGAAAAAAAAAACCCAGTGCGGAACAGTGGGAGGGCCTGCTCACCAGCGGCGTGCTCACAGTCCAAAAAGGATTGGTGCAACACGCTCTCAAGGTGGCCAGGCTCAGCGGTGCTCTGGAATAAGGGCGCCGACCACTCAAGATGACGGAGACTTCAGTAAAACACGAAGACCTCTGTTAGCCGCTGAAAACTGTAAATAGAGCATTAAAGTTTTTCCTTCCTTCCTTCCTCCTTTCTTGTGTGTGTGGTTTTGGCGCAAAACTCATTTATTATTACTTAAAACTGCTGAGCGCATTTGAGAGCTGAACTAGTGATATTCCAGCAACTGTTTTATTGAAATAAATGCTGTATATTTAATGTCACCAGCAGAACTTAGTTCTGTGGCTTCGTTCCTGTTAGCAGAAAGAAGTATAGCTTGCATGTCTATATGTTTTGATTTAATGCATTCTTATGAAGTTGTATGTATTACCTTACCGTAGCAGGGGATTATGTGCGCAATGCTTAGCTGCACGGCAGCCTTTTTTAGCATGCTTTCATATGCGGTGGGCTGTATTCCTGGCCTGTTTCCTGTTTTTGGCATGACAAAAATGTTTGATCCGCCTATTGGTCCGCTGGGATGGATCTTCCAGAGACATGAATTCCTTTTCAGCATTGCCCCACAAGCCAACACAAAACCGGGCCAAACTTTGTTAATGGTATGTAAAATGCCGCAGGCCTGCTGCACTGCTAGGGCGCATTATGAGGAACGTTCCTATTGTGTTAATATATAATCAATATGAACGTCCTGTGGATATCCTAAATCCAGAACCAAATGTCCCACAAACGTCCTTTAGACGAGTAGTAGCACAAAATGTCCCAGAAGCGCCCTTCATCCTGACAAAGATGTCCTTAGAACGTACTCGGGATTATGCAATAAGAATAATCCATATTTAAACATCTCTTGGACGTCCGAATATCCCATTATGACGCTCGTGGGACGTCTCTTTGAACGTCAATTCGCGAGCATGGCACAATCCCATGGACATCCAAGAATCATTCGCAGGCTTCTTACACGTCCTGGGACGTTCGAATGTCCCGTTTCGTATCTCTAGGCATCTGTAGGAGGTTGGTAGTCCAATGGGAAGAGGCTGAAATTTATGACCTGCTGCACCAGAACATAGCGCACATCCATATTCTGAAATAGGGCGTATATACGCTATAGATGTAAATCATCAAAAGCAGGTCTCTACGCCTTTCTAATCGACTATTGCGTAGCTTTCGTTACATTCCATCCGCTCTCACTGCTGTTTTAGCTATATAATCAATGTGCCCTCGCCAGCTGAGACAGACATCTTAAATTAACATACCTATTTATGGTATATTTTCGAGGCGATAACAAAGTGATATGATCACCGGGTTGTTCAGCGGAAAAACTAAAATTGAATATTGCTTAACATTTATGAAGAGCCGTATATTTTCTAATTCCAATTGTACACAAGCAGATCTGCATGCGCTGATATAATGAGTGAATGTCTATATATATATATGATTCAAAGAACGCTTTCACGTGTGCGTATACATACGTGTATATATATCACGATGGCACGGAATGCAACTGAGTAAAAAATTGAATAATATAGGTGATGTAACAGCTCCTGGGGGAACACCGCATGACTGCTTGTAAATACACTATAGGTTTGTTCGATTCAGAAAAAGGTGCACGGTACCTCAAACGAAAAAGTGCAGAGGGTGCCGGGCTGCACCCACTCGCTGCAAGGTTCAAGGGTGCAGTGCACCGCGGCGGCACCTTGCCTTGCACCCCTTTCAATCGAGCACGGGGGTGCAGGGTGCACTGCTGCACCTCGGGGAATCGAGAGTCTAGGTGCAGTGCACCGTGAATAGGTGCAGAAGGTGCATAGAAACTTGGCTGAATCGAATAGACCTTATGAGGAGCCTCCTAAAAAAGAGTAAAATTGTCTCCCGTTTAACAATTCATCTATCGATGTCACACGATATTTAGGAATTCTAGATTTCTTAGTCCACCTACTAAAATTTTATGTTCTGCACTGTCGTACGTTTTTCAAGAATCTAGAGTATAGCAAGATCAGCAACGTGCCCTTGGCGCCTTGCTATATTTATTCGGCTTTCTAAATTTTACATGGGCTTGTCAAATTGAATACCTTGGTCTGACTCCACTTTGGCATGGGCTAAGCAAATGTTTGCCCTCAACATATTTCACAAGACATTCTGTATTCTTTCAATTAACCACATTTGAGGTTAGTGCTATTGGTCGTATATTATTGTAGTGTATCCTTCACCCTGATTCTTAAGAATTGAAATTGATTTAGGCATTTTACAAGCACACGAAATTCAAAAAAATTTCACAGAATGAATCACGACATTTAGAAGATCAGCAGAAGACTCCATACATAATATTTTTAACATGGTATAGGTCACACCATCGGCACCGGGAGGTGAATCAGGTAGTCCTTCAGCAATCTTAACCAATTCTTCCATAGAAATTTCTATAAAGTCGTTCGATGGCGTTTGTATAATGGAGCGATTTGTCAAAAGAGAACAAAATCTAAGATCTAATCCCACAGTAATTTCTTCTAGTGACTCCGTATTTCGACGGAATTTGAGATTAAACAAGCAACATTACATGTTCGCAATATCGCTTTTGTACTACGGAGAAAAAAAATTCATTTTCGTTTTTTATAGAATTTTGACAAGAAATCAGAATACTTGCAGTCATGCTCTTCTTTTGCCCCATCAACTGTCTGCTTAAACACAACACCATAAAATTCATAATCGCTCCAACATTCGGGACATTGATTTGGTACATTGAAGCTGCCTTGTTTAGAATATTTTATTCTAATTTGAAGTTTCTGTACTGAAAAGTATGCTCCATAACTGCCATATCTAATAATCCAATATGAGGCATACAGGTTCCCACATAAAAGCTGTGTTTTCCCATATGTCACATGAGTTTATTGGGTATAGGCGTTATGGGGAATACGAGGTTTTTTCGATAGGGATTGCTGGCTTTTATTGGACTTAAGATGAGGAAATGAAATATATATTTTGTTGATGTGTACGTAGTTATTTTGTCCCCGAGCGGTATTCTATACGTCCGCCATTTGTCATTCTATATCTTGGCTATTGTGACTGTCAGTAGCAAAGGAGACATGAGTGGTATTTGGAGCCTCGGAATAATTAGACATAGTCATCTGTAACCTTTTCTCACTAGCCTGTAAGTCAGAACCTGCTAACTGTGATGATACAGGACCTAGCTAGTTCACTAGGTTGCGACGCATTAGTTATTTCCGCGGTGGTAGCTAGGAAAACAGGATCACCAAGACTCACTACGAGTCGCTCCATAGCCTTGGCCACTGCTTTTTCTACTGCCGATTTTATGGGTGCAGTGAGAGATGTGTCCATAATGGACACATCTCTGCAACTCCATCATATCCATACGTCCTTTCTCCGACACTGTGGGGATGGCCTCCATCCTGGAGCAACGGACGTCGCTTGTCTGTTAGTTCCAGTGTCTGTATTGCTTGGCCCCGAGCAGAACAATTAGAATAGCGGAATGACTTTCCCCCCATAAGCAGCATCGTTCGTTTTGGTCATTGCAGACACTTTCTGTGTAATCTCCGCTTGTGCCGCAACGTTGGTTTGATTTGCAGCGGCCAGCGTGCACTGTGACCAAATCTCCAACAATTGAAAGACTGTAGCAGTCGCGGTGCAAGAGACTCCACTCAGAATACGACGGAACACACTTTGGTCCCTGCGTGCGTGCCAGCGCATAGCTCAGCGCAGGCGCCGCGCGGCTGCTGTTATTTCTGTTGTCATGACAACGTAAACAATCGTGTGCGCCGCCATTTTGCTTCTGCGTCGCCCTGCAATTAGGGCCGTAACTGAAGGGGACCTTGGCGCTAGCGCCAAAAGAACAGCCAGTGGCAGCCATGCGGAGATCCACCCCGTGCTGTTACTCCTACCCAGAAATTAAGGTGAGGGGCGAGGTTGCAGGAGGAGGGGGAGGTGGCCGCCCCCATTCACCTGTAAAATTAGCCGTTTCCTGAAAGAAAAGCAAACCCATCAATAGAATGATACGCTATGCAAGACAGATGACCTGTACTTTCATTACCTGTACTTCCAGCATTTCTTGCTGTTGTGCAGCGTTGGACGTGAAGCTCATGACGGAACTCGAAGACAAGCAGCAACTCCTCCTGACCGGTGCCGTTGTCTCCACAAGCGCCATAATTTTCTCTTTGCTGGTCACTTTCCTGATCCTTGCATACTACGCCATGGCCCCCGATTCACCGCTGGCCTACGTCAAGGCCAAGCGCTCTGTCGCGCGCGACAACCTGGCCACTTTCAACACCAGCAACGATGCGTGCAACGACATTTAAGGCTACATCTGCGACTCGTGGGTTGCGAGCAGAAAGGACGTCTGCAGTTTTCCCTGAGACAACATTGCGACATCCGTGGCCAGGATTAACATGACTCTCTGGAACCAGCACAATAGCGGAGGTGAAATGACAATTCTCTCATTTCAGGGTTATATACATATATACATATATAATAAGAAATGTGGGAGCATGTAGAAAAGCAAAAAACAAACATTTAATTTCGACGTCTCGGCCGCAGTCCGACCTTCTTCCAGAGTGCAGTTGCAAGCAATTGCAAGCTCAATTTTTGTATTTTCT
The DNA here is from genome assembly GCF_023375885.2 of Dermacentor andersoni. Taxonomy (NCBI): domain Eukaryota; kingdom Metazoa; phylum Arthropoda; class Arachnida; order Ixodida; family Ixodidae; genus Dermacentor; species Dermacentor andersoni. The sequence goes on along the minus strand of NC_092823.1, from coordinate 40,628,859 downwards.
CTGTGAGAGTTAAGCAATATATTTAAAAAAACATACGGCCTCAACCCAACACACGTACATTCACTCAAGTCCAACAAATAAAAGCATAGGAACAAAATAACGAAACAAAGAACCAACAAACGAACTAAAGTACAAAAAAAAATTATGCAGGTCCCAAGAACTGTAGAAATCCACGTAAGCGAATCTTTCTGTGCTGTTTGCTTTGATTGACGATAATTAGCGGTGACGTTGACAGGAAATGTTTAATTTTTTCAACGTTTCGTGCAACACAAGAGCACAAGAGTGGCGAGTTGATGTTAAATGTTACCTTCCATGCAGCACTGGCACTTGTCTGCGTAGTACATAAAACCAATGGAGAGGTGTTTGCTTGACACGTTGTTGTGAGCCATATTTCATAACTTCTGAGAGGGTTGAACATTGTCATTGCCCCACATGACATACCCGTGGCTCGCCTCATCCGCGGTGGTGCAGACGCTCTACCAGCACGCTCCCTATCTTTACCCGGCGGGCATTCTGGTACTTCAACTACGCTACCATTGGCACGCTGTTGGCGAAGCGAGTCGGAGAAGCCATTGGGCCAAATCCGCCCTCTGTGAAGGAAGTGGTGGGTATACACAGCTTTCACATGACATCACCAACGCAGCTTCTTGCCTTGCTGGTCCTCCAACATCAGCATAGTGTATTCACAGCCACGGGTAACCTGCTCCAGTGTCAGAGAAGTGTTCGGAACGGTGTCTGTGCCCGAATCACAGTGCAAGATGCCATTAACGCTTCCTCTCAGCGTGCTGGTCAATATGGCGGCTAGGATGCCATCAGTTCTAGCCATCTTTACTTTCATCGCCAGTTAAATTACGCCCTTTTACTTGCCAAAACCACAATCTGATTATGAGGCATGCCCTAGCGGGGGACTCGGGAATAATTTGGACCAACTGGCATTGTTTAACATGCACCTAAATCTATGTGCACGGGTGTTTTTGCATTCGTGCCAGTTAAAGGCCAGCTGTAACAATATTTTATGTTGGCTAAATTGATTATAAATGAGTAGCGCGTATACCATAGAGTTACATACAATAATTACTGGAGGGAACTCTGGCTCTAGTGTCCATGGGGGCTCCAAAGGGGCAGTTCAGCCAACTTGGGAATGATGGGTAGTACATGGATTTGCCTAAACTTCGTCCTTCTGGCTTCAGACAGCTTCGTGACTTTGTAAACTTGTCATTTTCAACAAAGTACTGTCTAATAAATAATTACATAAACATTATAAAGTTGCCCGATGATGGGATTCAATTGAACACAGTACTTCTTGCACAGAAGCTCTATTTTGCCATGGATGCATGCATTGATAACCGGCATAGAACACCCTAATCAATTTCTCATGGGGAAGCCAGTGCGCTGAGCCCACTTGGCACATCTTGATTTGGCCACCTCGGCGGGCTGAACGCTGCATGCAATTAGTAGCGATTGTGGGTGTTTGCAGAGTCTTGTGTACTTATGATAGTGTACATTGACCTGAAATTTAGGACAATGAAGGCAGATAAAGTGTAATAAACAAAGCCACAATAACGTCTCAATCCAAAAGCACAAAGATCAGACAAATTCATGTACCACCCAGCATTGCCATGGTGGCTGAACGTTTGCAATGCCAGAGTTCCCTGTAGTAATTTATGTAGTACGCTCTATGGTGTATGCTACTGAAGCAATCTTGGCCAGTTACAAGTCTGATAATTATCTAATGTGCTCATTAGCATGCAGTCAATATTTGCTACACCGACGACACATGCTCCTGGTGATTGGCAGATATGACAAATCCAAGCACATGGCCTTTGACATTTTCAACGCACGACCCAAAACAGTGAGAACCACGCTGGCCGCGCTGGTTCTCACTCAATGTTTTGGGTCATGCGTTACATACGAGGAGCATCAATGGGCGACTCCCACGCATTCTTTAATATGTGAGGATACTGTCATTTTCAAATGGCTTCTGACAGTCCTCTTAGCGGTAGGTTGGTTCAGTTTGATTAGAAACTCATCCATAACTTTAAATAACCAACAAGGTACTGAAACCAAAACAGTTAGCTGGTTTGCTTGACATCACAATGAATTGATGACGTCAAATCCTACACTACCGTAGTGTTAACATGCATTACATGCACTGCTCACATCAAAAAAGCGAGGTTGAGATGTCTCCTGATGTCATGGGATGCTTTTCCAGCTCTTTCTAATTAGACAGCAGCGATTTTAGAGACAATTTCAATGACGATATGAGCGCTGAAGGATCACCGTTTGCTGATGACTCGCTGCTGCCACGCAAGGTAGCTGACGTGCTCCGGCAAGACGAACGGAACCACTGGCTATGACGTGTGTTAAAGCGATCGTTGTCGGCTGTTGGCTCGTAGAAAAATGAGTCAGCTTCGTCACTTCTGGGCAAAGTGGCAGTGTAGTCTCCAACCTCACAAACACAGAGTGGCCATTAAAAAGTCATACATTCGTGGGCCTGAGTTGGGAACATGCAGCTAATCTTTAAAATTCATTTTCAGGAAAACTAAGCGACTTGCAGTCATATCATTTGGCACAGAAAGTCAGAGTGAAAAAGAGAATGTATGTTCAAAATTTTAAGGTCAGTGGACATTGCAAAATCACCAGAGTTCCTGTAATGGCAGTGCTTTTTCTTTTCAGTTTTGGTACCAAAAATGTTATTTCTGGAAGCAATTTTTGTATCCACTTAAACTTTAAGCGTAATAATTTACGCGGAGGGTCCTCTATTTCTACATCATCTGAAGCTAGGCTTTCTACACCAACCAAAATTTCGTTGGAGTTGGCCTTTAGTCTCGTCATCTCGCATACAAGATACTTCTACCAATCAATTCCTTAAATAGAAATAGACTAATTAAATATGCCCTATGGCACATAGCACGATTCACACAATATCATTTCATGGGAGCACTGGCAGATCCAGAGGGGGAGGGAGGGGGTCAGTACTAAGCATGCAGAGAGCCCCCCTACCCTTCTTTTCTGCATATTCTGATGAGGGCCCCTGTGGAGGCTGCCATGGATCTATCCCTGCGTGGGAGTGTAAGAAAATCTGCATAAATCTTCATTTGAAGACAGCAGTAGAAGATAACCCAATACCTTGCCGTTTCAGGCTCACCAAATAGCTACCCGAAATCGATTGTCTCACATGACGATGGTAATATTTAACATGCATACCGATGGAAATGAATGCTGCAAGAACTTACAATCACAGAGGCTACTCAGAGAGAGCTGCTGCTAGTGCATGAATTTGGACAACACTAGTACACTCTATACACCGCTTATATAAGCTGATGGTGGCTATAGCGGTAGTGGTGTGACGCCCACAGGCATGATACACCAGTGACCGCAATGACCCGTCATGGGAGGAGATGCTGCTGCTCCAGTACAACATCAGCGCCATCTGCCTGCAGCAGCTTCGTCAACGGCTCGGCCTGCAGCACCAAACGAGGAGTAGTGGTGGGGAGCAACACCGTCGTGACATGCTCTTTCGTGCTCAGGGGCTGCAGCTCACGTACGATGCCCTTGTGGCAAGCTTCGGCGTTGCGACAACCAAGAGGAAGTTCCTCAAGCTGTGGCCCGAGGCCCCCCAGGCAGCGTTCTTTGCACGCTTTTGCCTGCTCTCCTGCGATGCCTAAGAGAACCCCAACCTGCTGCAGTCGCAAAGAACCCATTGCTTCCTGCCGTTGCACAACATGCCAAAGTTCAGCAATGTCTTCAACTCCACTTCGAGGAAAGAATTCATCACCGATCAATGCCTGGCGTAAGCAAGTGGACAGGAACAGCGGGGGCGAATCCTTTCTTTTATACCAATCTAAAATTTTTGATGACGTTTTGTATAACAATAGCTTAAGAATTCAAGGCTTATTGACACGCAAACGAAGGCAGCAAAAGAGCATGTGAAACGGACTCATACTACCGTCATCGTCCAGCTGCCTTTTTTTATATCACCATCGGACACACATACATGCATGCAATGCGATAACAAAAAAATGAAGTGCAACTAAACATATAACAGTGTGACAGCCTGTAGCAGCATCAGGCGCACTAGTTTACACCAACGATCATACGTTTAACACATTGCCATTTTTATTATTGTGTTCTTTTACTTATATTAAACTCTTTAATTGTGCCATAACGCACCCAAGCCCACGAACTTCTAAATAATGTCGGCCCCACTTGGGGGTACCATAGGCAGTCTTGAGAATACTAGCAACCAAACTGAGAAAATGTCCATGATGGTTTTATTCATTGCAATATATATATATATATATATATATATATATATATATATATATATATATATATATATATTACTAGGAAGGTGGATCTCCACCCCAACCATTTTTTTCTGCATAATGGCCTCAAAGGTGGCATTTGAACGTTCCCTCGCTGCTGTTCTAGTGTTTTTGTGAGGGCTGTATGGTGTTCCAAGAACAGGCACCGGTAGAAAAATACATTTGCATTTGAAGGAACAATTTTCATTCTTCTGCACTTCTCTTATTCCATGAACAAGTTACTTATTATAGAATAGGTTATTGCTTGCTTTGTAACTTGAACAGACATGGAAAAGAAGGGAGTGTGCACATGTGCATTGTTTCTTTTTTGAAAAACGCATTGTTCCCTTTGTGTCGTATCTTCTTTTCACGAAGCCCAGGCTCCTTGGAGTGGCAAACGGGTGACAGAGAGAATTACAGACCTGAAAAATATTGTGAACTGAACTGTAATAATGCCCACCAAATTGTACCAAGCAACTTTAGCATTTCGCTGTTTTACACAGGAATGAAAGCCGAATGTCCTATAAAAATTTTAGCTGCAGGAGCACTCCTGCTTCTCGCATCTACTGACGTTTTCCGCGCACAGCTCTCGTATCTCCTGGCCTTCAGCTTCCTCTTGTAGCACACGTGTGATGGTCAAAGTCTGTGTCACAGTACGTACGCAGGTGTGACGAGAGAAAGTATGATTGTTCTGCTGCAAGTGCCAACTGACGGCTCGATATGGCTGTATAGCTCTGGGGTATCCTTGCAAGTGCACTGTGAAGTTGGTGGATGTATCATGACCCGTCGTCGTACCACCTTTGTCATTCCACTGATGTCATTCCTTCATCATTTTATCGTCATTGCATCGTTGTCATACAGTTGTCATGCCATCATGTTCGTGGGCTACCTTGGCAAGCAAGTGCCATACCAAAGTGGGCCGACAACGGAGACCGTGTATGTCGCGTATAGCCAAAGCAGTGCTAAAGTAACTACAAATTTTAAATAAACGTCACTTTTGCAATATGGTGTGTTGTTACATTGCTTGAATGCTGCTTGTACTGCTGCTGACAGTCATCGTGGGATGGATTCCGCCGAAATTTTTTCATCCTATGATTGTGTTCTGTGAATTCCGTGTTTTGTTGTTCTTAGACTTAATTTTTATTACTAGCTCAACTCTTCATTTTTCTTGCACTAAGTACTGCAACATGCAACAGGGATGAAACGGACACTGGATACGAAGCGTACACGAAGTGACACAGGGAAGCTCTTCTAGCCGAACTCTGTTAGCTTACTTTTGTTCTGTATACCATCTTATTGTTCTTGCGACTACTAGTACTAGTTTCAAGCACATTTATGTTTCTACTGCCCCACTTATGCACTGCAGTGACTTATGCTAATTCGACTCTGTTTAAGCCGATTTTTCAGTTAATTTGATGCCAGCCAAACATACCAGCCAGTGCCAATGCATTTCTACGGGCACAACCTTTCATTATTTTGTTCCTAAAATTTGCCTTCACCGAATAATTCGGACTTGTGTCAGCACGTATGCACCTGATCTCTATGTCGACTGGGATAGCGACGCCTTTAGTGGCAGCATCTGTCTCAGTGTAGCTTAGGGGACAGTGAATGTGTAAGACAGACATCATCTCTCGCCAAAGATACCTATTTTCGGCCCACCCCAGGAAGATTTTCAAGCATAACCGTAGCTTCCAATGTTTGATTATGGTATTTACCAGATTCTAACGTATGCCTTCTTCTTTTTCCTTTATTTCACGAAAATTGGGCTGAAAATTACGTACTTGATTGAATCGGACATGAAACCCAAGCCGCCTTCGCAATGTTTGTATGCTTTACCGCATCACACAAATGCATTGCGTCAAAGCTGACTTTAGGAAAGCGGACGCCAATGAGCAACAATTGCTATTGCTAAAAAACAGGGAGCACATTAGATTTATTTGTTTAGGTGCTTTCTACATTAGTTTCCGATTTGAAACACACAGAAAGTGGGCGCCCGTTTGATTCGGAGGCATGTTAGACTCGGGCAAATGCTGCCAAATGAGTCAGCAGTGTGTTTCGGCATATTTCTGAATTTTGTCTGATTCGAGCAGCCGGATTAATTGCAACAATCTTGTCGGTCCCGTCAGGGTCCAATGATTAGAAGTCAACTTTACTCTCAACTGACAGTCTTTAAGTGTACTGCGAAATAATAAAGGAAAGAAATATCTAGATCTGTATCGACGCCAGAATTAATCCTCCCCCATTTCCGTATGACGAAGCCTCTACACTCTGACAGGGTCTTGAAAGGTTCCTCAAAATTAAAAAAAAAAATTCACTCTTTCTTCACATATTTGTCAGTATGTACAAAATGCATTTTAATTAGGAAAGGCCCATAGATAACTATGTCAGCTCTCTTCTAAACAACAAGCACTTTTCCTTTGAGCGGACAGTTCCAGCGATCAGACGAAGTATGCAGCCAGCTGTGCCATCTTGTCCTTAGGCTTGCCCCTACGCCGACCGCGGCCTCGGCCTCTACCACCGCCGGCAGCGGCACCTGCTGCCCGGCGGTAGTTGTTCCTTGGCTTGAGCGCTTGGTGCCGCTCCACAAGGCCAGACAGCGTCACGTCGCAGAAGATGCAGCCTACTGCCTCCGTCTGCGCACCTGGGAGCTTCGTCTTCTCCTGCACGCGAGGGCAGCAACGCAGTAAAAACTACATTAGCAGTGAAAATTGATTTTTTGTCCAGCATAACGCAAGCAGCTGCGAAACAGACATTTTATTCCATTTTTTTGCACAATGAGGTCCAAATAGACTTCTGTTCTCACCCGCTGGAGTCGGCCACTAAATTTAGTAGGCAATTAGGAAAGCATGAGTTCTAACAACCTGTTATACAGTCAACATCTGATTTTTCAAACCCACTAGGGAGTGTGACAATGTCAGAAAAAAATGAATTCGTGCCCTTAACTGCCCTCGAGGGCCCCGATCACCACAGCCATATATGAAATAGCTTGAAAGGCATGTCAGTACAATTATTAGGCATCTCTGTGCTCGTACTGTGACAGAAAACAGCGCGTGTGCGCATTTAAAATTAAGGGACACATTCTGTGTCCCGTTACAGTGGCATCATTGCACTGTTGGTGTGCTGCACTGCAATACATTGCATATGCTTGACCGCGAACACAAATAAATTGTGGCAAAGCTGACTTTCAGGCGTTATACAATGCTTTGGGCGTTTCGGTGCTCGTACTATGGCAGGAGACAGCGGGTGCGCGCTGTCCCGTGACAGCAATCCCTTTGCACTCTTCGTATACTTCACTGCAATAACGTGCGCATGCTTGACCACGTAACAGCGCTGTACTGCGGTAAACTAGCTTCCAGGAACTGGCATTATGTAATTCTTTAGACCCTTGCCGTGCTTTCCACGCCTCAACGCAATCGGCAACAATGACGAAGGCGGAGTAGGTGCAGACAGCGGCAAATTTTTAAATGAGAAACATGGCACTGAACAGCAGGAAGTTTGATAGCAAACGTCAAACTAGGCCTAAGGACACCACAAAAACAGCTACTATAGCTGCCAGCAGACCGGCATGCAAGAGCGCTGTTTCAAGGCTGCGAGATAATCAAAAAATCAGCGTCGGCTTCAGTTAATGCCATTTCAGGCCTGCGGTCGCGGCAAAAAGGTCCAAAAAGTTGGAGGACGAAGGGTTTCAGCATGCGAAATATCAGATGTTGTTATAATTTGGCTCTACGGGGTAATTGGTGGTGCTGCACGGGTGCCCGAATTATTATGCACATTTGAAAAATCGTTCACTGACTGTACACACATACCGCCCTCCAGATGGCGCCGATCTTGTTACACATTTAAAACGGTGTTTCATTTATTTCACTTCAAAACGCACAAGAAAGCTACGTACAGGAACCAAGTGCATGTGGTATATTTTTACTATCTGAGCGCATTTAAAACATGTACCAGTAATTGAGTACGGGACAAATTACTTTACTTTTGACAAACTTGAGTGCCAAAAATGTGCAACCAGAAGTTTTGCGGGGTCACAAATTTACACTACTGCCACCGAGCAAATAAAAGTGTCTACAGAATATTGGAACACAGGCTAAGAGCATAAGCATCCTGAAAAGAGTAAATGCAACAACCTTCCTCCTCGTCTGGCCTCTCTACCTCCATACCTTAAGATATAAAGGAACTCTACGTGAAAGCAAAAAAATACCAAAATTCTTTTAGATCTACTAAAGAGTGTGTGATTACTCAATATCTTGACTGTTCAATAAAGATTTGCTGTCTTTGTTCTGTAGGAAAGCTGCAAACAGGCTGAATACTCACAGCAAGAATGTTTATGAATTTAATTTAAAAATGTTAAAATAACGGGTGCTCAAATTTATGGATGTTCTTAGACACTGCTCCCATCTGATGATGTCTCTGTTGTAGGTAGGGCCAAATAACCGAGTCCGAAAAAACATGCTTTGAACGATTGGTCATTGACTATACTTATATTCTTTTGAGATCAGTTCAGCCTTGACCAAGTTGCAAATGAAAAATTTTAATATTAGACAATTTTAATATTAGACAAGTATAGCGTACGCTATACCATTGCGTACGCTAAAAAATAGTGCATCATCACTGCGCATGCGCTGAACAGTAAACGAAATAGTGGGTATAGCGGGCGTATGCAACGCAAATGAGTTAGCGTTATCGTTTTTGCGTGGTTTGCGGAGTTTGCGGGAAACAGGGCGGCGGTCCCGGCTGCCCGCTTCGAATTGAATTTGGCGTTGCTTTTGTAAAATGCACTTCGTTCGTAAGAAATGGCTGTGTAAACGGCTTTCGCTTAGTCTCAGGCCGCTTCGACGACAGAGTATTACGGATAACCTCGTGGTATTTTCGAGATCGCTTCTCGTTTTGAACGAGTCGAAGCCTAACGAAAGAAAGGTTCGAGATGTCAGCGCCACCTATCGCTACAGGCGCGAAATGGCCGCAACGGTGGCATATGGCCTTTGAGATCCGAAGATATCGCCGGCCAACTAAAATTGTAGAAAGCGTGCACTGCTTAGCGTACGCTATATTATAGCGTATAGCGTACGCTATAGTTGCATACGCTAAACTAAAACTGTCTATTGCTGGTGTGCCACTATGACGATCACAAAGAAGCTCTAAAAATCTGGCATATCAAGATGAAATCATAGAAGTTGGCAGGTATGTTCAGATCTCCTCGCAGCCAGCATTTTCCCTCATTGCTCACCCTCTCATTTTGTTCGTACTGGTTGCATGCGCATGCGAGTACACCAAAACTTACGTGCACCGCATTGGTTAGCAGTTATGTCATGTACTTGGCATTAATTCAGTGAATGGCTCTTGGCACAGTAACCTTAGGCTGACCAGAGGTGCAAGAACTACAACTTTTTCTGCCGCAAAAGGGTCATGCTAAACAAGTTTGTTATAGTGATAAGATGTCGGTAGTACTTTGATATGATTAACAATTAACGGCTGTGGTATGCCACACAACTTGAATCGTTACATTAATGCGGCCTTGGTGCAGCAAACACTCATTTTTCACATCACAGAGCTTTTTTTTACTTACAAGCTTGTACTCTACGCTGACCAACTGGCTGCCACATTCATCACACTGCTCGTCTTCTACGCACACTTTACGGGCATCTTCACAAAGCTGGACAATCACGTCACACCTGGGCAGTGAAAAAAAGACAAAATCATGTATCACGGTCCAGATATATGGCGTCAAGACATAGGATGTCTATCATTTCACAAGGTCAAGGTAGACCAAGAAATGTGCAGATTCTCAGCAACGAACATCTTAAAATTGCACAGTTGAGCGGCAGCAAAGTGCCATTCCAAATGTAACCTACATTAGATTAGAATGTATACTTTTTACTCTGCTTTATCGGGGACGTACTTCTGAATTCTATATCAGACCCAGTTATGATACGATTGGGGAGAGAGAGACAGAACCCCCAAAGCCAAGATACAACAGATATGAGAAATTCCAAAAGCAGGCTTTCCCACACATCAGACTTGCCCTAACCAAGATGGCCAAACTTCCATTAGTAATGCAATAATTGAGAGATGCATTTAGTAAGATTTAATAGCGCAAAGAATGGAGGGCAGTAGGCCATGGTGGCACCAGCCCACACTCTTGACACCGAAATATATGAAAATCTATACCCTGAAGTCCACCATATTAAGTCAGACGAGAGGTTTAGAGAAGTACACCTGCAGATGTTGCACATCGTCGATTGTCAGCTAAACTAACAAAAGATCCAATGAGTTTATCTAGATCTGCAGCCAGCAGTAAAACAGTATGACAGGTAATAATAGCCACAGTCAGTACCTGCTGTCACTGGAGCTGATACATCATCGTTTAAGACTGCTGTGAAGGATGTGTACTTTATAACATGGCTGGCCTTTTGTTCTTTAGATACTCTTTGCTTTCCATTCCACGTCCCTTTCCCACACAATAAGTTTACACAAACTGCATCATAACTGCTTCATGCACTCTCACTAAAGGCACCACGCCAGATGGCACACAGATATAGCAGTTCCTTTATTTTTATACAGGGTTGCCAGCTGGACACTGCACTTGCCAAGCCCCTTGTATATCCCCATCCCTGTTTCTCCTCTCTCTCATTTTGCTATGTCCTAGCACTGATGAGATCACTCTTTTTCTGCGCTTTAACAAGAGCATATTCTGCAAAGTTAACAGTGAGTTGGCATGCATACACACACAGGCAAAGAGGGACCGCAGAAGCAGACGACCCACCTGTTGCAGCCAATCTTCCACTTGGGAGCCGACGCTGGGTCAAGCACCAACACGCCAGACGTGCATTCGGGACATACTGAGATGCCGTTAGCCATCATGGAGTGCGGGCAGGTGGGGTGCGTGCAGGAATTGCAGCCGATCTGGCGGCCAGTGTCTCGGAATGGTGGGTGGTTGTAGCAGTAGGGACAGAAGATGAAGCTCTGCAGGGGAGATAGTGAAAGCAGGAGCAGCCAAGGAAGCAAATGCGTGATGAGTTTGGAAACATAATGTGCTGCTACAATCATGCAAAGAAGAGAAAGTGTTAGATTGTCCATATGGGTTCAGTTGAAACTCGTTACAGAAAAGCACACAACAGAAAAATACCTTTGTTACATGCAATATATGTTTTTTCTTTAGTGTCCCTTTAAATTTAGTTTTCTAGTCTTTTGCCTGAACTCGATATCATGTGCATGTCCTTTAAGCTGACCTTTTCACTAGCCAAATTCACCTCCGAAGCCCTTCCATGCTTGTCTTTTATTAAAGCGAGTTAACTTTAGTAACAGCTGCACTAAATAAAATCTAGTTGCACGTTAAGTGAGAAACAATTTGGAAATGACGTGCACCAATGGCAATGAATCCCACCAACCTTTCCTTTCGTGCCCCCATACCACTGCAGCAGCTCAAAGTCATCGAGGGGGCACTTGAGCTCGCGGAATGTGCGCACGCTGCCGTTCTGCGGTATGCTGTGAGTGTCATTACACTGCACGCAGTGCAGCCGGCTTGGCTTACTGGCCACCAGCTTTAGGTACCGCCGGCACTTGCCGCATCTATGGTGAGACAATGCAAGGGAGGTAAACATTTGTTTACTAGTGACAACCAGTCGTAGAGGCTTGAGAATGCACATTCAGAAAGGTAAGGCGACTGCGGCACGATAAAGCTTCGCCTGGCTGCCACGTGGGGGTTCTACCACGACCACCACCACTGGAAATTGAAGCCACTCCAATGCAGCAGCGGGCTGCTAAGAGCCGGATTTAAAAGCCGATGAGCTAATTGGTGCAGGGCCTTTAGTGCTACAAATCATAGTTTTACTTTTTGTCTGCAACTTATTTTACTAAACTGTTGCTGTTATCACGTGATCCCTCTCACACAAGATTAGCTTTCTCTATCCAAAACTTTGTGAACATTGTCATGAACTTGATCGCAAGAAAGCGTATTCAGTCAGATTGTATGTGTGACGCAGATGGTCTATTACATTCTCGAATATACATCAGCGCAAGTAATTGCTCTGGAATGTTCAGCAACATGTGCATAAATACCAGACTGACTTGAGCCATGAGTTTACATACAACCAATGACTGAGCTCACCTCTATCATTGTAATTTCTGGCCATCAGCTCACCCAAATAAGGTTTCATTCCAAGTTTGTTCATTTACCACCCTGCCTAGCAGCCAGCATCAGTCGCTACCCCTTGACAGCAGTGTATGACGTACATTCAGTACATCACCAAACTGCAATTTTGTGATATGTTTTCTGGCCGCTACATCCCATGTGAAGATGAAAAGGTGTGAGGCACATGTGATCGAGAGCAGTATAGGTGCCCAGCAGTGCAGCTTTCCTGCAGTGAATGCCTGCACATGTCATATGAAAATGCTGGCACACACTCAGTTTCCTCTTCCTGTAGCAGCAAATATTTTAGCAGCTTGTCATATTTCACATTCACAGCTACCGCTGTGAATCATATTGCAATAAACATCTTCACTTATCCATTCCATAACATGTGTGGCGTAGCACTAGCACCGTTGCAAGCATACTGCATGCATCTAATAGGTGATAACTTGAATGCCCCCCTGTTCCCCATTGGAAGTGGCGCAAAGTGAGCATTATATATTTATCTCTGGTGGCATCGTATTCCGACGTCGCCCGCCAGTTCGGTTTCATTTTAGTTTGCCATCGGTGTCTTAAAGGCCAACTGCAACAAAATTTCACTGGGGCAAAGCCTGTAAATGCTTAGGACACACTTTCAATGTAATCTTGGCAAAGCGGCAGGGCTGGTAATTGTCTCATTTTCTTATCAGCAGCCTTTAAATAGCACCTTAGGCCAGTGAGGTCGGATATGTCATCCCAGAGACGCTAAGATCGCGACCTGGAGCAGCGTGGCAATCAGTTGTTGTCGCAGCGCAAACGCATGAGTGTGTGGCGAGCGATCACTTTCTTGTTCGTCAAAGGTGCAACCTTAACCCTTTGAGGGTCAATGCCATAAACATACGGTGCCGCGAACAAGTCCCAAATGGTCGATGCCGTACACTTACGGTGCCTTCTGTATGCCTCAAAAACGCGACAATTTTTCAACTATTTGCAGCCCAGCAAGTGCTGCCCCCCTGTGTAGATACAATGGATTAGATTTTTTCTTGCTTCGTAGTGTTTTGGTTTTCATTCCACGGCTTTTTTTTACGCTGGTGTTTCAGCGACCACTCACGCATCCACTTGTGCAAGGGCACAGTGTTTAGTCTTGGTTTCGTCTTGCAGGCTGTTTCCGTTTGCTGCTCTCATAAAAACTGATCTCGATCTGGTTTCTAATCTCTCAAAGGGTCACCGATAGATGCTCACTTGTCTGTTTCTGAGAGGCATGCAATTTCCCTGAGTATTGAGTTTCCCCCAGTATTGAGTTTCCCCGAGTATTTCCAGGCTATTCAAAATCCCTGAGAATTTCTGGTTTGCCCGGTTGGTAGACAGCCTGAGACTTTCTTTTTCTAAACCACAATTATTCTGGGTAAAATTCTGGGTAAGCTACCATACGAAATCTCTGGTCCACACCATAGATCCCATCTTATGACAAACTTGATGACATTGGGAATACCTTGACATGCACACTGTTTTGTATTAATGGCAAAAACATCCATTCCTGAGTCAACAACCCATTCTTTCTTTTTTTACTTGCCTGATAATCCGGATGCCCCTACAGTACTGCCTCGTATCCCGAAGAGACAATGTATAGGCATGTCGGAAATTTCTAATGCTGAAACCCTTCACCGTCCGATTTTTCAAACTTTTTGCCATGACCACAGTTCTCAAGAGGCATTAATTGAAGTCACCAGCGCTGCTGTTTTGATTATCTTGCAGCCTTGAACCAGCGCTCTTGCACACGGATCCGCTGGCAGCCAAAGTAGTAGTTTTGTGTTGTCGTTAAGCTTAGCTGCTTCGATGTTCACTATCGGACTTCCTACTCTTCGGTGCCATGTTTTTTAGTTAAAGAATTTGATGCTGTTAGCAATATTGCAGACTCCGCCTTCGTCATCTTCGCCGATGGCGTCGAAGCATGAAAAGCATGGCAAGGGTCTAAAGCGTTGCATAATAGCAGTACCGGAATGTCAGTTTTGCCGCAATTAACCGATGTTACGCGGTCAAGCATGCGCGATGTATTGCGGTGAAGCATACCGAGAGTGCGAAGGGGCTACTGTCACAGGACATAAAATGTGTTCCTTAATTATACATGTGCGCACCCACAATCACTTGTCCCAGTACGAGCATCGAGATGCCTAATATGTGTACTGTCTCGCCTTTAAAGCTATTTCGTACTCAGCAGCCATAATTTGATACCTTGAGGGCAGTTAAACGCATGCATCAATGGAACAGCCATATGACCTTTTGGCGCATATCTCGGTGTAGGCAGAACGCTGATTTGGAGCAGGAAAGCATTCTTGGGGAAGTGGCAGAAGCACTTCTATACACCAGATGGTTGCAATTTTAACTGAAACAGTCAATAAATATAATGGAGCCAGCTTCATGCACATCAGTGAGGCATTTGAAATAAAAAGTACTGTACTAGTTTCTATAATACATAATTGAATGGCTTTTTCTAAGCGCATAGCGGTATAAAGCTGCTTCTACAATTTCAGCTTGCAACAGTTGCAATGTTTGCAGAGTACGCACAGTGCCGGCAGCTTCGTACGCGATGTGCTTTCTTCGTTTCGTTTGCACTGAAGTGACAGCTATACGGCTCTCGCTACTGCTGCGTTTCTTCACTTCAGGGTTTTCAAAGAGTTTTCGCAGTCATCGAGCGAGATGTGTTCATGCTTACCTGTGCATGCATGACACCATGCTTGTTAATTTAGTCAGTAAGCGAATGCTTACAAGTTTATACGGCCGATAAAACTACTATCCTTACTTCAGATAGCTATCTACTAATTTGCTATCGCAATCGATGCTTCACTTTTCGGGCGAAACTGTGACTGCGAGCCAACTTCGATGTCGGGCACGTCGGACCACGTTGGCCGCGTCTGGTTACGTTGGCTGCGCCAGCACTTCGATGTCATTGTTCACGCCGTGACGTAGCGTGTGTACACGCGTGTCATGCCACGTCGGACTATATAAGCGCCTTAACCGAGCACTTTTTTTTCTCTGGCTTTCATTAGTTCGAATTTTGTATAAATAGAATTTTCGTAGCATCTCTGCGGAATTTGAATTAACGAGCTTTTACTGCAATTGTGCTGTTTAACACACCTTTCAAAGTCACCAGTTTCGCCAATATACACGTAATCACAATCCGCGCATGGGACAACGTACATAACAGCTGGACATTTCTCTTTTGGTAATTTACGAGGAATGGTTGTAGTTTCTGGTTTGGAATGTGTGCCACTTGCCATATGACCATAGGCGGGAGGGGGGGGGGGGAGATGCTCACGCGTATGACAATAGATAATTACAGTCACTCTGGTGGAACACGAGAACCTGAGAGTTTTAAAGGTTGCACAAGCAGCTCCAACACAAACACAGAGCTTACAGTTTCACAGCAGAGGAAGCAGAAGCTGCTGAGAGGCAAAAGAAATGCAGCTGCACAAGCATGATAAGTTGGGCTGGCGTGTGGGGCAGCGTAGTGACATTTCACAGCACAAGAAGAAGTGCCGATGGGAAAGTGACTGAGGTCGGTACCTGGTTGTCCTCTGAGCTTCTTTCTGCATTCATCTTTTTTTCTTTTTTTCATTTCTTTTCTTCCACAGTGAAATACTCGGTCGGCAGAATCACTCATGAACAGTGCTCACTATGATCGCAGAACCCGTTCGAAACTGACAGTGCAGGAGGAAAATGATTGAGAAACACAGTGCAGTTAAAGCAAGCAAGAATCAGGCTAATGAGATACCCCAGTTATGTAATTATGAGAAGGAGCAAAATGGTTATCACTGTTGAAAAAATACCCAAACTATATTTTCTCCATGAATAGCCTAACTATTGGTTGCTCCCCTCCATATAAATATAGCACAATGATAAAATTTTGTGGTCGAAAACCAACATTAAAACTTTCGTATGCATCTTGTGAAATTAGTGGCAGATGGTTCATACTGTATGTGGAAGCACAAGGCTCGTGTCCTCATTCAAGGGAAAAAAGAACGGAGGTGTCAGGCACCAGTATTTTGCCAACTAGCTGCGACAGATATACAAATGCTATGTAAGTGAGAGGATGTGACAAGTTTACCATATGCTGCAGGCTGTGCTTTGTACGAAACGACATACCTTCCTCTTGCAACTTAAGAGCACTACAGAAAATTGCCATGTTTCTCCGATATCATCAAGTTCTAGGAGTGCAACAGAAACTCGATACCGTGGTGCAACATTGTGCAAGATTTTAAAGGCTGTAATATCCCGCACATTGCCATAAAGCCGCAGTTGGGGACAAAATTCACTCATAAACAGCACACTGCAGTGCCGTGACAAAGTTCTGCCAGCCTTTGACAGACTGGAGCAAAGCATGCGATGATAATGGCACATGCAAAATAACATAGTTACTGGAGCTTGCTTTGCAGCGACAACTTATGAGGTTGCGTTCAAGGAGATATGAACGAACATTGCTGGATGTGGTCATTTGTGCAGGTTAGGCTATACGCACGGATTCCTTCACTTCTCTCTCTTCTCTATTTTCGGGCTTGCATTTGGAGGTGCGGGAGCTATATGCACAAAAACACAGCAAGCATTCAGTGACCATCTGAACATGTGGGAAATCGTGTAGTGAAGCTCACCTAGACAGGGGCTTCCCGCTGTCCGAGAGCGGGGTGAAGGTGACCTCGAACAGCTCGTCCATCTGCATGATGCTGGTGACAAAGTAGCAGAACTTGAGCTGGAACACCGTCAGGGTGTGGCTCAGGATGGCGTCGTAGTCAGCCTTGCCCGCTGCAATCAGGTTGAGCTGCTGCTCGACGGCCGCTCGCATTGTCGGCAGGATCAGATCTTGGTCAATCTGGAAAGAATGGGCACGACCCAAGAGACATCAACATATCACATATGCCATCAGAGGCAAAGCAAAGGTCTCTGTACATTTGAACCTGGCTATAACGAACAAGCTCATGCCTAAATAGTTCAATACATTAGGATCATATGAAGCTGACAGACAGTGAACATCAAGGAAGGCATGGGGTGAATGACTGAATGACTTACTTTTTATTTATTTGAAACATAATGAAGGGAAACGA
Source organism: Dermacentor andersoni (assembly GCF_023375885.2). Lineage (NCBI taxonomy): Eukaryota > Metazoa > Arthropoda > Arachnida > Ixodida > Ixodidae > Dermacentor > Dermacentor andersoni. The sequence goes on along the minus strand of NC_092823.1, from coordinate 40,611,346 downwards.
AAGTGAACGAAAAAACAACTGAACCCAGATGGGATCCAAATTCCTGCCTTTGCACTGTGCATGCGATGTTCTTGCCAATTTAGCTACCACGATGCCATTCTCCCATCCATTACTTTGGGTATTTATGTATGTGTACTAGACGTAACCCTAGGAGCGTTAGCCAGTGCCACCATGAAGACATAGTTTCAGATCCCACTTAAGGCAAGGCAGTTTGCCGACCACTTTCATTTCCCTTTAGCTTATCATTCCTACACTTCAATTAAAAACTACAAATAACTTCCTCTACGCTTTCCTTAGCTTCATTATATGTTGGCTTCATATGGTTCTGATTATCTAAAATCGGGCCACACAATTCTCCTCGTAAATTAGGTTAATGACACACACGAGGGACGAGCACACCTGTTAAGTGTTCTGCTTCAAACTAGCATGTCAGAGGAGCAATGAAAGGAAATGGCTTTCGAAAGTGCAAAGATACCAAAGTAAACAATGACATTTTATGAAGTTAGTAGGAAAGCATTTCTCATAAGGACATCTTCCATGTGACGTAACATTGAGTTTAGCATACGTGAAAGGATGTTGTGTAAACCATAGTACAGTTATGCTTGTACAGTCTAACCCACTTATAACGATCCCATATGTAACGATCCATTGGCTATAACGACCACATTTCAGTGCATTTACGATTTTCCAACCCTCCCTATGGAAACTGCTTCAGGATATAATGAACACGTTTTTAATTCGCTGTACTATTACAATGAATGCTTCAAACCCGTTCACGGTAAAAAGGGTGCACATGCGAAGTGCCGAAGCATGGAAACACGACCCAACTGGACGCACGGCAGCACGCGCCCCGCTCCAGTCCAACCGCGATGACGATGTGACCTTCGAGATGAGCGAGCAACCACCTCGCAAGAATTTTAGAAGTCGCAAAGAAGGTCACGCATCTTCAAGGCACGTCTCCAGGGCGGAGGCACGTGGTGTGCGGCATAAACAGCATGGCACGAGGCATGTGTGCTAGTGCGATATCAGATGCCACGACGGCATCACTCTCATTTTCGCATATTTGTCCGTGTGGCACCGTGTACATTACGCCCACATCTATGATTTAATATGACCCTCTATGTCTTTCCACCATGGGAACAACAGCCACTCAAGCGTTCCTGTTGATGTGGCCCTATGTGGCTTGAGTCAGCGAGAATGCTGCACCACATGATGCCGCCACGATAGGTTGCAAAGGGTCGGCAGTTACTACGTCGTTATCGGGAGATCATGGTTTGGCAGTGCTTTGTTTACACATTGCTGATTGCTGATAACGGTTCACGGTGATGTTTCACCTTTAGAACATTGCTCTTTTTTTTTCACCCGAAGCAACATAGATAACGCAATTTCACGGCTCTTGTGCGGCTGATGCACAGTCGTAATGCCAAGACCTTGATGTCCGAGACCTTCGCAGAATGGCAGCATGCCACAGTAGTTTCTGAAGTTTACGCTTCCGGACAACTAGACCGTTTCGCTCTCGTGTGCAGAATACAGTCCTGAGTCTCGCTGGTAGTAATATATATCACAAGCTCTCAATATATAAAAAATGGCAGCTGCGCTTGCAGTTTCGAATGACAGGTGGTCGGAAGTGGGTGCCATTTTGAAAGAGCTGCACGACGCTGCATTTCACTCTTTAGATGGACGTTTCTAACGGAAGTTTGCAGCTAGGTGCAGAAACGCACAGAGAACAAAAACGACACTGAAAAATCTGATTTTCGAACCAAACTGCCGCCAAATCACTTCAGTGGAGTTAATTTTCGAACATTTATAAGGGCGAGTCCATATGTAACAAACTACTGATATAACGACCACTGCTCACAGAACTATCAAGTTCGTTATAAACAGGTTCAGTGGTAGCACAGATGCACTCGCTCTGCAGAAACCATGGCCTATCATCGGCACGAACAAACCTTTTGATATCCGTGCACGAGCACGATGCCCAAGTTGGTGGGTATGAGGCGCCGGCCTGAGCCAACAGTCACATAGTTCCTCTGGCAGATGTTGTTGATGTGAACCGGAATAGACGCATCAGTTCCGATGCCATGCTTGTCCATCAACGAAATGAGCTCAGATTCGGTCAGGTAATCTGGGGGGTTTGTCTTCAGCTCAGCCAACTTTGTCTGAATTGGGAGAAAAGTAGAGCAAAAGCACAAGACGGAGCAGTTAGAAATGGGTCATGAAACATTTTCAATTACGACAGCATTTCTTTGCCAAACTTCTTGAAGCGTTTTCGGGCTGAGACTGTGTCAAGGGTTTCAGCGCTCCCTGGTGATCCATGCAGCAGGTGCTTTAGTCGACTGGGGCACACGCTGACCCATGTGCATTGGCAAGACACCACATGTTTGCTTAATGGAAACGATAAGACTAGCACCACTTTCAAAATATCCATCTTGAATGTGCTTGAATGGCATTCCAGATTCCAGATTCCAGGGAGTCCCTTACCTGGAATGCCATTGTATTTCAGAGCACATCTTAAGGACGAATATTTCGAAAAGTGGCGCTGGTCTCACGACATCTCTTAGAAGATACGACTTCAAAACTGATCTGCTTCAATTTAGCAATTCAAACATGTCTTCTCAATTGAAGAACTAAGAAGTTAATCTGCAATCTTTTAGCTGACTATCTGCACACCCAGCAACTTACTATCATGCGGGTAATATCCGGCTAGCGAGCCAGCGAGGAGCTGGCTTATTTGCCTAGTGAGGCCCGCTTGGACGGGTATTGCTGTTGCGGATCAGCTCATTAGACCTATACATTCGGGAGGAGAATTCTTATTGCAGTGGACTTATAGTGCGCAGTCACACCAATCATCTTTCTTTGCACTCTAAGTAGACCCTCATGTTCTGCAAACTCGTGCCCCTTGCTATTGCTACTGTGAAGCTAGCTTTCCCGCATAGCCTACCCGTGCAGTGGCTGAGTGTGCCTTACAGGAAAACTTTAGTCAGCACGAAATCTTCACTAAATTCTGCACAATATCAAGCAAATATTCTTACATTAGATACAAAGAAACTCTAAGAACAGTGTTTTCTCCTGCACAGCCAGCAATATATTCAATTTGTTTTGAATATTCCTATTTATCTGAATATATTGAAACATATTTCACTGATGTTCTTAAAACAAATATGAATATTAAAACTACACATTTGAAATATTTGATTATCTGCACACCCCTAGATATGAGACACGTATAACGAAGTAAATCCAATATGCTGCTCACCAATATCAGCATGTAATGAATACAGTAGAACCTTGCTGACATGATCACGTTTCGTATGATTTTCCCGCATGAAAAATGACTCAATATAGTTAGGCTTCTTTTGTACCACTTGATATGTTCTCGAAAATGCTTTCTGGCATCAATATTTAGTACATCGTCAAACTGCGATTGCATGATACATTTCCCAGCCGCAAGATTGTATATGAAAAAAAAGAAAAAAAGAAAGAAGAGCAAGGCATGCGCAATCGAGAGTAGTAGGCACCCGCCACATCAACTTCCCCGCAGTATTTGCACACACGTCCCTTGTGAAAATGTCAACACACTCTCCGTTTACACTTCTGGTACCAGCGAATTTCACAGGCTGTTGCACATAGCATTCATAGCTATCACAACCAGCCCTATTGCGATAAGCGTTTTCACCTATCTGTTTCACAGCGCACGTGGCATAGTGCCGTTAAAAGCATCGTGTGCGCTTTCAATAGCCGACAACCCAAACGCGCTGCCGTTCCATGCTGCAGGTGGCCAAAGTGAGCGTCACGTTTTGCTCTGATGGCACCAGCTTATTTTATTTCGGTCTCCCGTGTCTTAAAACACTACACAACATATAGGAAGACAAAGCACATCTCGGGCTGCTCGGGTCCCACGGTGTGCATCATTGTCCCCTACTACAATGATCTGCATAATGCTTTGCATAACGCAGATGTCAACAACAGTTGAGTCTGTCAAATTATTTAGTGACTTCAGGTCATACATTTTCACGGTTATGTTTTTTCTCGCGTTTTATTTCAAAACGTGCGAATAAGGTTCCACTTGTATATTTTAATGAACCTCAGATGTAGCAGAGGTATTCTCATTACGGATGCGGCTTCGTTATGACAGAGCTTAACTGCAGTTAATATGTATTTCCACAAACTTAAATGAACGTAGCAGTGTTGCATCCGCTCTGCATGTTACCTGTACAATGGGGACAGTGGTGCCGGCTCTCAACTGCGGCAGCGCTTCCTCGGGAGCAACCGCCTGCCACAACATGAACTTGGTGAAGCCCGGGTTGATGACACTCTTGCCTGTAAGGCTGAAGCGTTCCTCACCAACCAGGAACGACGCCGTGGTCTGCAGGTACTTCATGTCCTCGCTCACCTGAAGTTGAAGAAACAAAGTTGAAATAAGAGACAACAACCAAATTGCAAATTTCTGTGTACGGTCGATTCTCAAAATTTCAACCCTTGCGCAACCACAAGGTTAAGTCAAATTATCTGAAAGTTCAAAATAACAAATGGCAGCAATATAAAGAAGCTCAAATCTCTTTTTTTTTAATGCTTAAAGTAGTGTGTAATGTCTTTTCGTTTCTTGCTCTTGAAGTGCGACTCAACCAGCGTGCAGCAAAGAGTGCCAAAATGTTTCAGGGCAGCGAACGAATTCGTTTTTTGAAACTCCCTGGCTTTTACACGTTTTCCTTGACTTTTGCCGTAAAAATTCCATGACTAAAGAAAAGAAAGATTAGAAGGCAGCTACCAGTTTTTCAACACAATTTTTCTCGCATTTTTCTCGCAATTTCCCACGAAAAGAAAAATTTTCTTTTATCATCCCGCATTTGCCGCGGGATGACAAGCAGGCAGGTGCCGCTGTCAGTGCGGGCACCAAAACAAAAATTACGGCTGGCAAAGCAAGCCGAACGTGCCGAATGCGATTATTTTTCTTCTTGTGAGTATGTTACGCGCATTGAAACAGTTTCTTCCGTATCAGTAATGAATAATATCGTTAATATTGGCAAGTATGCGACAATAACGTAGCCATGTCCACTTTGAGGGGAACGAAACAGAGGTGGGCGCGCTTAGCTGCCAGTGACATAGAAACACATGGCGGGCATGCTGCGGAAACTGCGGCATTTGTCTTCACTGCTATCCTAATACGGCACATTTTCGCTAAGGGTGGGCGAATATCTTAGCTGCGTTACAAGCGTCGGCGTATGAATAGGGTACACTTCTAACATATCATTGTAAACGTGGCCACTATCATTGCCGCTCGCGATTTGTTGCGTGCCCACGAGTGCAGACAAGAACCGAAAGGCGCCCTTTACGTTGTTGTTGTTGACCAAATCCATCATGAAGCCTACAAATAATAAAGCCGAGGCAAGTTTGGTTGTAGCTTTTTTTTCACGGAAGCGCGGAAAGTAATGAAAGGAATGAAATGGGGTATCTGCTTAAGAATGTTGGGTGCATGCAGACTGCTTGGCATGTCTTCAAGAGTCGTTCACGTAGAATCTGACAGGTGGTAACTGCGATCATCATTAGCTATACTTGGCACACGACATATTGCTGCGACAAGTTCGGGGTGCAATCATTACATGGGAAAGAAAAAAAAAGTGAATTTTGACGACAAAATTCAGGGGTGCGATCATTACACGAGTGCGATCATTATGCGAGTAAATACGGTAGATATGCTTAACAGAGCCAGCTTGTGCAACAGCACAGGCAATTGCAAAGGAAAAGGCAAATCCAGTAAACCCTCACTGCTCAATAAAGATGCGCCCAGTGTTACAAGCACAGCTATAATGACGTAATGACATTACCTGACCACATAATGGCACTTACAATAAACATCCGGACATCTTGTCTTTCAAGCCCGCATATATCAAACTCACAGAAAAAGGGGAATTATTTCGATATATCATGTAATCCTATAGAGAACATTTAAAGAATTTGACAACGTAAAAGCACATACCACTTGTAACACTAATTTGTTGATGAAATGGACTTAATTGCAACTTTAATGTGGCACAATAGACAGTGCAGTCCACTTATAGTGATACCACATATAACAATATATTGGTTATAGCAATGAGTTGATTTAGGAGTATGAACTTATGCATTAAGGCTATGAGAAAAAGAAGCCGCATACATGTACAACAATATTTTATTCACCACATATCAGAAATAAAAATAAAATTTCGGCTTCCAGACGGTGTTTTCCATGTAGAATAATCGTGACATTTACATTACTAAGTTCCCCTTAAACGAACAGCAACTCCAGCCAGAGCGCCGATTACAAAAGGCACAGAGAGCATCATGAGCTGGCACAGTGCACCACAAGATGGCACCAGCTGCTTTGTGTCCATGTTGCTTACATCGCCCGCCCTTTTTACACCCTCTTAGTGAGTGCGGAAATGTGTCGCAGAAGCAGCCGTAAAGCAGCCAACAGTTCAGTAAGTAGAAGATGGTGCCGACAAAGTGTGCCGCTTGAGACGAAGCTGCAAATTTTGCAAGACTCGGCATGCGCAGAAGCATCGCATGCCAATCAACAGAAAAGGCGTGCTTTGTGCACCAGGGTAAAACCCCCCGCGATAGTGAAACCAACACGGTGGAAGCCACTGACATTACCGAGCTGCGACAATGAAACAGGTGGCACTTCGATGGGAGGAATGCAGACAGTGCTGCATCACTGTATGAAGAGATATCCGATGGAGCAATCGTTGTCGTGACGAACGGCGGCGTTGTGAGAAGGAGGCGACGACAGCAGCGACAATGACGAAGAAATTGCCAATGGCCTGTCTTTGACACTCACGCCGATCGAGTCGTTCATTGATTTCATGCAAGCTAAATTATTGCTGCCAATGTTCCCGCAGCAGCCAGAGGCACGGTGCACAGCACGGTTGTGAACCTGAAGCTCTAGCGAGAGCAAGTGCAGATTTCCGACTATTTCAACTTGCCTAACGCTTGACACATTATTTAGAGGTATAAATAAATGTTTCATTTTTCCCTGCCTACTTTGCACAACATATATTTTTAGTGCGAGCAGCAAATTTAGTTTCGGAGCTTTAAAGGTATGTTCGGTCATTTTTTTAACTTTAACGGCAGTCCAGATATAGTGATGATCAGTTATAATGATCGGGTTTATCGTTTTTCTTGGTATCGTTATAAGTGGACTGCACTCTAGTCCTGAATCTTCTTCTGCTTCGATATCTTTGTTACCTGAGAGAGCACTAATTTTTCCACATTATCCAACGACCCAGATCAGCTGAGGCCGCCTTCTTCTAAATTCGCACAGGAGTGGTAGAACAGTGCAAGCTCATGCAGGAGCAGGTGGGCGTAAGATCCAAGCTGTTGTCCTCACTGTTCCATTCACTCGTGTTGTGATTCACGATGTCAGTGATGAAGTACTTGTTTTTAAGCTTTCCCGTGGTCGTGGCACCTTCATGCGTGGAGACAAATTTATCAACGGTTGACCCATCAACGGCTACTGGAAATGCTGACAAGCTGCTCAAAACTTCGCCGAAACCGGTGATGGCTTCATTGCACCCATCGGAAAAGTTATCACTGTCATCACCCGGAACGTGCAAAGCAGCACGATGGAAGCAGTTTTGGAACATTTCTTTCTTAATGTCAGCTGAGAATACTGTGGTGACGTCAGATTTCTTTCTTTCCACACACAGATTGATAGTTCCCAACTTCATGGTGAAAAGCAGATTCTGATGCTTCGTGCTAGCCATCACACAAAAGCAAAAGCAATACGTGTGAAAACAACAGAACTAGCGAACCTCTACAAGCTACAAGCGAGCGCTGCAGAGCAGCCCAAGATCATTTTTTTTGCAGGGGGTGCCCGGCCACAGCGCAGTAGAGCAGCGCAGGTGCAGCTAGGCTAAACCACATTTTCTGACGGGGTGCTGGCATGCCCGCCCGGCACCGCAAGGGAAAGCCAACTTCTAGAGCAGTTTTCCTTGTTTGAAATTCAAAATATCGGCAGAGGCTGCTATTCTATGCTCAGTATAACTGTACTTCTTGCTATACAGTGGAATCTCGATAAACGGAAATTGCTTAAATGGAACTGCCTCTTAAACGGAATACCATCCTCATGGTTGGTTAGTTTTGTTTTTGTCTCCAAGGCTTTCTTTACTTCTTCCGGCATTACTTGTGGAATTTCAAATTCCTCTAGACTCCATTATGGTCGTGGGTGCTTCTGGTACTGTATAAATCTCTATAGAACTGCTCAGCCACTTGAACTATCTCATCCATATTAGTAATGACATTGCCGGCTTTGTCTCTTATGTGTACATCTAATTTTTGCCTATTCCTAGTTTCTTCTTCACTGCTTTTAGGCTTCCTCCATTCCTGAGAGCATGTTCAATTCTATCTATATTATACTTCCTTATGTCAGCTGTCTTACACTTGTTGATTAACTTGGAAAGTTCTGCCAGTTCTATTCTAGCTGTAGGGTTAGAGGCTTCCATACATTGACATTTTTTGATCAGATCTTTCGATCAGGGTATGCTGTGAGTAATTGACCTAGGTAAACAAACTTCTTCACAGACTCTAGAGGCTGACTGGCAATCCTGAACTCTTGTTCCCTTGCCCAGCTATTGATCATTATCTTTGTCTTCTGAACATTAATCTTCCCAACCCCACTCTTATACTCTCTCTATTAAAGTCCTCAATCATTTGTTGTGACTCGTCCCCAGTGTTGCTGAACATGACAATGCCATCTGCAAATCAAAGGTTGCTAAGATATTCGCCGCTGATCCTGACTCCTGAGCATTCCCAGTTTAATAGCTTGAATACTTCTTCTAAGCACGCAGTGATTAGCATTGGAGAGACTATGTCTCCTTGTCTGACCCTTTTCTTTATAGATATCTTCCTACTTTTCTTGTGGAGAATTAAGGTAGCTGTCGAGTCTCTGTAGATACTACTTTCCAAGATATTCACGTAAGCATCCTGTACTACTTGATTACATAGTGCCTCTATGACTGCTGGTATCTCGACTGAATGAAATGCCTTTTCATAATATACATAAACCATATACAGAGGCTGATTGTACTCTGCGGATTTCTCGATTACCTGATTGATGGCATGGATGTGATCTATTGTAGAGTATCCATTCCTGAAACCTGCCTGTTCCCTTGGCTGACTAAAGTCCAGAATTGCCCTTATTCTATTGTAGATTATCTTGGTGAATATTTTACATAATATTGTAAGTAAGCTAATGGGTCTATAATTTTTCAATTCTTTACCGTTTCTCTTTTTGTGAATTAGTATAATGTTACGAGTAGTAAACAGTGCTGAACAACAGGATGAAGAGAGGGACACAGACCACAGCGCTGACTAACCACCTTTATTCTTATCTATTCTTTATTCTTAGTCTTTATTCTTATGAACGCATGCGCAAATATTCAAACAAGGTTCAAAAACAAGCTAGAGCTAGTCAATTGTCACTGCATTGCAATGAATGCAGCTGCGAGCCGTCTTTTGAAGATGTGACCTACTGTATTTACTTGTGTAATGATCGCACTCGTGTAATGACTGCACCCCTGAATTTTGTCGTCAAAATTCAATTTATTTTCTTTCCCGTTTAATGATCGCACCTCGAACTTGCTGCAGCAAATGTCATGTTCCAAGTCTAGCTAATGATCATCGCGCTTACCATCTGTCGAATGCTACGTGAACAACTCTTCAAGACAAACCAAGCGGTCTGCACGCACCAAATATTCTTTAGCAGATGCCCCATTTCATTCTTTTCATCACATTCCGCACTTCCATGACAAAAAAAAAGCTACAACCAAACTTGCCTTTACTATGTGTAGGTTTTATAATGGTTGCGGTCAACAACAACAAAAAAAGGCACCTTTAGATTCTTCTCATCTGCACTCATGGGAATGCAACAAATCACAAGCAGCAATGATAGCAGCCACGTTTACACTGATACGTTAGAAGTGTACCCCATTCATACGCCGACGCCCATAACAAAGCTAAGATATTCGCCCACCCTTAGCGGAAACGTGCCGTATTAGGATAGTAGTGAAGACAAATGCCGCAGTTTTCACAGCATGCCCGCCATGTATTTCTATGTCACTGGCAGCTAAGCGCACCCATCTCTGTTTCTGTGCCCTCAAAGTGGACATGGCCACTTTATTGCCACAAACTTGCCGATCTTGACAATATTATTCATTACTGATACGGAAGAAGCTGTTTCAATAGATGTAATGTACTCACGAGAAGAAAAAAAATCACGTTCGGTGCGTTTGGCTAGCTCCACCAGCCGCCATTTTTGTTTTGGTGTCCCGCACGTTACAGCGGCGGCTGCTGTTTGTTGACCTGTTATCATACCACAGCAAATGTGGGATGAAAAAAAAATTTGTTCCTTTTCGTGGAAAATTTAACCCACTTAATGATCGCACCCCTGAATTCGCATCAAATTTCTTGACAAAAAAGTGGGATCATTAGCGAGTAAATACGGTATGTGTCAAAATAACGCGATGACCACGCACATCTTATTTCCGAAGCCTTTCACATTCATAATAGCAGCGAAGCATGTGTAAGCCTCCTCTCAATTTCTCTCCTTCCGAAGGAGACAGCCTTCCCATCTCATTGATAGCAATTTATAGCCTCTGCGCATGCTGAATTTCTGTTGCTTTCATGCTTTGAGATAGCAGTAGAGTATATACAGTCGAACCCGACTATATCGAACCCGTTTACATCGAATTATTCTATATATCGAACAATTTCTGGTCACGGTATAGTTACAATGAGTATATATAGCAAAAATTACGCTTACATCGAACAAATATTGCAGTGACTCCCGATATATCGAACGTCAAGCGGCGGAAAGTGCCCCCAGAAGTTGGCTTTCCCACGCGGTAGCGGGGAAACCCGGCGGCGCGGCTCCATCCAACTAACATCCAACCGCTCTCCCTACCGTGACCGCGCTGCCTCGGGCTGTTCGGGCGAGCCGTCGACACTCCCCCTGTCGCGCATAGTGGAGTCTATTAGGCCACATCCTCCCTCTTTCTCTATCATCTTTCACTTCCCATTCCCTCTCCCCTGACGACGCTTCGCCGTGCTCCATCACGGGTTGCAGAATCAAGCGTCCTTCCTTTCTTTAGATCACTATCTATTGACACTCCCCAGCAAAAAATGATCCTGGCCCGCCTCAGCGCTCGCTCAGACAGCCAATCAGAGGCTCTTGTGCTGTCTTCGTGAAAGATGGCGAAAGTGCGAGTTGTTTGGCTGCTTTCCTGGTTTATCGTGTTTGCGCCTTGTGGGCCGTCTCCCGCAGTGTTGCCGTGATGAAGCGGCAGAATTCGCCTTTCGTAGTGGAGCTCGAAATCATAAATTGCGTCGAACGCGATGAGAAGTTGGATGTTCCCGCAGCGTGCAAGATTCCGCGGAGCACTCTCGGCACGATAAGGGCTAAAGTGGCCAGACTCGCAACCCGGTGCCCATGGCGCCCGACGCGTACGCACGGCCGCGTACGAGGGGTTCTTCATACGTTCCGGTTTCCGCATGCTCGGTGATGACTGTAAATTTTAATGAATGCGGCGAAGCCGCTGCCGGTGTTGCTGAAGTTTGGAGCGAGCTGTCAAAATTTCCGGGACATCCGAATCAACGGTGGACGAGTTTGTGAGTGCAGATGATGGTGTCGCGACCACGGGAGAGCCCGGAAACGAAGACTACATTGCCGACATCGTACCGAGCACAAATGAAAGTAGGCACATTGAGGAAAGCAACTACTGTCCTTTGCCCACATCCTCCGAAGTGATTGATGCACTCGCATTAGTCCGGTGCTTCTGCGCGAATGCGGAAGGTTGCGGCCTCAGCTGCTCCGACTCCTTAGACAACGTGGGAAAGTGCGTGCGTCGCAGGCAGCGAAATTGCCCAAGCAGAAGAAAATGGAGGACTAATTTATGCGAAACTACGCTAGTTTCTTCAATAAAGTGATTTTATAAATGGTATGTGCTTTTATGACATCCAATTATTTAGCAGGCTTATATCGAATTATGCTCTATATCGAACTGATAGGCGTTTTTTTGCGAGTTCGATATAGCCGGGTTTGACTGTGTATATATATATATATATATATATATATATATATATATATATATATATATATATGCTGACTGAAAGAATAAAGAAACTTGGTTGTTAGTGCTGTGGTCTGTGTCCCTCTGTTCGTCCTGTTGTTTAGCGCTGTTTACTGCTCGTAATCATGAACCAGCCAGCCCAAATGCGTATTCTTCTGCAGTATGATGTTGGCATTCTTCCAGTTCTCTGGCACCCTTTAAGTCGATAGTTTGTACAAAGCGCTGCCAGCTTTTCAAGCATTATGCCTCCACCATCTTCCATTAGATCGAGTGGTAGTCCATCACCTTTTTTCGCTTATTTGATCAGTTTTGACAGTTCCGCGAGTTCTATCTTATCTCTTGAGTTGGACACTTTCATTCTTAGTCATTTCTTTATTAGGTTTTCTGTTACTTGGAAGAGATTACCTACTAGTTGCCTTGGTGCCTTACCTCCAAATTCAATTGCTGCTTCTGAAGCCAGCCTAGTTACGGTTTCATTCATTGCCTCTATGTCATCTTCATGTCTCTGTTCTAAGGCTGCATATTTGTTTGCAAGTGCTAACCAGAATTAGTCTGCTTTTACCCTTATGCGACTAGGTAAGCCTGTTTCTTCTTGACCAATTTCAATCTTTCTCTATTCAAATTGAGGTGCATCCTAGCCCTCACTAACGTATGATCACTGAACTTTACTGGGATCGGCAGAAAGTATGAAATCAATTTAATTTCTTGTTTCACCATCAGGGCATTTCCAGGTCTACTTTTGTTCCACCGCTTCCTGAAGAAGGTGTTCATCATTTGCGCCTTATTCCTTTCCACAAATTCTACCAACAGCTCTCCTTGTGGGTTCCTAGAATCCATGCCATAGTTGCCAATTGCTTGTTCACGAGCCTGCTGTTCCCCCACTTTTGCATTAAAGTCACCCATGACTACAGTATAATGAATTAACTCAGGCTAACTTGTGAAGTGGCCGGGTAGGTATTCTTCTAGGACACTCCCACTCTAACAATTCATCTTGCTCCTGTACCTGGAGTATTCTTGTGAATTAATGGCACGGACATGTCCAGAGATGCAGCAAAAGCCAACAAATACTTGAAAACGTTCTTAATCTGTTTCGCTGCTGTTTTAATGATGCCCTACCTGCCAACCTGGCGAGATCAAAAATCGGAATACCTTTTATTCACGCCAACGAGGGGGGGGGGGGGGGTTGCATTCGCTGTTTCAATTTCCAGTGAGACCGGAGGTGAGGGGGGATCAAACTTTCAGGCAGTGTTCAATGAGTCCTTTTGCAGGGACCTTGCAATAGCAGACTTTGCTCACTTCAAAAATTTGGCGGAGTAGCTTTGCTCAAAACATGGTCCAGACTGATGGCTCTTCACTAGCAGTAGGTGTTGGAAGGTTGTGCTGCACATTGATGAGCAGATTTCAGTCCTAGTTTTTCGCGCCAGGCTAAAATCGTCTCACACTCTGCCTTGCTATGCGGTATCACGAGTAAATCGAGCATCACCTTAGGAACTCGGTGAAACATGTTTTACATCAGTGCTTTTCATTTTTACAACCGTAGACCACTGCACGTCCTACCTTCCTTCACTCAGAATGTGCCCTTGAAGACTGTATGCCTGTAGTGCGGCAAACTCAGCTTCGAGGATCTTCAGCAGATCATTGGAATCTCAGGGCTGCAGCTGAGGGAAACTCTGAATAAAGAAACGAAGACTTCAAAGCGATGTCTGTGAAATAATTTTCAGATTGGCCACCTCCGCATTTTTTCCGAGTTGCATTTCAGAGTGGCGTCCACATCCATGATGCTTCGCCTCGTCACATTTAGGAAACATTTTCCGTAGAAGAGGCCTAACGTGGTCGCTGACACTAAGGGGTAGGTTGTGTTCGACGAGGAATCCCATAAACAGGCACTCCACATGTATGACAGTGTCCTCGCAGTTGTTCCGGAGAAAGTTCACTATGTTGTCTTGCTGCTCAGCGGTGCGAACATAGCTTTGATGCTTCGCTGTGGAAATGTGCAGTTTCAAGTCACCTTTGCCACCGTGTGCTGACGTCACATCCACACGTTGTACAAAATGCATAATGTTCTCCTTCTCTTGATGTCAAAAAGCACGAAAATTCAGAAGTATAAGATCGCAAAATCTCCTGCAAATACCTTTTTTTGGGCTTTGATGGCACCGTAGCATCAAGCACACGAGGATTGTAACTTTACACGGAGCACCGCACACACACGACCTAGCCAACACTAATCCTACACACAAGCAGCAGCAGCAAGATGCACCATGGAGGAAAGCCTGCATGAAATGCAAGAACTACATTGGCTCTGGCTTTGGTCGGCTTACTAGGCACCGTCGTCGGCTGCTTAGCCGATGACACTGATGGTGCTAGTGTGGCCATTGTTGGTGACACTGACGATTACGATGTGGCTGTAGATTCCACGGTGCCGGTTTCGCAAGAATGATTATTCCGTGAACAGAGACCACTTTTCGGGATATATGAGACAGTGATTGTACAATATGAAAGTTCAGTCAAAAATCGGGAGTCTCCCAGGCCAACCGGGAGGGTTGGCAGGTATGTGATGCTGAATGCATGAGCCGTGACAAATTCTAGCTGTGATGCTGAAATTATAGTGCACCAAAAAGAATAATAAACAGACCTACATGGAACACAAATACGAACACTAATTTCAACGAAGTTGTATTACGGAGCACCTGATATTTATGCATAGATACAATATTGATAAGCAACAAGAAAGACAAAACAAACAGGCCATGACAACTGCATAAAAAACGATGCAGGTAATCTTCTGCAGTCTGCATACAACACATTCTATTTTTCTTTGCGTGCCAGAAGTTCAGCAATGAAATACTATCTAGCACAGTCATATCCATTGCTAGCTATAAATGATTATGTTTTTTGTTGTGATTACCTTTATTTTCTTTCTGTAAACACAAATCTGCCCCCAAAAAAGTTCAGCAGCTAATTGCACCCTCTTTATACTCATTATGTTTGAGTTACGCTACACACGGAAAGTGCAATTATAACAGCAGACACTAAAAGCAGCCAACTGTCGTCATTCATGTGCCACGATGCACTAGAGAGAGTTTGAAAATGGCACAACACCGATATCAGACTAACTTTTTACCATATAAAGTGTAGTTCTCAGCGTTCACGAATAAAGCAGGCAATGATACTGACCGTAGCTACAAAGTGCCTTGCAATGTAGTCGTACAGCTTCCACGCATCCCCGTCCAACTCACTCCGCGACGCATCTCTGGTTGGTGTAATCGGAGGGTGGTCGCCGGCGTCATGGCCCTTTCTGTGGGACACGTGACACACAAAGAGAATCTATGTACCATCAAACGCACTCAGACCCAACTTGCAAAAGAAAAAGAAGACGTGACTTTAAAAAGTTAACTACACGAAGGGACAAGGACCAGGCACGAGACACAAATTAAATGTGCACTGTGCCAGTGTGTCTGGTATTGCTCTGTGCTTGTCTGCTTTCACAGTTTTCACACAGTTGGCATCTTGAAATTTTGTACCAACTGGCATGATATAAGAACTTTCATCAATATAGCGTGTCACTCAATATACGCTAGACTTCCGTTAATTTCCGGCCTGACCGAAGGTCCTAATGAGCACTTCTGCAATTCTAGGGGCCCAAACTTTTATTTAGATTCTAAAATTGGCGTTCACTGGATAATTTGAAATTGGCAAGTTAGTATGCACACACTTGGCCATGTGATCACCTAAATAGCTACAATTTTAGTGGCAATGACTGTCTCGGCAGAGCTTAGGGGACAGTGATTGTGTTGAACACACAACAATCTCCCGTTGAAAACACCTATTTTTGGCCTGGAAGATTTTCAAGCAATAATCGCAGCTCACAATGTCTGATTACGATAGTTTCCCGATTCTAAAACACCTTTCTTTTTTTTTTTTGAAGAAAAGAAAATTGGGCCAAAGTTTGCCTGCGTGGTGTAATCGGATACGAAACCAAAACAACCTTTTTGGGATTCGTATGCCTTACCGCATAAGACTATTGTACTGCTGCAAAGCTCACTTTAAAAACAATGCAGCGAACTTGGAAACCGACCATTCTCGGGCAACCACCACCCTTGCACTTTTCTTTTGCTAATATTTTGGGTGTGTGTTGGCTTTCTATCTTGTTCAGGAGCTTTAACGTCATTTCTACATTAGTTTTGTACTTTGCACGCCTAAAAAGAGGGCGTAAGTTTGATTCGGGGGCGTGTTAGACTTGGGCAAATACTGCCACACGAATTGGCAGTTTGTTTTTATGTTTCTTGTGGATTGTATTAAATACAACTCCCCGGATAATTCAATCAATTTTGTCGGTCTCGCTAGGGTCGAATTAACAGATGTTGGCTGGAACAGTTTTATGCAATTTGAGACTAAACACAGTTCGAGCAAAAAAGAAAGAAAGAAATTTAAATAAACACGACAAACGAAGAGAAGATTACAAGACAGACCATGCCCATTGAAAATCATTCAGGGCAAGTCTGAGTCCTTAACCCTTTGCAGCCATGTGTCAAATTCCTCCCAACATGCAACATTATCATTCTAAATTAAATTTCTAAATCAAGCGCACAGGGTCACTTGGCCCCTTCCCAAAAGCAGCCGGGTTACGTAGAGAATGACAAGTACGAAGACCAACAAGCCAAAGCAAGGACTAGGAGACAACAACCAAACTGCCAAAACACAAATAAGCAAACATTAGGTTCTCACTTTGGTTTGTTAATCCCCTTGGAGAGAAGGTCCTGCACATCTGCGCTGAGATCTGGCACCCTCTGGAGCTGATGCAGCGTGCCCCTGGTGCAAAGAAAGAGTAAAATGTGCAGCTAAAGATCACCAACTTTTTCTACCAACTTTTGCTCATTTCCACCAGTGCTGCAGTGAACCAGCAAATGAACACAATCGCAAAGCCTGCACAGGACGTTTTGTTTACCTATAATGTTGACCTATAATATCTATAATTATGTATCTGTATTCATTTATTTATTTTTTATTTGTGTTACCCTCAAGGCCATTGAGTGAGAAGACTCTGGGAAACAGAGTTGCATACAGTAGACCCTCATTGATACGATTCTGTTACGTATGATTTCAAGGTGCCAGTGTTCGCAGCTGGGAAGATAAAAAATTACCCGTTTGAGTTACGCTTACTTATTACCGGTTTTACGCTCCCAGAAAACACAGTTTCGGCACCAACATTCAGTAAATCGCCAAACTGCGATAGTACGATGCATTTTCTAGCCACTAGATCCCATGTAAATAAATAAATGTGCAAAGGGCACGCAATTAAAAAGAGCAGCCACCACTGCGGCAGCTTTACCACAATATTCGCCTACCATATTTACTCAAATATAAAGCGCACTTTTTTTCTGATAAAACGGGTCGAAAAACTGCGTGAGCATTAGAATTGAGTATGACCCTAAACCTGCATTACCATATCACCATCGGCATTTCAAAACGGCCACCTCGTACGTGCTTCGAGCCTGGCTTGCTCCGTGGTTTGCTCTATCAGCATGGAAGTACCGACTGAGAAACCATGCAGAGTTCATCATGACGCCGCAATTAAAAGGAAAATGATCACGTGTGCGAAGACGGATGGAAATCAGGCTGCATCACAGGCATTCAGAGTTCCCAAAACTTGCGTGCGGGATTGGCTCAAACAGGAGAGGCGTTCTACTCTGGCAGCTGCTGCATACGACATGGCCACGCGGCCTTTATCTTGAAAGCGATCTGCGATGGAGACCAAGCCTATGCATTTAGACGCACCATGCCGTGTTGTCGTCGCTTAGTTCGCGTTGAAGCGAGAAGCCGCAGAAAGGTCAATTCGCTCACTCCTGCTACCGCACTTCCTCACTCCAGCGTTTTGATAAAGAGTTTCCGCGGTCATCGAGTAAGACGTGTTCATGTTTGCTTGTGCGTACGTGACACCATGCTTGTTAGTTTAGTTAGTAAGCGAATATTTAAAAGCTTATGCGGCCATTAAAGCTACTATCCTTACTTTTCACATAGCTGTCTACTAATTTGCTATCGCAATCGATGCTTCGCCTTTCGGGCGAAACTGCGACGTTTCTACTAATTTGCTACCGCAACCGATGCTTCGCCTTTCGGGCGAAACTGTGATGTTTTTTCTTTTGTCGCAACTTTAGTGTTGAGAGTTGAGAGTAAACCTTTGTTTTTACAAAAGAGAGAAAGTTTTATTTCTGTATGGAAGAATGAGGTGCACGGTACTGAAAAGGACCTTTCTTTTTTTTAGGTCACGGAAAGCACGCCAGAATTGAGTAAATAAGGTAATCAGACTTCTGCCGGATCTCAGTCATGCTTCTAGCTCGAAGGCGAGAGCACCTCTAAGTACCCCAAGCTGGAGCATGATGCTCTGAATGTTCCACGCAAGTATGTTCCGAGTGCTCGATTTCGACTTGCCAAATGTAAACTGCCTTGTGAGACACTCTAGAAGCTTGAAAGGGACCAGCCGAACATATCATCAGAAATTTTGCAGCTTGTCAAGGTTGAAAATTTGCTACGAAAGCCCTAGTCTTTAAGGAATCCCAAGACAAGTCAGCTGGACCCTACCTGAGGTCAAAGTTTTCAGGGTATTGGGTGGTCTCCGTTCGCGGATAGCTGATGTAACCTTGGGTGTAGAGACGCTCCGCAATCTGCATGGCGTGGTGCGGTCCCATGCCCAAGCCGGAGCTCGCAATGCGCATCAGCTCCACCGTGTTGAGGGCCACGGGGCGAGGTTTGCTCTTCTCTTTTTGGGTGACATCTGTTAACCTGCAAGAAAGCGAGAAAAAAACAATGGAGCAGAAAACATCAGAGAATGATTGTCAAAGGCAAGCAATAGCTTTATAGCAGACCTGATGAGGTGTACTGTGAGGTTGGTTATTGGTGAACACTTTTGGTTAATGCTATGAGGCATGTGGGTGTCGTGGTGTATAACAAAGATCGCTGGCCACACTGTCATAATCCAGTTAGTTCCTAAACACTGCGACATATACAGAAACGAAAAAGTGAATCCAGCTGCCTGCAGAGGTCTACATTTAAGGGAGGACAATGGTCTTGTAGACCAAGAAATCATGAATTTGGAAGTACTATTTTCGAAATCTACAGCTCCAATGGAATGCCGATAATTTAAAATGTTATAATTCAAATTGCCCTGCTGGTTGCAACAATGTCCTATGTATGTGAATAGCAAAAGCCTCCAATGAATTCAAAATCCAAAAACAGCACAGCGGTTATTTCAAACAAAATTTCTGGCTTCCATGGATTGCTTATGGACAAATCCGAGCCAAAGGCGAAGGTTCAATGTGTCACAAACGGCCATAATGCCATGTGCTGTAAAAATAGAGTTTAGCTTGGCCGGTATTTGGGTGAACTGGGCGTTTAACTGGTGGGGCACAGGTGTAAACATGAGTGGCCTGCATGTTCCAGCCTATTTACCAGGGTGAGGCAGGCTAGTTGGTGGTCGATATTGGAATGCATCATGTAACCGCCTAAACGACAACAGACAGAGAAGGAAACACACATCTGCGCTTGTCCTGTGTGTTTCCTTCTCCGTCTTTTGTCGTTTGCACGGTTACATAATGCATTCCAATGTTGCAGCCACCTGGTGGTGTGGAGCTCAACCAGACAAACGCAGCTAATTTTACAGTGACCAACTGTATCCTACTTTGCTGCGGGCGTAAACTTTTAGCAGCAACACAGTTACGCCACTGGAGAAAATTTACACCAGCAGCAAAGTAGAATACAGTTGGTTACTGCAACATTAGCCGTGTCTGTCTGGTTGAGCTCTGCTCTACCAGGTGGCTGCACCGTGCAAGGCACTCACGTTTCTGCCTCCACCCCTCCGGTAACAGTGCCCAGTATGCCTGCATTTACCCAAATACTGGACATGCTAAAACAGTCTAATGACAAGGAAACATGATCTGGGAGCTAAGACTAAGCTGAAGCAATAGAGCAGCACGGCTGAAAAATAGCAGGAAAGCTTTCCCATTTCTAAGGCATGCTCGATGACGTTACCACATGCTCACCTGCCCAACCCCCTTCCCTCCTAGCATGCGGTGGACCAGGCCACCTCCAACAATGGGCACGTGTGAGCATAAAGCCACCACGCACTGCTTATATGACCAGCTGATCCCATTGATCATGCGAGCAGAGCATCGCTCTGACCACCGACGATGTGCGAGAAGGAATAGGATTGGAAAAGGCATCACTAAAAACTCTCGACCCAGATAGCTTTGATGCTCCACTTTGATTGATGTCACAGGACGTGCTTCACAATCGTCAAATTGATTTGCTAAGCTAGCAGTTGAACACAGACAGGCAATTGGACTATATACCTGGTAGTTATAAAAATATAACTTTGTAAATATGTGCATAACATTTCAGAAGATTTAATAAATTATGGTGCTTGTTTTTTGTACTTTTCTTTAAACACAAGTTTTTGATGTAAAGTAAATTTAAAAGAGCGCAAGAATGACTTAGTTAACACTGAACAGCATAAGCGCTCATGGAGTGCTTATGGTATACAGCCTTGTCCGTCTCTTCTTTAGCCTAACGACAAGTTTAGTTGAATTAATTTTTGATTCCTTCCAGTATTGAGGCCTCAATATCTCCACACTAACAGCAGATAGAACTAAAATTCTTTTTGCATCAAGAAGCTTAATGTGTACTCTATCATATGCAGCCAATGACAAATTTTCTGGGCACCTGATTTTTTCGGACATGCTCGATAATTTGGATACCTACGTGGCACCGCCACATACCCGGTAGAGCCAATGAGTAAGAATGTCTGAAATTTCAAATGCAAGAGCCCTTCGCCGTCTGATTTTCCAGACTTTTTGCCATGGCAGCTGGTCAGAAACGCCATTACTCAAAGTCACCACCACTGCCATTGTTGATATCTTGCCATCTCAAACCAGCACTCTTTCACACAAATCCGCTGGCAGCCGTAGCCACCACTGCGGCAACACTAGGCCTAGCTGCTTCGACGTTCACTACCAAGTTTCTTGCTTTTGGTGCCGTTTTCCTCATTGAAAGAATTTGCCGCTGTGAGCAATGACGCCGATTCCACCTTTGTAATCCTTGCCAATGGCTTTGAAGCTCGGAAAGCAGGACAGGTTGCATAATGCCGGTTCTCGAAAGTCAGCTTCATCTGGATACGGCAGTATTATGCAGCGAAGTGTAAGCGATGTATTGCGTTATAGCATTGAAGCATACCAAGAGTGAGAAGAGTCATGGAACACAGTCTGTATTTCTTAATTATACACGCATGCACCAGTCATTTCCTGACCTAATACGAGCACCGATATGCCTAATAAGTGTACTGGCAGGCCTGCAGAGCTATTTCGGATGTGCCTGTGGCAATTTGAGCCCTTGGACACAGTAAAAGGCATGCATTCATTGTTTTCAGACTGCCCGAATTTTCGGACGTTTTCGTGGCCCCTAGGGCGTCTGAAAAATCGGATGTTGCCTGTATTGCAAGATTTTTTTTCTTTTAATTTCACCAATTCTTTATTTTGCTACTTTATCTGCCACATGGTTGCCAGAATTTGAAGGCTATATTTAATGGCATGTAACATAGCTATTATTAGCCAAATTTTTTAAAAAATGCTTGCGAAACTTCATTCCTTACTTTTTATGCTGTCTAGCCACTATTGCCTGGGCCAATTGTTGAAACAAATTTTTTACTCAAATTGTGCCCACAAACAATGAAAGTGAAATTTTAATTATGCTGGGAACTATAAGTTCAGTGATTGAACAGCCATTTGACCTTTCGGTGCAGATCCTGACGCAGGCAAAAAACCGCTTTGGTGCAACGATAAGCACTTTTGACACAGTGTTGAACCAAAAATGTACGCGCCATATGGTCTCAGCTTTAACTGAAATAGTCAACAAGTATACCAGAGCTGGCTTTATACGTAACAGTGTGGCATTCGGGATAAAAATTAGCAATCTAGTGTCATTAATTTTTATTAGAATGTCTTTCCCTGTGCACATATACCTTTTTGACTTGAAATTTGCATTGGCACATTCATCACACTTCAAGCAAAAAAAATTAAAAATATAGAAGACTGTGGGACAAGAATGCGTAAGGAAGACGACATTAATAGGACGTCCACGAATAAATCGAAGTTAAAGTGAGGATGTCTACAGATTTCATTACTTCTAACGTACAAAGCCTCTCCTGCATAACTGAGTCACGTGGAAGCTTTAGCGTTAGTAAATAGTCAGACCCTGTCGCGCTCCTCTTCACTGTAAACAAGGACCCCATAACGGTCCCAACACGTCAATAATGTGTTCGTTTTCTTTCAACCTTAAGAGAGTGCTCGTTTTATTTTGACCACACATCACCCTCACCTGGCGAGTTTTCGTCGAACATTGGACAATATAGACACCAACTTATGTCTGCAAATTTCATAATTTTATTCAACTAACTAGTTTTATCCCATCCTCAACTGTGTTTCCCTTCCTTCGAAACTATAACAAAAAAGCTCTAACTATAACAGACTACCAGTCATCTGCCTAACTTCGTCTCTTCCTGTAGATCTCAACAAGATCCCCAGCTACTCCCGTTTGCTCTCTAATCCATACTGCTGTCATCCTGGTGCACCCGGTGAGAGCTGTCAAAGCTAGAAACAAGTTGATGCCCTACTCAGCTTCCTTGATGTTGGAGGTCTGGGACAGGAACACCATGGCCACCTCACGGTCAAATATCCTGCCCCGTTCCCAGTCCAGTGTCATGGTTTGCTCGTTAGTCAGTTTGACCTGCAGGTAAGAATAGGCACAGATGATCACTTTTCACTCAGTTTCAATAACGTTAATATGGCATGCAATAACTTCATTTATGTGCACTTTTAGTCACATAAGTGTGTAACGCACATCTTTGTGTGACGAAGCCCGATTTTGACAGTTGTGTCTCTCGGTGTATATTATGTCATCTGTGTATTTTCTTCCTCTGTTCGCTGGTTCACCTTGGACCGCAACGTGGTCTTGTGTGTATTTTCAGAACTCATTATAAGCCTTTGTGTCGTGGCCCTATATAGATGTTACAGTGTGCCTAGTACTAGTATATGTGGACTTGATTTACTCTCCTACTTAACTCCACCCTAGATTTTTTGGGGCCTGTGATGACACTTCTTACTTTTTATCATTCTTATGCGAAAAGAAGTTGCTGTCACTGTTATAGGTGAGTCTTTCTTTTTATTTTCATTCAACAAAAATAAATGCGTGAAAGCACATTGATGCCCACATTTAGTCTACGATAGCTTTCGTGTAACATTTACTATATTTATTGCAATTTAGGCCCATAGTTCTTTTTTTTCAAGTAATCATATACCAAACTCTAGGGTCGGCTTAGATTAGAGGATTTTAAATAGTGCACCAGTTTTTAATTGAACATGATAAGTACGGTGCATAGCTAGCGCCATCTAGAAAAGTCAGTATCGCATCCACTACTAGCCAAGCCAGTAGCCAACAAGTATACGGGTGACATCACCATTTTGACCTGAGTCGTATCAATGCAGGGCATGGCATTATCCTAATGGCACCAAACAGGCGATGCCACTATGCTGCCGCTTTCGAATGAAAAGTTGTGCTAGCTGCAGAGGCCCGTTCAAGCCGGGCGGTACTTCAGCATCTCAATGAGAAAAACGTCCGTCATTGGAGGGGACAATGGGAGACGCCTTTTCCGTATGCCGCAACAAGGAAATGACAGCGATAAGAAAGATAGCGACGAGGATAGCAGCTATGATAACATAGAGTGGGCTCGGTATGTTCATACTGAATAAATGATGTTTTCATTTTATGAACACTGTCATGAACACTGTCATTTTTGTTCGCCCTATGTTGGAGGTACATTTTTTTTTTCTGGCTTTGGACATTTAGGGGTCGGCTTAGAATCGAGGATGGCCTGGATTCGAGTACATACAGTAATTGTGATAACGGAGCCACAACAAAAGGGTGTTGAATTCATTCAGTTCATTCATTTACACAAAATCTTTAGGGTTCTGTTTCTTGCACTCAATCAGTAGCTACTGACCTAATAATTATGGCAAAATTCGCATTGGCTCCAGCACATGACGATTGCTTAGTTATACGCT
Source organism: Dermacentor andersoni (assembly GCF_023375885.2). NCBI lineage: Eukaryota > Metazoa > Arthropoda > Arachnida > Ixodida > Ixodidae > Dermacentor > Dermacentor andersoni. The sequence continues at coordinate 40,587,135 of NC_092823.1, read as the reverse complement.
CGTACATTACGACCACTCCCAGTTTCAACTTTAAGAAAGCACCCGTGACGTAAGAGGTACGCTTGGAAACAGCGATGATCAAGTGAGTGCGCAGACCTGTGGTGCTCGCTGGCGCACCATCTACTGTGCCATCTGTGCTCCTATTTTGCTTGCTAGATTGGCGCTAGTTTGGTGCGAAACCTGTGCATAGCTACACCATTGTAATGCTTCATTGGGCAGAAGTCCACTATGCAATATGATCCCAGCAAAAGAGAGTTTTAGTGCGCCTGCAAACATCATACAGCTTGCGGTTTACTGGGTAAGTGAAAAGGTTCACGGAAAGAACAACACTGGCAGTGACATCTAGTGATGCAGTGTCTAAGCAGACAGCATGTAAAACTAATACTGTATATTACATATTCTACCTAACTGCTGGTGTAAAGCGTTTATAGTGACATGATCGTTAACATACCATACTTTTTGATAATTCCCTTGCACAATAGCAGACTTGACAAAAAAACTTTTTTTGAATGCACTTTAGGTGGAAAAATGATCATAAGGTGTTGCCACCAGCTTTGCTAGTGCCGGCCATGGCACCGGTAACCTGGTAATCCATAAGCGGTAAGAAGTTTGCATGTATGCTCCGTGTGCGGCGAGTGCTAGTCACCCAATGCAAACAGTGCTGAAACGCCTTCCGAACGGCAAGACAAGCCAATTACAGGTTTGTTCGATTCAGAAAATTGTGCACGGCACCTCAAACGAAAAAGTGCAGGGGGTGCCGGGCTGCACCCACCCGCTGCAAGGTTCAAGGGTGCAGTGCACCGTGGCGGCACCTTGCCTTGCACGCCGTTCAATCAAGCACGGGGGTGCAGGGTGCACTGCTGCACCTCGGGGAATCGAGGGTCTAGGTGCAGTGCACCGTGAATAGGTGCAGAAGGTGCAGAGAAACTTGGCTGAATCGAATAACCTTACGTTGCAAGTCAACCAAAACTCATTACGTAATACTGTTTACAAATAGAACATATACAGATGACTTAATCGATAGGTGCTGCACTTTCAGATCTGTCGCTTGCACAAACTTCAAATTTAAATTTTGTTATCAGCTGAATGGGTTATTGACACTTTCCAGATGATACCTATGAGCTTTCAGCAATAGAATATACCATTTATTTCAAGTGAGAATTTTAGTGTCAGTGCGCCTTTAAGTATTCTGCACAAGTGATTCCTTTAGCAACTCAATTACTGATCAAGGCACATCAACACTCGAAACTTGACAAAAATCTCTACGGCTCAAGTTTCTTTTTCTGCAGCAAAACAAGTCATCAGTAAGTCCTGACCTATATCTGAAGCTGCAAGCAATACGACTAACCGGGCATTATCATGCAGTGCCAATAACCCTTTGTTGCACTAGAACCAAAACATTTAAGCACTCTTTTTACCTAGAACAGTGGCTTACCGGTACCAGATACCACCACATTCACTAATGAGCACTAGAGCATCAATATTACACTGTCATCCCGTGTTTCTATTAAAAACAAAAGGTGTGTGACACAAAACTTACACTTTCATTCATTTTAGTTTGTCAATATGCTTTCCAATTCGTGCCTTCTGTATAGCCCTTAATATTTGTGTGCTGAATTTCTTTCCTGTTTAATTTTGCAATGCGTCGCCTTTTCAGTTTGGACAGGCCAAACGCTGGTGGTGTTGTACAAATAAATGATAAAAAATAAAGGAAAACTGTGGAACACACTCAAACCTTGTCATAACGAAGCTCAAGGAAGAGCCAGAATTACTTTGTTATATCCATTATTGCATGTATTGCACTATAAGTCTCTACAGGGATTTCAAGAATTCCACTTACTTCGTCACATCCAATTTCGTTATAATGAGGTTTGAACGTACGCGAAAAAAGCAGCACAATCACACTGCACATGCAAAGAATGCAAAGAACGGTTTTTAACTTCTTGCCGCCATGCTTTGGCGAGAACGTATCAGCATAACTCAGCACTGTTTCTTTAGGTATGTTCAAGACTTCAGTGTGTCAAAGCATTACAGAAAACACATCACCACAGGATTGCCATGGCAAGATAAGCTATTTGAATTCACGATTTTTCACAGCTTCAGTTTAACTTTAAAATTTAAAGCCATCGAAGGGAGTTTCGCCGCTGTTTTCGTGCACCGCTGAAGAATGACATGCGGAGGCGTGCTCAGTATCAGTCAGCAATGCAACCTGCATCAGTGCCGAAATTTCTCTGTGGAACGTAATTATCAAGGGTTACAAAATAGAAGTTGCCTTGCATATACCTCCAACGAATAGATAACACCTTCTTTGTGTGGTTTTTTTCAGCCGGCAAACCTTAATTTTTGTTTATTGCATCTTGTTTTGCCGGCTCCACATTGGATGTTAGCTAGCAGCCTGTATAGCCGTGGCGACAAAGAGCAGCCACTAACGTCGTCTCCGTGGGAGCAGCCGTATGACCAAGGCTTAAGTGAAAATAAGCACAGGCATCGTCAGTGACGAACCATCACTAACAGGAGTCAGCAAACAGACAATTAGTGGTTCCAACACACAGTACGAGAATGTGGTCATACGACTTCGCTTTGGTGTATCACTTGCTCAGACTGGCACACATGTGGCAAAGCATCCTTTTCATTTCTGAAACTTTTTCTTTAAAGACCTGCACGAGCTGTTGGGGAAAGTGAGCAAGCAATGCTCACCTGCACACTGAGGAACCAGTAGGGTTCAGGCTTGAACGACTGTATCTTGTCATGCCGGTCCACACAAAAGCCAAGCGTCGGTGTCTGGCATGGGCCAAACGACACGCAAGCGCTGTCCAGGTTTCCATACTTCCCCTGCAATTAGGAATATATTAGTACAGTCAAATGTCTCTGCAATGAAGTGACCTGCACAACGAGGGAATAATTCTGTCCCGGATATACTGTGAGCTGTGTGATGCATGACCTTTACATACAACAAAGCGACCTGCACAACAATTGATTTAAGTGGCCCCAATCACTTCATTGTAAAGGTGTTTCACTGTATATTGAATTAATGCAAAACGCAAACTAGAGATCGTTCTATGCTCTCGGATTTATGCCTGCCAGCCTGTGAACTTTAACATTCACAAAATCATAAGGACACATGCACACTCCTTCTGTGGGATACATAAGTAGTTTATTAATGGTAATACCAATGGTAATACCCAATGGTAATTTACCTTTAGATGGAACACACAAGCAGCAGTAAACTTAGAACAGTAAAGACAAGACTTAGAATAGTAGACAATGTTTTTAGATAACAGTTACATTCCAGCGACTTAGCTGCTGCTGATTTTGCCTGCTCCAGGGACTCATCTCAATAAACTTGCTTGAAGCAGGCACCTCTCTGATATATGCCATTTTGAACTGCCACGAGGGGGTGGCACAAGTATGTTCACCGCTTTTGCTTTTTGTGCATCTTGCTTTTCTTTTTTTTTTTTGCCTGCAACAAACGCAACTGACAGCTATCTTGGACGTCGTGCTTTGCCTGGCACTACAGCCTGTTTAAGTCAGAGGCCTGTACATGGATGTCACTACACTCCTGGAATGAGTAGGGCCAGTAGAGTGTTGGAACAGATGGCACCTGTGAATTTTCTAATACACAGATCCATAAGAATGGATCAAACAGCATTCTCTTTTACGAAATAATGCAACTAATGTTATTCATTGTTCATGGCTGACTAAATTTACCAATTACAAACTGGCCGGGCTATGTCAGGGTAGCCAGTGCTGTATGTTCACAGCAGCAGCACCAGTCCTGTTCCAAGTTTACAACAAAGCTCCCCACTCAGTAAATGTATAGCTTCGGACAACTCACAGCACTAATCAATCCCTTTAGCTCAACTTAACATATACCTTTGGCGTACCTCTAAGATTGTCTAATGGCAATCGTTAAACGGAAAAGATCACACTGAGCCAAAACAGGCATCCTAAAATTTGTGGGAGCTCATAAGTGCCAACAGGCCAAACCAACACCAAAACGTATCCTTGTGCCACAGCCTACAAACGAAGCGGTCAGATATTCCTTTGACAACTGACAGCTAAAAAAATAAAAGTTTCTAAAGGTGATTAGAAGCTTGAAATCTCAATTTTAAACCAGACTGCACTAGAATATGCAGTTGAACCTCACAATAATGAAATCGGCGGGCAACACGAAAAAATTCGCTTCCGCAATAATTTCGTTGTTCCGAAGAGAGATAGCACAGATACGTAATGCGTCACAGAACGAAACTTTGTCAAAATTCCATTAGCCAAGTTTGGCGCACTTGCGAGGATATAGAACCGCACTGCTGATAGTACAAAGTGCTTCGCATGTGTCAATCAGCACTGGGCAGCACTGCCGTGGAGCAGTATTCTCATTCAATCGCTCTCGGAGATACAATCACTTTTGCGAGATTTTGAGCAACTCGACACCGGACGCAGTGCTCCAGACATGCAGCAGCATTTGTCCAGCGCATGCTGTCGCCCGTAGGCGCTGACACGTCCGGTGTTGAGCTCAAAAGTGATTGTATCTGGTACACCCGGATGCAATCGATCAAGGTTACGGCCTGTTTGCTCGAGTCTACGTTTAGCGCCGAATCTGCACACAATGCCTGTTGGGTGGAACCAAAATCGGCATTCTTGAAGCAAGGAATGTGTACTTCCAGACGATCGCTCAATCATGGCGAGATGCATGGCACTCCATGCTGCAACCACCATCTCAAGCGCCATAAATAATTCCATGTCGGTGCGACGTGGATTTCCTTGTTCTTGCTGCATTTTTCTTGCTAAGGCACACATTACGCACTGCACTTGGTGAACAAAACCCGTTGCCACATGTTGGTAGCAACATGCTGCTCCTCCAAACGGGCGATCAACAAACAAGATGGCGGCCATGATATGTTTCTGGCGCGATTGCTTCCGGTGCTGGGTTGTTTTTGTAAACCAAAATGGCGGCGCCCATGCAAGTGTAATGTGGTGGCATTTTATGAAATTTTAGTGAAAAGCAATCGCATTTGAGCACATTTTGGAGCCTGCTAGCCTTGTACGAGTAGGTAATAAGCGGGGTTACATTCCGGCAAATTTCGTTGATTCAGGATTGTAGTACAGCGACATTTCGTTGTCAAGAGGAACCAAATTCATTGAATCCTATGGGCGATTGCCAGAGATACGAAAATATTTAATTGTCACAATAATTTCGTACTCGCAGGTTTTGACTGTATACTACAACAGCAAAATCCGTTCAATGAGTTGGTACTTTGATGCCATAGTAGATGGCCGTAGCACATGCGTGACTGTTATCTGTGTGTTTAGAACATCTAGCTCAATCTAACAGGGTGCATTATAATAATTTCCTTGATATCTGACAAAAGATGTAAATCTTCGGCTATAAAATAATAATCATAATAAAGTGTTTTAGTGCTACTATATGGCAATGGTAACCAGTGTATGTACAGTGCTCACGGAATGAAACATGTCAATTTAGGGCTAACTAATGCGCATACTTTCGTTTCTACCCGCTGCAGTTAATATCACATGGACGTAATTTCGGAGCTTACATTTAGGTCGGAGTCCACGTCACCGTTGGTGACCAGATTCCTATTGACATGACATGGTCCTTTCGAATACTTTGCACATATGCAGGGCTCTACTAAATGCTCCCTGTCACGTTTCATTTTGTGAGCACTGTACCTCAATGCAAATATTGACACAATAAACTATTACAATTCATAGTTCCCATTTGAAGTAGTCACTTAGCGCAATAAAGACACGGAAACAAGAAAGGCGGACAAGGACAAGCGCTACTCGCAACTGTTTAATGGAAGATGGGTAGTACATATATAGCCTCTTGTCACACATGTGCCCACCAATCAGAAGAAAAACACGTACATGCACATCAAAGGCAGTTGCACAAGAAGTTAAATTCGGCATCTAGTAATGTGATAGAAGGCTCACTTACACACCTATCTCTATTCTTCTTGTTTCCATGTCTTTATCGCGCTAAGTTACTACTTCAAATATGGACGACCAACTAGCCCAACAGTCAACTCTTCTAGAACACATAGTTCCTAGGTCAAGATTAGTTAACAATCGATACGGCAGAATGAAGAACTTATGTTACTACACATAATACGCACATGAAACACTAACATTAAAATATTTATCTGCAGCCCTTTTAAACAATGAGTATAGTAGGGTGCGTTTACCTGGAAATATTTCGTCTGGAAACGAGTGAATGCACAGCCAATGCGAAGATCCAGCTCCTGTCGAGCATCCACGGACCTGGCTTCATTTTCATTGGGCTCCACCAGCTGGTTCATGGCCGCTTTGATGTCCTTCTCGGTAATGGCACTGAACCGAGCTCGGAAAATGTACTGCAAAACGAGCGCACACAAAGATTACACTCCCACGCCAAGTGCAAATCCTCATACACCGGGCACAAGCTAATGCCACCTGCGCTGTGGATGTACTGGCAAAATGGAAGCACTTTCGGAAATGCTCCTTTGACGGTGTTCCCGTAGACGGCATTGCTCACACCATGTGTGGGTACTGTTCTATGGACAGCCGCCCGGATACTGGCCTTTGCCCTGGGAGTGTTCGGGTCCCGGCAGAATTTGGATTCAATGCAAACCCAAGACTGTGTGGACTCTCAACAGATTGCTACACCCTGCAGGCAACACATGCGGTACTCTAATTGTGCTGCGGAACCTTGCTGAAGAAACTGGCCTGTGTGGCTAATATTATTATTTATTCACCCTTCCCTTCCTTCCCTTCACCCCACTAAGGCTTCGAGCCATTCTGTAGGATTAAAGAACTATGCACCCACCCGAGATTCCACTTGGTAGAACACTTGAAGTTAACCTTACGGTGACCCTTATTTCAGTTTAACCCAATCTGAAGCTGGTTTTGTTTCAGATCACTAGCAGCTGAAATTAAAGAGATTTTTTACACACCCAACAGCCTCCCCAGTCTTGAGTGACACTTCAACCACAAATTTTCTGTCTTGAAAATACAAAGATTGACTTAAATAACCAAAGATAACCAAATATTAACTTAGATACCAGGCAGTTGAAAACACAGGCAACATTGTATGACTGTGTTCAAAATGCTGCTCACAATTTTCTGCAACGTAAACAACAACCATTATTTCAAGTAAACTCATTAACTGCACAAACAACCCGACTTCAAGGTTTTCGAAAGCCAGACCTGATTATGTACAACAGTTCTCGGTTAATTTCATTGTCAAAAGAATGCAGTTGTTTGACCAACACCAATAACAACAAAAAAATCTTTTTTGCATGGTCAGGAGAGGCTAGCTCCAGGTGTTCATGCACCAAAATATATTTCAGAAATCTTTTTCATACTAACGTAAAAAGAAAAATGTTTCTAACTCTCCTTCTTCCTGTTTCTTAAACATTAATAAGTGCCCATATATTAAAAGTCCTATACAAATTCCTGGTGATCTGTCACGCAGATTTACATAACTGAGGCATACCTGTTGATTGTATGATGCTGGCTTTCTTAGAAATGGCTTGACGATGTTGATGACTTCGAAGCAGATGTTCTCACCTTCCTTGTCACAATCAAGCCACAGCACCAAGTAGTCGCAGCCCTGAGCCTACAACACGAGTTAAAGCAACAAGCACCTGAATCATCCTCCCCTTCAGCAACCTAACGGCGGGCCCTTGTAGCAGAATTTATTTCCAACTTACTTCTTTTTCAAGAAATCTTGGCAGCTGCAGTTTTGGGTTTGCTTCTTTCTTCTCCGTGGGTGCGCTGAAGAGTTCAGCCTACAAAGGAACACAGCACACATATAAGGCATGCAATAAAGCAAGGAAAAGTTCAGTCTGTAGTATAGCACAAAAAAGGCGCACCGTCATCACTAGCCATATTTCTCCGTGTATAAATGTTAGCAACCACAGCAATCCCTTACGACTTATGTGACGGTTGCTTTGATTAAGCACTACTTATATCAGACTGAATTTTTCAAACTAGTAACTTCGATTATCCACATTTTTATCTTAATGACTGAGCGAAGCAGAAAACATTGGCCATGTCAATTTTTTTTTTATGTGGTCAGTAATCATACATGATCCCTGTAATGCCTAGTGTATCGTATGTGCCATGCTGAGTTTGATGCTACAAATGATGATTGAAGCGTGGGAAACTTGATACGAAGCACATAGTTGTGTTTCTTATATGCTGGAGTGAAGTTTCAGCACTGAGGCCTCGAGCCATCTTGTGAGATTAAAGATATGTCCACCCATCCGAGATTCCACTTAGTTAACCTTAAGGTGACCCTTCTTTAGTTTCACTAAATCAGAAACTGAAATCAGTTTCAGATCACCAGCAGCTAAAATTAAAGCGCCATGACATCACGACAGTCACCTTCTGGAAAGCGATACCGAAACTGGCTGTAAAAGAGCTATTATAATACTTTAGGGCACTCTCATACTTGCCATCATATATGTTTTAAGGATTAGAGGTCCAGGACCTTCATGTAACGCCAAAAAATAATTACTAATTACTTAATTAGAACAGCAATTAAGTTATAACCGAGAAAAAAGGTTATTCGCTGTTGTTTTTCTACAAATGTCAACAATTTGTTTCAATGTTCCTTGATGTGTAACTATGTTTGCGCATTACAGGGTTAATGGCGCATTCCCATTTGCAACAACCTTAAACGGGTCAACAAAGACAAATTCGGGCTGCCGATCCTCCTCAGACCATACATAAGAATACTCCTGTGAAGCACGCTTTCAAAGGGCGCTCAAACCGAAAACAATTTAAATCTGTGAGACCCACTGGCTTCCTTCTGCGAGCTTGAGCATAGGATCCAATCGCGATCCAAAAATTCGATCCCTTTCGGGCACGATCGCGATCGAAATTGCCTCTGTGACAGTGCGGCATTTTATTTTCACCTGTGGGCAGTGTTGTCAGAATTAGTGATCATATGCTGCTTACAGAAGGCGAAGCCACACAAACGTGCTTCCAAACTCCTCATATTTATTTACTAATTCATTCATTCATTCTCGACTTCGTTCAAACCAGGCATCACATCGTTAAATCGCAACAGGTACGACTCATTTACTTGGCAAAGTCTGACAAGTTAGCAGCGACCGCGTATCCGCCCCTGGTAAAGCAAAATCAAGGTAATAATAATAAAAGCGACTCACAGGGTCCACTCGATCCCAACTGTTGTACTTGCTGTGGAAGTCCGTTGTCATTACATGACCGCAGACCGATGTCATCTTGAAACGTGCCGGCTCGTTGTAGAACTTGCCGACGTACTCGTAGACGGTGCAGGCACTGCTTATGCCTTTTCTAGGCTTCATGTTGCCGTTAGATAGGATGGCTGCCAGCGATTGAGCCAGCGCTGGCTTCTCCGCAACCATGAGAACGTTCTTCATGGTGAATAACTAGTGAGATTCCTTCAAGACCCAAGCCTTCACGACAGCGACATCTTGGATTTGATGCGGATGGATGGAGTAGTGTTTCAAAGACGCGCCGCCAGGGGGCCAAAGTGTTGCTAGGAAACATGTAGAGAAATGAATACAAAAGCCGTTAAACTAGATAGATCAGTACATATGATTGTTGGAAGTTTATGGAGGAAGGGAGTGGGAATGAAATGTTCATACAAGACCTGACGAGTAAGTGTTCTATCAAATGTTCACTTTTCGCCACGGCGGTAGCAATCCAATGGGGTCGGATTGCTCAAAACGCTTGTCTACCGAGCAGTGGCGTAGCAACGGGGGGGCCCGGGTGCAAGGGGTCAGCGGGGGGGGAGGTGTCATATGTGTCTGAAGACACCCGGAAATTGTTGAGATCCTCGACTACAACAGGGTGGGGGGAGGAGGGGTGACAGAAGACCCCTGGGCCCTGGGTGCAAGACGACCTAGCTACGCCACTGCTACCGAGCCTTGAGTAAATGTTAAAAATCCCCAAAGGAACGCTAACAGTACATTTTTACTATTAATCTTTGTGTTAAAGGAAGGTCTTAGAACTCTAAACCATGTCTAAACTCTAAAAGAAATAGCGACAAGTCGCAAACTGCTGTAAATAATTCGATATAGTAGCTTTTCTAAAATCAGCTTTGTTTTTGTTTTCCACTACATTACTGCATGCCTGATGTCATGGCGCAGTATGTGGTCACATGGGAGCTGGACATAGCGACAATTTGACACTAGCTCTGGTTTTTCTGTCGCCTTGTATGTTGCTACTTTCTATCATCTCTACTTCTACCCGTGAAGAGGGCTGATGTAGAAAGCGAAACCGAAACTGGTTATAAAAAAGCGGTTTTGTTCCTCTAGAGGGTACTGTATTGTGACATCATGACGCAAAAGGTTATTACGATGAAACAGGACGTTTGGCGCTCTCTCAGGCTTGCCCAGTCGCCTCAAATTCTGCTCCTCGTGAGGGCCGATTGCGTATCCTGCTCTCACGTGATAACTTACTGCGTCATGACATCACGGCAGTCATCGCCTGGGAAACGATACCGAAACTGGCTGTAGAAGAGCTACTGTATTAAATTATTTAGGTTGCTCTGATGCCTGCCATCATATTATGTTTTAAAGGTTTAGAGGTCTAGGACCTTCATATAATGCAAAAAAGCGAAAATGAAACATTTATAACGCTCCACCCATTTTCCCCAAATTTGATCTCGGTGGTTGTTATACTTTTTCCAGTACACGTAAGTTAGGTAAATTATATGCCGTTCTCAAAACGCACTTACATCACCCAGGAGCGCTTGAGCAAGTAATATATTGCAAAGACCGTAAATAACCCACACACTTAAGATTTTTTTACATATCACCCGTAACCTGCCCCGTATACTTGTAAGGAATTTAAACAATGTGACTTGTTTAGCTCAGCGATGAAACGCGGGCGCTGCGCACAACGTATGAAAATGGAGGGAAATCGAGGATTCAGTAAATATTTCCAGCTCCTAATTTATCCAAAAACGTTAATGTATTGCCGCACATCACACACAGCATGCCCCTTATTCTGAACGAGTAAAAACTTCGTGTGACGTATAGAGTTTCCATGCGAGCGACATCGGTAGATTAGCGCTCAGATAATATATAAGGCGTCAATATTACCGCCGATAGAGCCTTAATAATCGACAAATTGAGGTAAATGCAGGACACGATTACAGATTCCCCCGGGACATTCATGTACTCGCGCGATGACGAAGACATTCTTCAATTAAATTCGGTCTCTATAGTAGGATAAAACATAAAAAAACAGCAGTTGTGCAACCAAGGCACACAGTCCGCGCGGGGTTGTGTTACTTCGCCTGCCAATCACAGAAGCAAAAAACATCGTTGTCATGCAACCTTTTCAAAATGGCGTCATACTTGGTACCCACGGAGCGTCTGCTGCTCTGGAAGAGTCTTTTCATCGGCGGAAGCGATGAGGTGTGCAACAGACATGGACAAAGTGCATGGAGTCTGAGCATTTCACTCTTCAAAAGTCCGCGGTACAGTTAATTTCACTGCTGACCCCGTTTTACTCATGAAAATCAAAGCCAACTGAAGTGAAACTTGACAATAAATAGTTGCCGCGAAGCAAGCGTTTTATTTCGGTTCAATAAAGAATTAGTCTTTCACCGTTCCGCTGTAATAGAGGTGTGAAAACGTACAAAATTAAGCGTGTATAATTTTTATTTTTGTGGTTACCGCCTTATTTAGGTAACAGGAAAAGCTTGGAGTACGAACTATTTGCAGCCTCGTGGAGTATCAGTGGCTGCCAGTTATGAAGGCGTGGGCCGGGATTAACTGCAGACTTGAGTTGTATCCGACTATAGTACTCAACCACTCGTCATAAGGACATCATTGTATTGCATTATGAGACAAAAGAAAATGATACTTGTCTAGTTCTAGTTCATATTTAGAAAAAGGAAGTCATGGAGAACGAAGTGGGCGGTCGAAAGGCTTCGTTTTAGCTCGACTCTGAACCGTCCATGCTTTCGAGTTTATAGCTTGTAGTGCTGCGCTGGTTTTCCTGGCTCGTGCAACTCGCAGAAACCGCAAGTAGTAGGGAATTGCCGTCGATGCATGTGATGTCGCGGGATGCCCAAACGGCCCATGCCACCACTGCACCTAAAGCAGCTGCAGCGGCGTATTCACCGCTCTGTCTTGGCTCGGTTTCTCCATGGCCGCGCGTTCGCGGTTTTTTTTTGCAAAAAAACCGTACCGCCGTCTGTTGGGCACTGTTTTATTCACTGAGAGCGTGCATACTCTTACACTCTAAAAACAGTTGCACCCTTTGGGGTGTACATTTGCCACACAACGATAATCGTCACCTGTCTTGCCCGCATTTCCTTTCTTTAAAGGGACACTAAAGGTTACTAGAAAGTCAAGTTAAAGTGATAAAGCAATGCTCTAGAACGTCTAAGGCGTCAATATTATCGCGAACAGAGCTTTAGTAACCGAGAAATTGAGGTAAATGCATGACACGATTTGAGACCCTCCAGCGACATTCCGGTACTAGCCCGATGACGAAAGCACTCCTCATAATTTATGTCGCTAGTACTCAAAAACTCGTATTAAAAAGATCATTTCATTAGATTATAAGACGGAAGAAAATGCTACTTGCCTACTTCTATTCGATTCTAAGAAAAAATAACATTTTCACGTTACCCTTGAGTAGTACGGGTGATCGAAAGGTTTCGTTTTCGCTCGACTCTGCGCGCGCTTTGGAGTTTCAGTTGTTTCTTTATCGCGTCGTGCTGCGGTGGTCCTGCTGGCTCGCGAAACTTGCATTTGGAACAAGCAGCGAGAATGCCACGTCCATGTGATGTCGTGGGATGCGCGAACGGTCCGCAGAACTTGGCCAAGGGCAGTTGCAGCGGCGAATCCAACGTTACTTATCAATGTGTGCCAACGAGTGAACCTCTCCGTTCGAAATGGTTAAGTGCCGTACCTCTGCCACAGCGCGCTGGCAAAGAGCCGAAAAATCACATAGTGTACTCGCTGCACTTTCGTCCAGAGGATTACGAGTTCAACGCCGACTTAGTGAAGTCGCGTGGAGTGCCTTTCAAAGCAGGCCGCCGGCGTAGTAGTAAGCAACGACGCCGGCAGCGCGAGCCCTCAGCAGCAGGTCACGTTCATCAGTGCTTAAATCGCGAGCCAACGACCCCAGCATCGCGAGCCAATGTGTCGTTGTCAGGGTCGTCCATTGCAACGAGCGTCGAAGTTGTCGTCATAGAATAAAGAACAAGCTTATCGTCGCGCGCTTTCCCTTCCGCTAGCCACCATAGTTCCGCTTTCGCGCTGCTGTCGGCTCTGTCTTGGCTCTGTTTCTGGCCGCGCGTTTTTATTTTGCGCAGAAAAGCGGCAGCGCCGTCTGCAGGAGCCGTTTTACTCACCGACGGCGCAACGTCACTATGAGACCATGACGTCAATACTCCTCGATCGGGGGGCGGGTGATTTGAACTGCGCTAGAGCTACGCGGACGCTTGAGAACGCATTTTCTCTTAAAATAAGTCTCTTCTTCGCACGAAACAAGCGTTTCGAGGTTTCTGGGATGGTATTTCAACAGTCCACGTTGACTTAATATTAACCTTTAGTGTCTCTTTAACGCTGCGAGCCCTGTACTTCCCAGTAAGGAACGGCATGCGCGTTATCAGCATGACAGAGCATTCTCGACAGGAAAGTAACAAGCGCAGCGTTTTCAAGACAGGAAACGCAGGAACGCAAGAAAGGAAACCTGTCCCTTATTTTCACCAAATATAAACGCTGTGCCTGGTTTAGTTTACCGATGGCACCGGCAAAAACTACTATATAGAAACCATAGAATCAATAGAAATGTGAAGAAAAAAACACGGGTTCAGTTATGTTTTGCGAAACTCTAAATTTCTTTTAATTCTAAAGTTTTGACACACATTATATTTAACATGTCACCCCCCCCCCCCCTCTCATTTTTCCTGAAATATAAACTCGGTGTGACGAGAGTTATTTCGCGACACTGCATGGGAAACGTAGCTGACAACGACAGTATAGCGCTTTCGGACACTTGCATATGGAATTTTTGCACAAAGGTGGTATTTATCGGATGAGCTATCATTCTACGCATCTCCTTCCCGAACTGCCTTAAGGAAAGCTTCTGGAATAAGAAAAAAACAAAGGTACAGGACAGAGAACCCATCTCCCCATGAATGTCGATCCGTTCATGATGGAAATAAGCGCGACTAATTAACGGAGACTCAGCAAGAACATAGGACAAAGTGCTGTTGGGCATGTTGGTAAACCTTCACGATGTAAAAAAAAAAAAAGCGCCACTAAAACGGTGACCTAAGCAAGCGTTTTGTCCTGCGTTCTTGCTAGGTCTCTGTTTATTAGTCGTGCTTCTTTCCATCATGAACTTTGCCAACACGCCGCAACTGACAGTCGTTCTAAATGTTCACATTAATTCGATTAGCACTGAAGAAATGCAACGACACACTATGTTGCCACAGCCAAAACACGTCCTATGGTTTCCCAAAAAGAGCGTGAAGCTCCCAAAGAATGCTAATCGCATTATTATATGTGCAGCGCCTGTGCATTTCGCTCGCATGTTTGAGGAAATACCTACAGAAATTGTACTAAATCTACGTTGTGGACATCAGCACAAACGGGACTTTATTTATTTATTTATTTATTTATTTATTTATTTATTTAATATTAACGTACGACTCCTTGCCCACGCGTATTCCAGCAACGTCTACACCATGACTCAGCTGTTAAGCAGAATTTAAGAAGAAATACTGAGTGAGAGACTGCACACCTTCAATCTGCGATATTAGTTATTATTAAAAAATTTGATTATGGGGTTTTACGTGCCAAAACCACTTTCTGATTATGAGGCACGCCGTAGTGGACGGACTCCGGAAATTTCGACCACCTGGGGTTCTTTAACGTGCACCTAAATCTAAGTACCACGGGTGTTTTCGCGTTTCGCCCCCATCGATCCCGCGACCTCGTGCTCAGCAGCCTAACACCATAGCCACTGAGCAACCACGGCGGGTAGTTATTACTCGATAACTCAACTGTCGAACGTTGGCTAATTAATGCTCTATGCCCCACGGCGCATGTTATCGCACAGATTGCGCACAGATCTGTCAGCTTGATCTGCCAGATTGTTATCGCACAGATCTGCCAGCCACTGCTGCGAGCCTCAGCCATTTCGTCGCAAAATCGCCCCGTTTTTTTTTTTTCACAATGGAAACGCAGGATTCGCAGCTGCGACGTTCCCACTCGTTTACTTGTCCCACGGCTCCGTTTCTGCAGGGAGCATGCTGCATGCGCGCTGTATAGCCGTGCGCGCCGCTTCGTCCCGCTGTATACATGTGAAGGCCGTGTCCCATTTTCAAGGTGAAAAGAATGAGCACATGTTGGGTGTTCACGCTACCTCGTCCTATATAGGGCTCCAATTTTTTTTACGTTTTGTGAGGGACGTTTCTTGTTTTCAATGCTAAGAACGAGCACATGTTGTTGGGTGTTCGCGCTGCCTCGCCCTATATAGGGCTCCAATTTTTTTTTTTTTACGTTTTGTGACGGACACCCCTTGTTTTGAATGCTGGAAAAAATGGCTCACTCTGCTCAACCTGCCTGCCATATACTTTTCTCGGCCGCGTAGCAGTAGTAGTGTTAGTACTACTACTAGTTCTAGTAGAAGTAGTAGTAGTATGAAGAGAAAGAAAAGGAAACGCAGTGAGGTTAGCCAAGCTGCACCTGTTTGGTCGTGCGGAACTTTATTAGAGCCTTAATCACAATCAAGCGTTCACTGCAGGCTTGCGCATTTCAAGAAGCTCGGCGGCACTTTTGCGCCTTCCCACATCGCAGACGCGTGAGGCCATGGTGCCAAGACATTCCCTTCTGTAAAAGGCCAACACTTTACAACGAAATTGCACCCTTTGGGCTGTATCTTGCCACGCAACAATAAACGTCATCTCTCTTGCCCGCATTTCCTTTCTTTAATGCTGCGAGCTTGGTACTTCCCAGTAACGAACGGCATGCGCGTTATCAGCATGTCATAGCATTCCCGACAGGAAAGTAGCGGGAGCGGCGTTTTCAAGTAAGGAAACGCAAGCAAGACAGATGACGATTATTGTTGTGTGAGTGTGGCAGATATGCACCCCAAAGGGTGTAGCTTTGTCTAAGAGTGTATCATATAAGCGCCCTAAAACTGTCTGAAAAGCAAGGCTCTAATCTTCGTATGCTGGGCAGTCACACAGGAGATACTTAACAATTTCTTCTACCCCCCACATGGTATAATCGGCACTGTGTGCCGTTGTAATTAGGAATGAACGAAGGCGTTTGTACAAGAAATTCTATTGTCGTATGCGACATAAAATTTCTTCCCGTCGAGTAAAACCAGGTATAAAGGTTGTAACTACATATCTGGTTACATGGCATATATAGGCTCCGGTTGGTGAACTCTGGTGTACACCATTTTCATAGAGTGGTGGTATATGGACAAAACCACTGAGGTGGCGTGCTGCGTCCGTCCTCTCGACAGCGTAATCGAGGGGCTTTCACTTTCTCTATGTGCTTCACGACACAGCTTTGTCGGTACTTTCATTGCCGACGATGTTGCAGTGTCCCGGTATAGCCACTGAAATATGTCGCCGCTTGTAAACGCTTCGTCGTGCATGTCTGCATGGGTGGGTGGGTGCCTTTGCTAAGCGTGAACTTCTTTCTCTCTCATCTTTCAGTCAGTCTCATTTCCCACATTGCAGGGCAGCCAACAGGGAATGAGCCTGGTTAACCTCCCTGCCTTTCCTTTATGATTTCTCTATTTCTCTCTGTATTACAACCTTAAGGGGTAAAGGATCGAGTGAGGAAACTTGGTGTTGTTTCTATGCACCCGCCTGCGAGTAGACTCGATCCTCGGACCAGAAGTCCAGCAGCGGTCACCGTCCGTGGGGCCGCTAGCTGTAGTCTTGCTTGCGAGCACAACTGTTCCCGTTATTACTCTGAGTCATTTCAAGCCTATGCAAATGGGTTCTATTGATTCGCGCTTTGTTACAAAATTTTCTGTTACTCCATGTTATGGATGTTATTCGTTGATTTATTTGCACTCTTCGGGCATGACTGACCGTGATCCTGCTGTTTTGCCCACTGTAACGGGGTCGGGATCTCGTCAAGCCGCTCAAGCTTTTAGTTCTGTATACTCCTCCTATCCAAAGGCAATAAAGTTGATTAATTGATTGATTGATTGATTGATTGATTGATTGATCTTTTCCTACAATAGCATTATTTAGCTGACGTATTCAGCGCCCTTCGTTTCTTGGTAGTGGCGGTGGTGGTTTTGCAGCAGGCGGGGTTAGCCTGGCATACATAGCTGGCAAGTGTTCCGCCTTATCCTGCGAGTTGAGATCGGGGGTGTGTTACCAGTTCTCGAAGAGCCCCGTGTCTCGCATGAAGGCAATCAGCAGTCGTTGCACTCTCTTCCTGATTCGTTTCTTGGTACCCGATGCCATATAGCGCAGTTACTGTGGGGTTGCGCTGGTGGGCTCGAGGTCGCGTGTTCGATCCCAACTGTGGCGGCCGCATTTTGTTGCGGGCGAAAAGCAGAAACAGTTGTGTACTAAGATTTAGGTGCGCAATAAGAACACCAGGGGGGGGGGGGGTCAAGATAAATCGTTATCCACCCCTCCCCCCACTATAGGCCTGTCTCATAGTCAGATCGTGGTTTTCGCACGTAAAACAACAGAATGCATTTTTTTTCATTTATTGACGTTCAAGCAAAATAAAGCGGTCTATGGTAATCTCTGTGGCACAGCATAATCAAAGATATGTGGGCCGATCCTGATAACGCTATAAGAGGCCGCACGAAGCAACCTGATAAGAGGCCGCACAAAACAACGAGGTTTACGTAGTGTTCCGCAGATGCTCAAGCAATCTTGGAGGCTATGCTTTGCCGGGGCCCGCTTTTGAGCCGGAGGTCCACACCGAGAGGGTGCCACAGTTGAAAGAGCTGCACCACAGCAACAAATATTCCGTATACCTCAGAAGCGTGGACACCGAATGTAGAAAAAAGTATAAGTATAGAGAACCCCGAGTCATGAAAAAGAAATTGAGTGAAAGGGAGACGGTAAAATGCATGCAAAAGATGAAAAAAGAAGCCCAGTTACATGAAAATTTACGAGGACGACGAAGAAAAATCAAGAAAGAAATTGCATATTAAAGGCAAAGGGCAATGTCTTGCTTTCTGAGGTCCGATCTGACTGTCCGAGGACGTGAACGTACAATAACAAATCTTCGCAAGACGATGAGACCTGTGCCATGCTAGAAAGACTTAAAACCAGAGACGACTTAGCGCTTTGTAATAGCCCCTTTTCATAGTTCACAAGTGCGCTCCTCTGCACTGCACATTTGCCCAGCTAATGGCGGAATCGGTTATCGTTAAACCGAAGGCAAAGTGCTAGCTGGACTTGCTGGAGCTTGTTCCTTGGGCATGGTTTCATCACGATAGCCACGTCTACATTTCCTGTGTCATAACACAAGCAGCTAGCAGTGCTTATACATGTTCTGCAAAATATTGCTCAGGCCAACGGCTTCACAAGAAAGGTACCTTTACACTTGCGAAACGGGTACTCAACCAACCAGAACTGGAGGGAACGTCCGCCTTCCTGAAGCAATGTGGTTAAAGCTGATGGGAGCACTAACTCGCGACGGTGCAAATAAGCAAGAGATAGGTTATAAGCAATAGGTTATTAACCGGTCAATTACAGCGAAATTACCAGAAATAGAGGTTTGAAAGAAAAGTTTATCCAGTCTAAACATTAAGCGCTTCCTTTTAGTGTAATTAAATAATAAAAAAAAACTGTCTTTACATATTCGTGACATACCCATCGTCAATAGGGACCGATTTCGAAAGCGCTTATTTCTGTCGAGTTGTTTTCGAGTCCAAGGATGTCAGTTTGGCTAAGTATAGGCAGAAGAAACAAAGACGTTCGTAACACACACACACTTTTATTTGAAACAAACAAACCACGCGCATTCAGTTCGAGCAGTTCAATCTTCCACACAACCCAAGGATTTCCGATCAATTCAATCAACAGGAACCCGCTCGTTTCAATCACTGCCGATGCTCCGAAACAAGATTCAGGCACCAACTTTGGCAGCCGAACAATCAATAAACCACGCATTTCACACTATACAAAAACAAGTTTGCGTTCTATCTACAGATATGTACAGAACATGCGAGCAATCTCAGCTTCGCGCAACATGTTCAGCGTTTGAAGTTTGTAACTAGGATGATAATAATATAGAACCTGGCACAATGCAGCAAAAGATACTGGCATTGTATAATTACACACACGAAAAAGCACAATAGATGAAAACTATACGGCGAATGTATTGAAGTTACCGCATCACCATTATCATCGGACAGCACCTGGGTTTGCGAACCACATTTTTTAGACAATTTAGACACTGTTCGGTCTTCATCGAACATATTCAGCGTTATCTATGCATCCTTGAACCTTGGTTCGCTGACCCTTATCAACGGACACGAAGGTCAGCAACAGTAGGGGAAAAAAAAATGTGCTAGCATTACATCAAAAGAACTAGGTACGAAAACTCGTTTACTTTTACACTCTAGTATAGCAAAAACGGATCAGTAAAGAGAAATGTTGTTCAGGTGTACTAGGTGTGACGACTGCGGCTATTGGTTGGGACAGTATAACAGATAACCCCCAGACAACAGATGGCCGAACTGATAAAGAGGCCTCCTCGATTTCAATTCAGAAACATTGTGAGCTACTAGCTAACTTGTTTGACCACGAAAGGCCCAAAATTAGCCTCGTTCGTTGGCTCCTCGGTAGCGGGAAAACCTCCCAAACTGGTATGACATCAAGCCAGATGCTTGCAATGGGGCACATACCTGGTGTATTAAATATATTTCTTTCTCTCTCTCTACGTTTCTTTTTCTGTATTCGTTCGCTTCGTGTGGTGAGAAATGAACCCACATCAACGGCGCAATTTTAACTTTCAGTACGTCTGCTACGAGGACACCTACAGTATACCGCCATGTGCTCTGAACTACATGAGTGAAGCTTCGTCTGACCTGTACGATTTTCAGCGACTTCTTGCTTGCGCTGCGCGCGGTTTGAGCTGCAGAGAATCGCAGATTGCTTATAGCCGCGGGCGCGAATTCTTACGGCCACTGATAGCGCTCGAAGCGGCGTGCGTTTTTTACAGCGGGCAATATTACAGATATCGCCGCCGTTGCTCCACATGTTGGGCAACACCGCCATCTTTGTTTCCTTATTATTCGGGACGTTTCACCTAATCGTAAAACGCAAAATCAAAAGAAACATCGCACTTCCCGTTGTTCGTCAGTAAAGATATACACGGTACAAAGTGACTTGCGTTTCATTTCAAGAATATCAAAAAGCAGGTTTCTGCAAGAAGACGGCGAGCCTGGGCTAGTTGGTTGGAGTTCATGTTTGAAGTATGATTGAAGAGCACATAAGACGGGGACACAAATAGGAAGGTAGACAGGGCGGCGCACGACAGGAAAGCGCTGGCTTGTCTACCGCCCTATTTGTGTTCCCTGTCTAATGGCGCTTCAATCAAACTTCAAGCAGATTTCTGGGTCACCACTGCTTTCTTTTCTTTTCATTTTTGCTCGAATTTCCCAACAAGGGTGCATTTTTGGATCCGCATCGTTCAGTCGTTCATATCAATGCGCATGGAATTTGTTGTTTGCTTGGTTCGTCTGGTCATAAGACCAGGCGAACCAGCAGTTGTGCGATGGGGAAAAAAAAAAAAAAAAACCTCACGTCTCAGCAACAGCTGCTCTCTCATCCGATGGCGAAGGGTGCACGTAAAGGCACACGCGCATTTTTTTCTTTTATGACGAACCAGGCAAGCAACAAAGGGGGACAAATGTATTAGCGAACGATGTAGACGACGAAAAGAAAAAAAGAAGAAAGGGGGGAACAGAAATGCAATTTGAGCGACAACAGAACAGTACGCGGTAAGCTCGAAAACCTCTTCTGCAATTGTTACAATAAAAACGCAGGTTAGTGTATAATGACAAGACAAGCTGGCGGCCCTAGGGACGGAGAACACCGGTGTACGATGGGCGACGTTATATCGAGATAACAGAAAGATGCTCAACACGTACGACTATACTTCTAGGACTGGAGGAGTGCTTGCAGCTGTCGATGTGCTGGAATGGTGAAATGTGTGCACAAATCAAAGAAACCGTCAACGTCACGCACACTGCATCAGAAGTCTGAGTAAAGATAGCTGTTTTCGCAAAGCGATGCTAAGAGGCGCGGGTTATGCAGATCTGCGAACAAAAGAAAGAGGCAATGATAGATTTAGAAGACGGCGAAAGTTCACCATAGGAGAAGTTGACACTAGTGAACACCCCAAAAGTGGGGAACGAGCTGCATAGAAGGGCAATATCAATCAATACGCACAAGGCAGCAGTGCGGAGGGCCACAAGATGGCGACCGATAACTGCGGCAAGCCATACAACAAAACTGTACAAGGTCCCATTTGGCGAGAGGCGTTGTATGTTGTCGCCTTTTGATCGAATATATCGTGACGAAGATTTTAACGAGTGCGAATACGGAGAAATACAGTATATAAAAGAGTGTCCGGAGGCAACAAACATGTTTTACGAACTTAAGTATAGAACAGGGGAAAACTATGTACGAACCGTCTTCACTCCTGGCCTAGAGTAGGTCACCATCGTATTTGTCGACGTACGTAAAGTTACACTATCACATTTTTCCATATATGGACGTGGCCTAACTAGGCGAAATACGGCCACACTAGGTGGACTCGGTAGTTAAGAGAAGTGGTATAGAACGTCGATAATAGAATTCGTAGAACACCATGATAAATCGTAGCGCAGAGACGCACAGACCAAAAAAAGGAGATATCACACGCGATCGCTGACTAGCGACAAAGGTTTATTCAACAATCAGCTGCCCATATATATACAGTAAACTTACACAGAAATGCTGAAAATAATTTTTTTTTACCATAGAAAACGCTCAATTGTGCGTCTTTCGTTCCTTCCCTCTTTCTTTTCGTCTGTCTATGCATATGTGCGCTGCGATTTATCACAATGCCGAACCAGCAAGCTCAGCCATCTCCAACGACACTCGTAGAACATCACTGGCGAAATAACAACCGAACATGAGGGAATGTGGGCTACTGAGGCAACTGAACAGACAAGAGACGTTGCGTTCGTACACGGAGAAACACGTCTCTGCTGCCTGGCGGAGACGTCGACGAACGAGCAGTTCTCCACGCACAATCGAGAAGTCGCGAGGCACGGTTTTGACCGTGGGCCACGGTGCGGCGGCATCACATGTACAGCTGCGAGCCGTGAGACCACGTGACGGGCTCCGTCCATGCGGACCAGGAGGAGCGGTGCGACGTCGCCAGGTTCGGCTCGGTGGGGAACGACGTCACCAGCACGGGAGAGGAGCAGAGAGCGCCCAGGCTGACGTAGCGACAGCACTTGATGACGGTGCGCTTGACCATCTTCTTGGAAGAGGACTTCTGCGAGACAAAATAAAAGGGAGAAGCAGAAGTCAGAACACACTAAGAAAAGGGTCGGGCGAACAAGGAGCAAAACAAACAGATGTAAAACAAGTTGCGCATTCCACCGTCTTCTTCGGTATGCAGACGAACGGCGTAACGTCTTTTTTGTGCAGAAGAAATGCGAAATCCCGTTTCCAGAATTAGAATGACGAATGTTGGAGTTCCGAAATTTCGGGGAAGTAACAGAAGAATTGTGGCTTCTTGCGGGACGAATTAGGCAAACAACGAAACAGTTATAGGAGCTGAGACATAGCTATGGCTAGAAGACCGATTAGGTCTAGGGGTAAAGTTAGCTATAGGGGGATTGTAGGGGCAACGCTGGTAGACGCTGCTGGATAAATTTAACTCGAGGATGGTATAGGAGGACTTTTTGTAGGGGCTGGAGGAACAACTAGAATCAATTTAAGAGTCTCGTGAAACAGTTGGTCGATTGTGCGGGTTCAAACGCGCGTCGGAAGATGCCAACCAAGCTGGAGAAGCAGTTGAATTAACATGGGCTGCACTGAGGAAACTGTTGTAAGAGCTGACACCTCCGCCAAAATTAGCGGAGCTTTAAGCGTGGGACGTTGCCCGAACACAGTACTGATTGGGGCGAGTTGGAACAGCGAACCTGAGGCAAGGCAGCCAGCGCGGGGAGAGAGAGAGAGAAAGAGGGCGCTAACCAAAAGACACTGCAAGAGACAGGACTGTCTTTGCACCACATTTCAGTGTGGCCAGCGCGGCGCATGGTTGCCTGCCGAGCATCGCTTCATAGGCACAACGAACATCACTCCCGCTTTGGGCAATGCTGAAAGTCGCCAGTGTCAACGCCCAGTCGCGGAACCGCGGTATATACACGAACCCACCCTGCAGTCAAACCCGCGCACGCGTTCCTCCGGAGAATAGCGAAGTGTTACCTGAGCGCTTTCACGTTGCTTGTCCATTACTTTCGCCCACCGTCTACTTACTAGGCGTAGCAGGCAGCCCGATTCACGTGTGTCGGTCTTCCAGCATCTAATGAATGCAAGCCGTTCGCGGGCAGCAACTTTATAGCGCGTTTCCTTGCTTTTCTTTCTCGGCTTCCTTGGAGTTGCGCCCAAATTTTCTCTTTATGGTAACGTTTGTTTTGCTCTCCTGCCCTATTAGGAGACGTTATTTAAAGGACGTGAACGGACTGCCTGGCCGGACCATCGAGGCCGGAGTCGAGAGCGACGGCGACCTTGACTGGGAGAAGCGAAACGGATTTGCGGCCTCTGCCGGCATAACATCAGCAAGAGCAACGTCTCTCTCTCTCCCTCTCTCTATCTCTCTCTCCTATATTGCTGCCTTCACCGATACGCTTTCTTGCTTTCCCCTCTCTAGTCCCTCAGTCGGTAAAGAATTTCAAGTTCCCGATGACTCGGCCTCCGGATGATACAACCGCGCGAGGTTCCACGTGATGTAAACTCGTGCCCGAACTGGATTGGGCACGTTTGCCCGTGTGTATATGCGCGCGTTCGTGCGGGCGCCAGTATGCACCGAGGTGCGTTCGTGCGTGAGCATGCGTGTTCGATGTTCAGTTGCCCACACGGGCAATTACGTTATTCCGAGTTATTCCGTTACCCCTGCCTGCGTACCGAGCATCAGACTGTGCTGAACAACCGGAACATAATTTCTACCTGTAAATACTGCGTGAAGCTTCAAGTAATTTTTTTAGGTGAGAGTGTAAAGAAGCGCCCTTAAGTCGTTCTGTCGTTCCTTTATCTTCAGTCTTTTCGTTCCACTTTAAAAAGAAAATAAAAAGGTCAATTCTGGGGTGTTACGTACAATTACCACGATCTGATTATGAGGCACGCCTTAGTTGAGGGGGGGGGGGGAGGGGCTCCTGAATAGTTTTGACCACCTGGGCGTCCCTTCAACGTGCACGCATCTTAAATTAAATACCCGAACGTTGGCGCATTTCCCCAAAATCGAAATGCGGCCGCCGCAGCGGAACTTCAACTCAAAGTTCTCAAGACAAACGCCAGTCAACAGTCCGTTTGTCTGTGTTATTGGATGAGAAAGAAACAGGGGGGCATTAGGTGCGTCCTTACGGTATACACACCTTTTTTAACGCGCAATTTTTGGCGCGATCGCGCAACCATTCCACCCGGTCGCAGCGGCGCGTCCGAGACGTGCGCGGCGTCCGTGTATAATTGGCTTGTTTTCGGCGAGGCCGGAAGCTTCGCATTTCACGTCGCCACGAGTGCGTGGCGCGATAAATGTTGCCGTTCACTATAACCTCGCCGCCGTTTCGGCGAAACATAATTGCGCCCCGTGTTATAGAAAACCTATTACCACCAGCTGCGCACGCTTCGTTTCAAAATGAATTGCCCATCGAGCCGAAGCTACTACGCACAAGGTGTATGCTCTATAGCGGCGGTGTTTACGACGGCACTTTGACGCGAACGGGTTGGCGGGAAGCGTGGCAAGACTCTGAGATTCGTGCGTGGACCGCCCTCCCGGTTCGCCACCGCCAGCTAACCGCATAGGGCGCGGTCCACCGGGAAGGACGACGCTTAACCAGCAATAAAACCAGTACGACTGAAAGATATGTCCGATCTCGTTGGAAAGAATGGTCTGATGTAATCAACTGGACTTACATATAAACGTAAAAAAGAGGGAAAAAAAAAAGGATTCTTAGTTGTGGGGTCTAACGTAGCGAAACGGCCCAGTGGGATATGAGGAACACTGTATAGTGGAAGGCCCCGGATGAATTTCGACCATCCGGGGTTTCTTTAACGTACACCCAAAGCACGGTACGCAAGCGTTGTTATTTAGTTTGCATTTTTTTTTCTCTCGGATCGAAACCGCCACTTCTAGTCCAGCAGTGCAATGCAACTATATATCGCGACGGGAGAGGAGAGCCTGTCAACCATCTCTATCAAAGTTAGTTTCGTGCAGTATTCGCACCGTTTGTCGCAGTTACGTCATCATGTGTTTCACCCAGTTAAAAAAAAAAAAAATTCCCTTCACAGAAAACTTCGCTCCTTCCGACACAACGCTACGCTCTTACTCGTCAACGCCATAGGCGCGTACAAACTTTTCCACGTTGTACGTTATAGCCACGTAAATGGTGAAACGTTGTCCGCGTTAAAAATGTTCAGTGTCGCAGGGAAAGGGCGACACGTGACGACACACTCGCAGTGTGGTGTCGCGTTTAGATCTGTGCGTACCGTTTTTTTTATGCGCGCCGTTTTATATCCGATGTGAAGCGTCGCGAAGCCACGCGTGAGCGATTTTATGATGAGGAAAAGTGCAGAGATAAGTGCAGCGCCGTAACTGACTCTCGGGCGAGGTCACCTCAACAGCACAGCACGAGGAAGAGGAGTAAAAGGGGAGTAAAAGGGGAGGTAGAGAGAGATAGATAGAGATAGAGATAGAAAGATAGAGAGAGAGAGATAGAGATAGAGAGAGATAGAGAGAGAGAGAGAGAGAGAGCCGAGCGGGGTAGGAGGGATGCAAATCGTAGTGAAGAAAAAGGAATTACCACGAGCGCTGTGATGGACCTGTGCGTAAGGTTTTTTTTTTTTTTTAATTTGGCGCACCCAGAGTTTGGGGAAGCAACCCGCCGTCTTTACAAAAGAATGCAAAAAAAAAAGGAGCGGGGGGGGGGGGGGGGTTCAAGAAAATTCACTGGCGATTTAGCGGTGAATGAGAGAGAAAAGAAAGCGTTTAGGATTTCGCGCACCTCCTTTAGGCCGCGGATCCATCACTTAAACAGCGTTCAAACGTTTAAACGCAAAGGGACGTTCAGGAGCACACTACACATACGTCGTGGCTCTTCGAGGAGCGAAGCACAATTGACGGTAGTCAGAAGCAGACCACCACCAGTGATATATATATATATATATATATATATATATATATATATATATATATATATTGAGTAATTGAATAACAGAAATGAGAAATTAATGGCGATGAAAGTAACTGAAAAAAGAACTTGCCGCGGGTGGGGCACGATCCCACGTCTTCCCACTACACGTGCGATGCGGAATGCTAAGATCGTTCCCCACCCTCGGCAAGTTGTTTTTTCATCTACTTTCATTGCCCTTAATTTGTTGTTTCTGTAACTCAATTAGTAAGCACAAGAAATTTCGCCTGTGTCTTCCTTGGTGTCCTTGTTGGTTTCTCATGATACGATGAATACAAAGCGGGCCCCTCGGTTAGCCCCCATTATCCTCCTGTATATATATATATATATATATATATATATATATATATATATATATATATATATATATATATATATATATATAACCTCTACCACGTGACCTGCCTCTACCACGCGAGCGGCTTCCGACCCTTCACACACACACACAGATGCACTTTTTTCCACTTCAACACTCCTAATGCGAACGCCATTAAACGAAAGCAAAATGAGTGCAAAAGAGCGCTCCATAGTCCAGAGCGTCGCACCTGTGTGCACCCCACGCCCTTGCCATTGTTCTTGTCTCGCCGCCCTTCGAGCCGCGTTGTTGATTGCGAGCGTCTATCGGAAAACTGCGCAACGGTGCAGCAATACGTCCCGGCGACGCCGACGGACGAAAACAAGAGCGCCCGGCGCACCTAATACAGGGCTCGCCGTCGCGTTCTGACGCATCCTCCCCTTTAGGTGACGGACCAAAACAAGAGTCTCGTTTTTCGATGAGAATTCCCGCGAGGAACACGTCATTGGCGATTGCCGCGCGAGCAGGCGCTTGCTCTTTCGAACGACACGATTTCGTGACGCCGAACGCAGCTCGAACCATCAAACAAAAGTGGTGATGCAGGCCTATAACAGCACAAAAATAAAATAAGCGCTTTCTCTCTCTCTTTCTGTACGACAGACACCTGATGGCAGAGCAATGAATCTGCCCGAAAGGAGCACGTCTCTATGGTAAGGGCGTTGTCGCCCCGGAAACGAAGCAGACGGCCACTAGCGAAGGAAGGAAGGTTCGAGAAAAAAGTGTTGCGCGAGGGGGGGGGGATGACACTGACAATGGGCGCGAATGAACGACCAAGGAGAGCGGATATGCGACATGGGACGCGATTAGGAAGTGACACCCGTGGTAGGACCGCTTGGTCGTAAATAGCCGCAGAAGGCGACGGAGCGCTGAACAGACGTTCGGCCATCACAAGGGAGCGCTGGCTCTGGACGGAGGTTGTTATGTGTGTAGAGGTTCTCAACACTAGTGAAGGAAAAAGCATTGGCAACCCCGCATCGATGGATGCGCTAGGCCTGCGCTAGGCTGCAATGCATCCCCTCACACGACCTCGTAATCCCAGTCATAGAACAGAAACAATGTTTGCATAAACAATGTTCAAGATTAATTTTTACTCTAACGCTCCCATGCACCGCTCAAAAACTGTCACTTTGAGTGCCTGCAAGCGGGCAAATTTATCCTTACTAAACATCGGCAACGTGGTGAAATTTTGGAGTTGGCTAACGTGCTTCTGCACTCAACGCTTGACGGCGCAGTACATTTGCTCATTTCGCAATACTTTTCAGGTTTAACATCAAGCACGAAAACAATTTGACATTTTCTGATGCAACTAAAAAATGTAACCTGATAAAACCATTGTGTGATCTATATAAGCGTAGAAGCACAATGCTGTTTTTTTTTAGAGCGCAGCTCTTATGCGCCCGTTCCTGCGGCGAACGTCGGCGTTGTACCTCGTAACCGAGCTAACGAGCACAGTGACAGATAAGAGCGAACGCGGAGCGCAGCGGAGGATGAAAAAAAGTGGCGAGAGCGAAGATAGCGCGAAGAGGAAAGCGGGGGAGGAAGGTATGGCGAAAGCGTGAGACGAAAAGCGTATTGCCGCGCAGGACGGGCTGTGCGGTGACGATGGCTACGAGATGGCGCCGGAGTAGCGCGCGTCGTCTGTATGGCAACAAAGCGCTGCATGAGCGGAGGTCTGTTTGCGGCGGCCGCTGTGAATCGCGCCCACGCGTCACCCACGCGCTTCCTCTCGCGATCTCCCGATTAGGGAGGAAGTCGCGCCACACTTCACTCCGTTTGGAACGTGTCGCACGAGACAGAATGTCCGCGCCAGCCAATATATCCAGAAATGAAAAGACGTATACAGCTGCGCTGAAATTTCGCATTAGGGCGTATCGTAATCGTCGGTGAATTTTTCGAGGAAAAAAACATAGCCTCGTAATTTCCTGGTCGAAACCCAACTAATGTGAAGTGTGGAGGGATAAACAATCTTGGGTAAACATTCGTTCGGTTGTATGACTGAGGTAGCTAGGTCACTTAAACGGGCCCTACGTAGCGGTGGAGCTGCCTATCACAGTCATTGGCTATAAAGGCGCTGCTGAGTCTGACTTAGGGCCTACTTACGCTCAATCCGCACGGCCTTCCGCCCGTCTTCCACACGCGTGTGGTCACGTGGAAAATTGCACATGTCCGCTGCTCGTGCAGACCCAGTGTAAGCCGACATTTGTGCATCTGCGTACGACATACACGTACAGGTTTCCGCAGGTCCCGCCACGCATACGGAAGGCCGTGCGAAAGGCCAAGAGGTTTGAGCGTAAGTCGGCCCTTACACTCTACCGAGGATTGGCCAAGAAGCCAGCTGTTAAATGGGGTTGGGCAAGTAGGAGCTGAAATGAGAAAGTAAGCAAGAAGGCGGAAATCGTACTAACACTAAAACAGACAAATTTAAAGATAATAACAGTTAATTGTAAGGAAAACGAACTTTTCAAGAGGAAATCAAATTTGGACGTACAAAACACTTTCGAACACAATGAACAATATTGAGAAGCTAAATTCATCTGTAATGCGCCTTTCTTGATTCGCCTCGCTGACCTGCTAGACCTCGGGTGCCGTTTGGTTAGACGGGAGAAGGTGACCAGGTGCCCCGTTCATTCTTTAATCTGCGCTTGCATACAGCTGAAGTATAAGGCAAATGATTGAAGGAGGAATAACCTGCTATTTCGTTCCGCCTTGAGTGTGACCGGCCAAAAATTTTGTAGAGCGCCGTAAGAGTATAAAGATATCTTTTCCGTTTCCGATGCGAGGTGGGAGAAGGTGGATACTTTTAAGGCTTGATTTCAACCACAAAGAGATACGTTTCATATTTTCAGTGGCTATATTTAATGTGCCGCGTTAAAACCATTTTGTGAATCAGGAGATTAAACCTACAATGCAACTTTTCTTTTTGGAACGCAAACACAATGCGCATGTGGAGTAAAATTAACTTTTCTCGCTCCTAACGTATACTATAGTCGGTAATAAGAACCAACTCGAAAATCAGAATATCTACCTGAGTTGTTTTCGTATCTCCGAAGGCGACAGAAGGAACAAACACCATCATCCTTCCAACATACATTCCTGCTCGCCGTCTGTTGCCATCGTAAAAGAGGGTGACGGATGTACTGCTACATTTTTTTAAGGACCAGTGCAAGCCTGAATGCGATCACGTTCGTTGTGCTGCACGTGATCCACTGCTGTGATCACGTGTCCCCGCTCCCTGTCTCTCTCTCTCGTCCTCTCCTTCGTAGTGTAGGTTAGAGAACCGGATTTTCCTATCTGGTTAACCTCGGTGCGTTTGCCCTTTCTCCTCGCCACTCTCTCCTCGCCATCTTGACCTGCATCGACGGCCCGCACGATTAATATAGTACACTACAGCACGAAGGTGTCCCAGGAAGCTAGTGTCCCGAGACCCCCTTTTGCCATTTTGGTGCACATTTCCTTAACTCCCCTTCGAAATCAACTAGGATGCGTTTACGCGATGTATTTATTGCGTGTATGATGCCAGGTGAGTGAGGAACTTTATGAATGTGGTTTAATCATGTTCTTGCTGACACGTTGGGAGAAAATTGACACTGATTTAATATACGCCGTTGTGTCGTCACAGACGAAGTAAAGCAATCGTGGAGGGCGTTTAGGATACAGCGAAACGACAAAAAAATTGAGGATACAGCGTCGGTATGGTATGATCCACCGCACAGTGTTGCATCGCCATCTCTTTCTCTATGCAAGGAAACGATGGTTTTTAAGGCAGCAAACTTTATCAGACGACTACCTTGTCTCCATGCATTGGGATGCTATTCTGGCATCGAACAACCGCTTTGGAACCACAACAACAATAAAAAAAGAAAGTTCTTTTTTCGCATTCGTAACATGCCAATGAGTAATCGGAACCGAATTGAAAAGTGATTATGTTCGTGAGGGGTCCTCCAGTTCCAGGCAGGCTAGCAACGGCAGACATTCCAAAGCACAGACCGTTGATTCGAGCTCTCCGTTTTCATGTAATACGAAAGAGGGTTATAAAAAAAAAGAGAAACTAAATAAATCCGCTCTGATAATCATGTCACTTTCTCGTGCTTTTGTAGCTTTGGGCTGACGCAGGTCTGCGAAAAGGGAACTGAATAATGTATCGCTCGAACGTAAGGACACCGTCAGAGCGAGGGCCATGTGGTTTTTTTTTTTCTGAAGCAGCAGAAGCTTGATGTGGGCGAGTTGGTTTTGCTTACTTGAAGAAAAGAGCGCTACGAAGACGCGGACTAAAAGAGGAACATGCACGACGTACGAGGCGCTTTTTTCCATTACCGCGCTGGCGCTATCTTCCTTCAGCTGTGTTTCTTCCATATCCGTCGACAGCGCAGTTATAGGCGTGCTCGCCATGAATACAACACATGTTCCAGAGCAGCGGCTCCAAAGCGACGAGTAAACACGCAGAAAACAAACGTAACACGGGAATAGGCGCGCTCGGGTCCTGCTGTACTGGCCTTCCGGGCAGCCTCCCTCTCTGTTGGGGCCTCTAAGATCGCTCCGGTGCGCACGTAATCTCGGAGGCCATGTGTCTTGCTGTAGAGAGAAAGCAAATGATAAATGAAAGGTAGGGAGGTTAACCAGGACTGTAGAGCATCTTACAAAGACTACCAGGGAATTCTCGCACTGGGATCGCGTCAAGAGAACGACGAACGTAATAGGTGGATTTCGTCTAATCTTCTCGCTTTCTGCTTGAGACTTCATCGTAGCATTACTGTGTTACTCATTGTCTTTCTATCGGTGATATTTTATTAAACGCGGCAACAGGCATCTGCGTAAATGCATGTAATCACCGCGAATTGTAGCATTCATAACGCAAATATCTTGGGGAAAACGTTCAATTTGCATTGTCGCGATCGCTGTTTGAAGCCATAAGGACGAAGCTTAGCCAAGTCCGTGCGCGAACCATCAACATTCCCGCGCTGGCTGAAGCAGCACAATTAAGTGCTGCTTGCGTAGGCACTAGCACCAGCTTACTTCTAGCACATTTTGTAGGAAATTATATGGTCTCTTCCGCGCTGCTCAACTATGCATGTTTCTTTGTGCGCTATTCCATTTGTCTCTTTAACGACGCTTCGATATACAAAAAACGAATAAAAGAAAGAAAGAAAGGAGAAAGTGAAAAAGAAAAGACAACTCTCTCAAGATACTGCGAATGCAAGAGCCCCGTCACGTGCTCATAACCACACAAATCTTAACGTAGCAGATTTGATACGCAGTTTGATACCATAGTAGCGTAGCGCTTATTTTTATACACACTGGAGTGAAGTTTCCGTTGTTGATAGCTCAGCCAACGAATTACTTGTTGGGTAATTATTACACTGACTAATTTGTAACTACAATACCATGTCACTGTTAAAAAAAGCTTTAGAGACTCTACCGGGTTTGCTTGAATGTTGCCCGGCGCATCTCAACTCGAGCACGGCGCACACAACGCATACTACTCGTACAAAGAAAAAAAATACACATGCCATAAATTATGAAGGCGTCAATTAAGCCAAGGAGCGTGCTCACATGGGAGCCTGGTGTCTATGCGCCCACCGTTTCCATGAACGATCGCCGCGTCAATATTCCCTCTGCTATTTTTTGTCAGAAACCCTACTGTCATTTGCATGGCCTTCGAGAACTGGCGGAGCAGGCTGCGTTAGCGCGCGCCGCCCATCCCTCGATCTCCAAGGCCATGATACTTGCAGACGACGTAGCATTTGTTCCGGACGCGGCCATGTCAGTTCATCACGCACCATGCAACCGCGTGAATAACCGCCAAACTGTCTTTGACGAAACCCTCGCAGGCCTACATGCAGCGGTTTCTCCGGACGGTGCCATTCCAGCCCAAGGCAACCACAGATATCCAGTGGATATCCGATTTAGATCCAAACGTCCACGTCCGGGGAACAATACGCATGGTACGGACAAGGGACGCAGTTCTTCGGTCGTAACAGAACGTCGGCAGACTTTGATGCGGTGGCTGCCCATGTGCAGGTTGGCTGATGGATTTACCAGCGGCGTACGTCCCACGCACGTTAGCTCAGGGATGCCTTGTAACGTCCATTAGCTGATTTTGTGCCCTAGACACCCCTACATAAGTACGGATGCGAAGCTATAGGCGATGGTTACAATGACTTCATTAAATACATAGACATGATTTCATAAATACACACATATATACATACCTAATTTAACATACATGACAACATACGCGTGTTGTCGCCTTTGCAACCTGTACCAGTAAGATTTGTGGACGCAACTACACAGTAAAGTAATATAGTGCAACATGGTGCGTAAAACTGGTACATTGGTTCTCAGGTAGAGTACAACTTCCAAAGCATTGAGAAAGCCGCAGAATGAGCAAGGTGACGCACCAACAAAGCCTAACAATAAATTCCGGATTTATCATGAATGTCCTCTGGAGATCGTACGAACGTTTCTGCAATCAATGTCTAAATTTAAAATCCCACAAATTTCCCCTGGATGTCCGTGTCCAGATTGTTTCATCCACCTTACACTGTTCGGATATTTGCGCCCATATTTCAGCGTCCTACGGACGTCCCAATGTCCGAGAAGGACGCATCCAGGACGTCCAATTGGATGCCTTTCATTTTTGCACGGGTGGGCCCCTCAGCTATCCGCCGTATGTCATCCGGATTTGTGGGGATATCCGATGAATGTCCGAACGTCCGGCAGTAAACATCCATGAGATGTACTGCGGATTACTTATGGTCCATTGGGAGGATGTCACAGGCATCAATGAAGCACAGACTCTCGCGTCGTATCTCCAGACAGCAGTAGACTATACCCTCCAGACGTAGGTTATAATAGGCAATACGTTCGCTTGACATTTAAAGCAAATCTTCCAGTCACCCACATCACTTGCCTCTCGGCGCTATAGGGAGGGGCAGACATAGAAAAGGCAAATTTAATGTATACTGTGCACGTAGACGGATTCACTGTAGCTGCTGAAAGGTACCCCACTAAGATCGACTTGCCTATGTCTCAAGGACTAATGCGAGAAATACTAGTAAAGCGGGCTTCGTGGCACTGTAAACGCTGGACAGCGTTTGCTGTTATTTTCTTTTTTCTTTCTCGGTATCTCTTTCAGGGCTCTTTGCTCGCTAGTCACGTAGTTCAACGTGAAGCTCATTCGATGTCGTGCACTGAATTGATCGGCCGAGAGCCTTAACACACGGCTACATTGCGAAAACGATGGCGCACATGTGTCGCAGCAGGATTTCGAAATTCCGTCCGTGCAAAACAATATTTGTTTTTCTTCTTTTTTTCTTTCTTTGTCGCTATATTTGTGATGCCAAAGATGAAGACCGCCTGCGGACTCCAGAATGTCGACCGACATTTTAAAGAAAAAACAACGCAAAGATAAAAAAGAGCAAAAGAAACAAAAAAGAAGAACGCGTCGCGCATACCATCGCCAGCTTCGTGAGCAGGGCTACACACAGTACCCGTCACCGTGACTTATGCTATCCGTTTCGTTTGCGCGGGAGGGAACTTGTTTTGCTTGTTCGAACACGAACATCAGCCAATGACAGCTCATTTAGAGCTGCAGCCTAAGAGTTTAGATTATCTAGAGAGACCGAGAGGTAAACTACACATACACTGAACTGACATAAATGCTTCTGAGGTATTACGTGAAAAAAAAAGAATAATAGAAAAGAAACTCGAGGCACGCCGTAGTAGGGGACTCCGGATTGAATTAGGCCACCTGGCGCTCCTTAAACTGCACCTAAATCTATTTAGAGAAGGTTCTTTTTTTCTTTTTTGCAATCGCCGTTACCGGTACCGAACTCGCGATCTCGAGGTCAGCGGCGCAACGCCATGCCACTATATAAGCTATCGCGGCCTGGAGATAGACTAGAACTGATTTGACGGATTATCGATTGGTGACATTTCTCCTTCTTATGAGTCCTTACTATCGGACCTAGCATTTCTTTCGGCGCATTTGCTTTGCCATGAAATTGTGGTCTTCCTGAAATATTGCAGTTCAGTGCTTCGGTTGCCCCTTTGCACTGGTCTGAATGTTAATACCGCGTAAAGAATTTTTGCAGGTACCTAGAGGCATAGTTAGGAGGGGGTTATAGCTGTCACGGCACTAGTACACGAAAAATTAAAGACGTCGGGACAGTAATATATTGTCGTTAATGAATGTATGAATAGACTTCGAGAAACACGCCTGAAACGATAGACGCAGATAATTCTTATAGGTCATAAGTGTCAAGCTTATATCCACCTAGAAAGCTTTCTCCGATTTAATTGCGGTAGATGACGCAGTCAAAACGTATTGATATATTACTTTTATAGTGTGTGTGGACGGCTTGTATAGATAAACAAACAGTCGCACATATACACAGGGACACACACGCGCACACACACACTCTCTGCTTCAGTATTTGTAATTATTCGTGCTTCTTGTCTCGGATGTGTGTCACGTTCATCTGTGCGCCACTTGCGTGGCACAGCCTGCTGTATCGCTGTGCGCGTATTGTGTTATCTGCGCATTTTTTTTCTTTATCTCTGCCCCTCAGTACAGCGTGTTTTCACCTTTTGTCTTCGATATTCCAACGTGTGACGAACATTATGGGGACCTCGCTTCGTTTCTTCATTAGCCCACTTCTCTCTTTATCTTTCCCAACTTTGCGAAGTTTCTTTTATCGGAATAATATTCTCATTACTACCGCGTGAAAACGAAACGAACGTAGATCACACAAAAAAAATTATGGGGTTTTACGTGCCAAAACCACTTTCTGATTATGAGGCACGCCGTAGTGGAGGACTCCGGAAATTTTGACCACCTGGGGTTCTTTAACGTGCACCTAAATCTAAGTACACGGGTGTTTTCGCATTTCGCCCCCATCGAAATGCGGCCGCCGCGGCCGGGATTCGATCCCGCGACCTCGTGCTCAGCAGCCTAACACCATAGCCACTGAGCAACCACGGCGGGTGAACGTAGATCACCAACAAACGCTAGTAACCGAACTGTTTTCGATTATTTTCATTTCTATAGGGGGCAGCAAACAACACGCACTACGTGCCCTTCCACACGTAGAGTTACACGTAGAGTTACACGTAGAGTTACACGTAGAGTTATACGCAGAGTTATACGTAGAGTTATACGTAGAGTTATACGTAGCGTAGGGCGGGAGTGCATGCAGAGAACACTGTTGACGAGTATAGCGCCGACAAGGAAGTTGTTCCTGCTGGCGGTGCTTGAACACCGCCAGCAGGAACAACTTCCTCATTGAAGCCCCGCCAGCAGGAACCTCTTCCTCATCGACCCTTCTCGTAAACACTACCCTCCGAACTCTCCCATGCGTCCCACGCTAGCGCACAGCTCCACGTGTAGCACGGCATGTGCAGACCGTGGCATTCGAGAGAAAAATACGCATGTGCTGCGGGTATCTTTCTGGTAAACATTTCCGGACGCACGACTCGGGGTGCGCGGTGAATTGCCCGACGATACCAAGCGCGCTGCATGCTTTGCACGTGGCGGCGCAGGTGGGGGTCCATGCCCGGAGAGCGGCCCGACATGTCGCGCGCGTTCAGATCACTATAGCGCTCTCACTACTCTCACTCCTTACTCTCACTACTCTCACCACTCTCACTAGCGCAGTTCGTAAGGCAAAACACGCGCCTACTGCGCAAAAATGGCAAGCACGCCACCACTCTACTGCATCGCGGTAAAAAAAATGGGTGGTGGTGTGTCTCGTTGCTAATACGCTTATACAGTTTAAGAGGAAGCTTTGGACCAATTCCTATTGTCCACACTCAAGTACATGTAAAACGCGGAAAGGTGTCTTTTTCGTGAGGCAAAAGTTGGACTGATTTTAATGGAGTTGTTGCATTTGAGAGGTGTGGGGGGAGTGAAACTTTAGCGACTGCATTTAGCAGGATCTCGATTTAGATCTTTCAGCCTTTTAAAACAAACATTGCTAAAAATTGGTTAGATTAAAAAAATAGAAGCACGAAGTTTACAAATGCGCAACTTTGCACCAAAAACAGATATTGAAGTTCTCTAAACTGTATCCGTTAGAGCATCTAAAGCGGACAAATTTTTTGTGCGACATTGTAGTTTACGTAAATGTGCTTCTATGATTACGAGCGTTTTGCAATGGTCTTAATCACTAATTAGTGGTATTTTACAGGGCAGTGTACATTGCATCTAGTTTATCCGCCTTCAATGTATTATTTGGTGCGCTTTATAGAATTCATTATTGTTTATTTTTGCAGAATTACAGAGTTGTAAATTTGATAGTGTCGTTTTTAATGAAATTTTGCAATTTCCAGGAGTTCATATAAAAAAGTACGCACGACTTAAATAAAGAAATCCTTCCTGTCGGTCAGTAGATTTGAGCTTTATCATTTAAATGTAATAAACTTCACAAGTTCACCAGAGTGTCTGCCGAGAAAAACGATTTCTCCGTTCTCACGCATTTAGATAGCAGCCCCCGAGCTAAAGCTTCCTCCTAAGGCTCCAATGAATTACTGCGACCGATAGCGAGCCCATATAACGCCTGCGATGATTGTAGCCACACACTTTGAATACTGTGCATTAATCCTGACCACGCACCTGATGCGAATCGAAATATCAGTGACACAAGAGTTTGAAAAGGATAACTGTGAACGTTTATTTCGCGCAGCTATCGCATCGTCGTGCCTATACTTGCCTCAAGAAGGTCGCCAAAAAAGGAAAACTTGATATTTAACAGTGAAGCTGTGATGGTGGCTAGCTGTTGAAACGACATGGCTAGACATGCTGTTTAAGGCGTGTCAGAAAGGACAGGTTAGGAGCGACAAGAACACCGACAAGGTGTCGTTCGTGTGTGCGCGTCTGTCTCACGACTTTTGTGCGTCAAGGATTCAGACAAAGGCCACTGCAGAATCGTAAAGAGTCACACACGCCCAACCGAACACAAGCGGTTCTACATGTGCTCAAATGCATATATCGACTTAGAACGTATGTTGAGGATATGGCAACGGTTTCGAGATGGTGCGCC
The DNA here is from genome assembly GCF_023375885.2 of Dermacentor andersoni. NCBI lineage: Eukaryota > Metazoa > Arthropoda > Arachnida > Ixodida > Ixodidae > Dermacentor > Dermacentor andersoni. The sequence continues at coordinate 40,549,311 of NC_092823.1, read as the reverse complement.
GAGAAAGTTGCGATAAAAATGCACTGTTCTTCCACTTACTCTTTTTTTTTAGGAAAACGCGGTTCTATGCATTGGTGCACATAAGTAACTGGAACGCCAATAAATTTCATCGGACACTTTGAAAATTAATACCTCGAAACTGGCGAAGTCCTGAGAATTCGTTCCAAGCGGATACGCCTTGCGACCTTACCGGCTACAATTTGTAGCTTGAGATATGTACTGTAAAGCAATCAATTCAAAAGTTATTTACGTAATATTGGTAATTATTCAACTGAGTATTAAGCATTCAATTACAACACTTACAACTGGTAAATGTAGTAATTGTTCTTTTTATTCTTGTTTTGTGGAGTACGTTGTGTTTATCTTCTATTTTGTAAATTTATGTATTTTTTGTATTTTCCTAGAAAATGCACGGCCGTGCTGCGCTGCCATTCGCAGTTTTTCTCTCCCCGCCCCCTGAAACCTGATAGAAATAAAAATAAACTTTAAATTTCAAACTAACTCTGCAATTAAAAAATTTGATTTCTCGTTGACATAATGGCTGTCTCATCGAGTAGCATTGAACAAGCGTTAGAATTGTGCTATCTACCACAGGCAATATTTAAAAATAAGTTATGGCTAAGAAAGGCAGCCTGTACATGTCTGATGTAAATCATTGCAAAAACAAATAAGTGAAAGCGCTACGTAACGACGTGCTGACACTGTGAGGAACAGCATCCAGCCGTCTACCTTGCAACTAATTTTACTAAAACGCTTCACGCTCACAATTCAAACTGACAGCACAGGTCCAATGAGAAGTGCTTCAAGATGTTTCGATCAGCGCTTTTGATGTGCTACCTTCTCAAGCGCAATTCTGCACATAGCGCTTGAAGGGGTTAAGGACAGATATGTACAAGAGTGGTGATGCAGTTTAGAATTTATGTTAAGCACAAATGATTTCGCTACTCCTCGGCTTCAATATGGCGCGCATAACATATGCCCTAAGGTAACTGAAAAAAAAGTTCATTAGTGATTTGCTTTTAATTAACTAATTCAACATTTCAATTACTCATGTAGGAAAATTTCGCGTCTTCCTAGAATGGCACCTGGAAAAAAGTGGGACAGCGCTGCCACGGACGATTAAAAAAAATAGAAAACTCGTTCAAACCAATATATCTAAAGCGGTGTGAGGTGTGGAGACATCCTTTAAAAAGCGTCTGAAGATTCTCACCGAAAGGTTGGCAATGCGGCGTGATGGTACCCGAGTGCGTAGAACTTTAGAGACCCTAGCGTCTCTGAAGATTGCGCTGAACCTATGAATTATTAAGAAAAATAAAAAGCAACGACTGGACTAAATCTCCAGAGCGTGCAAATTATGCCCACTTAGATTTGTTCTTTGAGCGCAAACATACGTCGTGCACGTGAAACCGCTGAAGAGAACGAAAGGATGAAAAAAAAAGAAACGAAAAAAGAAACGTCAATCAAATTAAAGCAGGTGCATGTTAGACTATGCTCGTCCGACACATGGCGTTCCTTTGTGATATCAATCTGCCACTCAGTAAACGAGACAGATGGTTCCCCTACCTCCCCCCCCCCCCCTCCTGATCCCGCCTGTTTATATGTAACCTGCGCGGCTCGACCTTGACTCTGACGCTCAAGTTCAACAAGCTCCTTTAGATGCCTTACTAAGTCACGAACACTTTTCTCAAGAGCAATGAAAAAAAAAAGTTTTATATAGCGTTACAGTACACGAGTTCGCGGAATATTTTTCTGCCATCGGACAGAGCGCACGCTATCGCAGTGCCTGTCCACGTGACTGGCTTACTACCTGTATACAGTTCTACGGCGACAGGTACACACACACAAAAAAAAAAAGAAGAGGTCGTAAATATCCGCGGACGATGCAACTGCGCTGTCGAAAAAGCGCCCACGTGACCTGCATACGTTCGAAGGAGCCGCACACACGTTGCCAAAAATTTTTCCAGAGTCGCACCGAACTTGCACGCCGCCAGAGCGTCACGTTTTGTTCAGCGGCACAGTACGCAACTTCCGCGTGTGAGAAGGTACTGCCGAAGATTAGGAAAACAAAACAAGAAAAGCACACACACACAAACACACTCACACGCACCCACACTAAAAACTCTTACCGACCTTCCAGTCGGATGCCCTCCCGGTGCGCAACCGCTCTAAGCCACGGTCAAGGACGTTTCTCCCTCCAACGCGCAGAGCCGCACGAGCACCTATTAATCTCCAAGGCGCCGCAGCCAACCGCGTATACTGCCCGACCTTCCAAGCCGCGCGAAAACGAAGTGGCCTGACCACCACCATGCTCCGTGCTTCGTTGAACGCTTTTGATATCGTCAAAATCGTCACCGCTGTTCGATTCCACTATGACTGCGCAGTCCTACGCCAGCAACGTTTCACAACCCTTATGTCGCGTCGGCTGACTCTGTCCTGCAAATTTGCCAACCTCGTGAGTCGTATAGCTCCGCCTAACCTTCTGCCTTCTTGAACAACGTTTCCTCACTCTTGGCACTCCTCTGGTCACTCTAAGATATCATCGGTTATCTGGCGCATTACGGGGCCTGCCGAGGTCTACTTCCTGATCTCCACTATAGATCGATTATCACCTGTACTCTCGTTTTCTCTGCAATCCTCACCCCCTTATTCACGTGGTTAAGCCCATCGTACGTGTTCCGCGTCATCGCTTCGTTGCGCTTATCCTTGGCTTCTTTTCAAGATTATACGTTATCCTCCTAGTTTCTTTAAATGCGACTGGCGTTCCTAGAGTACTTCACGCACTTTCCGACGTCCTGACTGTCTGTCTATGTCTCTAATCATTTTGCCGCCAATCTGGGTTGCTAGGTGGTCCATGGCCGAATGGGTAGCGCATCAGGTTGCTGTGCTGATGGAACAGGCTTTGATATCAACTGTCGAACCTATTTGGGTCACTGCAGGTACAGGGCAGAGTACCCGTCTGCCGCTCTTCAATGCACCTCTGTGACACCGAGCTGAAGCACGGGGTATGTGTTCCATTCGCGCTAATTCTTAAATAAACATCTTCGATACCAACTTGGATCGCTGGGTGTGGACCCGTAGGCGTGTGCCACGTCTGCAGGGAACCTCTTTGACGTTACCATAGGTAACTAGGTATGTGCGACTGGGTATGTGCGGCTCTACAATGGCCAAAATTGACCTTTTGAAATTATTTTCCCCTATTATCAGCGGAATCGACCCTGCACCACGCGCGGACTTTGTGGCGGCACCGATAGGTGGCGCAGCGGGTGTAGAACTAAGCGCGAGAAAGGAACCCGGCTGCATATACGTTTCGGCGTTAGCGATAAGGTGTATCACGACATTCCTTCAGTGTTAGTCGGATTAACGTTGATATTCATCGTGAAGTGGATTCTGCAGGATTTAAGAAAAAAATCACACTTTCCTGAAGCGCTAACAAGGCGTTATGATCGCAAGTGGCAGCACGATGCATATCGGAATTGTTGACGAAAGTAAAACAAGCGTGAAGAAGCAAAGAAAACCAAGTATAAAAACAGTAAAGATTAGCAAGCACAAAAGTTGTACTCGGCAATCAATGCAGTTATCGCACGCCTTCGGAGTCGCAATCAGTAATAGCTTTAGACAGACTACCCCATTTTGAGCGCTCGACATAAGGGAACAAAGAGCCCTTAAAACAAGATCGGTGCGGCGCTGTACTTCTCGGTTGTTCCACGCATGATCGCGACAGTGAGACGCGAAATAGGGAAGCCCCGTTTTGGCGCGTTTGGTTGCTAATGGCACAAAGAGTCGGCAGATTTCGGTGATTCCCCTAGACGAACCTCGAACGCATTTTTATGCGACAGCGACGGGCTCTCACGGTGGACCCCGTCACATTGCTTGTTTGAGCTCCTCCGACAACAATGGCACCTTTTAAAAGCAGTTTCCTCTGTTTTTAATTTAGAACAGCAACGAAGGACAGAAGATGATGCACACCTCGCTGACTTCCAATAACTTTGTCCCTTGGATTATGCCCGCGTCGCTGGCGCAGAAAGCAGCGGGGACATTAATGCAGTACCTCAAGGCCACAAGTCTCTGCGACGGTTTTAGACTCGCTGCGCATCTTCAAGTGTGCGCATAACTAGTGCGCTTGTTCTCTCACGTCTCCATCTCTTTTCACCCTATATCCTATTTTCTAAGTACAAGGTAGCACAAGGGACATGCGTTTGGTTAAGCTCCATGGCTCTCCTCTATCTCTCTCTTTGTACCGCAAGAGTAAGCGTATATACACTGATATAGCAAACAAAAAAAGAAAAAACAGGCACGAAAAGAAAACTGACACGCAATTATGCTGTGTGACTCCCAACTCCAGCCATCGACAACCAACTTTTTACTGCACAGTGCCCATGATATCAAGCTAACTTGCAACACTCACAAACGACTGATCTGACTTGCTTTGACAATTTCTCCTGCCAGCCGATTACAATATCTGTGAAGAATCCTAATGCTCTTAAAACCCGAGCCTCCAGTCAAGCTGCTGGCAACGACTAACCAGTCTTTTTTCCCCTTCTAATTTGCCTTCGTGCTCGTTTAGCCTCTTCGCGATGCACGCAACGTCGTCTTCGTCCGCTATAGAGAAGAGCTCGCTGCATTCTCAGGCATGTACATGCACAGACGTGTTGAGAGGCCACCTTTCTCAGAGTCTGCATGGCGCAAGCACAAACACTTGGAAGACGCTTAAGCTTCGCCTTTAAGAGTAGAACGTGGTAGCACTCGCGGGTCCCCGACTGGTTCTCACGCTTCCCGGCAACTGCAGCTTATGCAACCGTAATCTTTAGCAGGAAACGCTTGCGAAGAACGCCATGCACGAAGGCGAGCTTGCTGCTTTCTTTCTTTTTCCCGCACAGAATGCGCCGCCGCTGCCGCGTACGTGCGGAGGCGAGCGCCATCTGGTGGTGCTGCAAGGAATCCAGCGGCGCGCAGTGATTGGCATAAACGCGGCGTGCGCTGTGCTGTGATAGGTAGGAAATTTTCGCTCACGGTCAACGCCGCATTTGCTACGCAACGGCACCCTTAAAGCTATCGCTATAAAAGCCCACAGGACTGGCCAAGCGCGAATGTTGCGTGATGGCTCGGCAGGTAGCGTGTCCGGATACGTGCACGTTGCCGCAGAGGATACGAGCTTGATCCCCAGTGGCGTGGTGGGCAGTGTATTTTAATGCATTAGATCAGGAGTGCCAAAGTGGAATAGAAAAGCGTATGTGTGTGTGTGAGAGAGAAGTATGGGAAGCCCGTCACGTGGTAGAGCGGGCATGAAGAGCTCAGAACAATATATATATATATATATATATATATATATATATATATATATATATATATATATATATATATATATATATATATATATATATATATATATATATATGGCAACTGACGGTGGCCTACTCTGGACCACCGTCAGTAGCACTTCCCTCCTCGATGAGGCAGGACGCGTGTCGAGCGAACTCTTGAACCACACTTTGCAAAGCTGCGAGCGCGCTTTAAATCATGGATACGGGACTCCAAATAAGTGGTAAGCAATGATAACGCATTTCTTATGCATTTACCGCTAAAGCGCCACTGATCTTTTTTTCTTCACCAAATAATGAAGGCAAAGCCGAGGATGAACCTGACGAGCGCTGAGGTTGGGCCCAGCTGAGAAGACATAGTTGGCAATGTTTAAGCGTTACATTGAAGCTCGTGCGGATTGTGAGCTGTTGCTTTAGAATTGGCCTTGTTATGTCGAGACACGGAGACGGATTCACTATAGCTCGATTCTTGAAACAGCAAAAATCGCTGTACAAAACAAGTGCGTGCGCACGCCTACGTTTGCATTGTGAAGGAAAAAAAAAGACAATTTCTTTTTTAATGCAATAAACTGCACACATATGAGAGCTTTGGTTCCGTATGTGTGGGAATCGCGTACGTAACAAATATCTGCACTTGTCTGGAATAAATTCATCTGCTCAAAGCTAGTGGTTATGCGTGTCCACTGGCGTGTCCAGACAAGTGCTATCAGGGTGTCGTTTCTTTATTTATTTCTTCCTGCAGGTGATGTTACAGGTCCAAGCAGATCAGATACAGAAAGTGATAACATAGGTCCAAAGGTAGCAAGCAAAAACAACTAAAAGACACACGCAGCATCGCATTGTGTTGTCACCAATTGTGTCGGCGAATTCCACTGTCTAATGATACGAGGAAAAAAAAGGAAAATTGGAATGTGTCGGCGCGAGCAAAGTAAGGGGTTAGTGAACCGGGTTGGTGGTGACGCGTGCGGCGTGTAGTTAGAAACGATACATAGGGTGCAGGACTAAGCGCCAATTTGTTATTTTTATTAGCAAGGAAAGAAATTCTCGACGCTTATTTTTTCTTCTTGTTTCAAGGGGTTGGATACTGCTATTTTTCATTAGCTCAGACGGGGAATCGGTTTCCTCTTCAGTCTCTTCGTCCAGTCTCGCTGCAGTTTCAATCATGGAGGCCCATCTGCCACTGCGCTTACATGCTCCTGGAGACGAAGGGGTAGCCTGACGGCGAGAAAGGATGAAACGGTACAAGAAGGCCCAGCTTCGAGCTTTTAGCTATTCATACAGTGATAGAAACATCACGCGCTATTCCCTTCCAAAGCTGTGGTTAAGTTACCCTTCAGTGGCAAATTAGCTCCAACCCCATTTTTATTCTGTAGCAAATTTCCTTTTCGTGACCTAGACGTCGCTTCTCACTATGGTTAACCGATAGTGAACACGGATAGGATTGACCTGAAATGAGGTCTAACAAAGTAACGATCTACGTGGCCTTCATTTTGCATTTCAGCTGCTTTGATAACGGGGCGTTGTCCCCTCCCCTCGGTGGTTAACACTACGTGAATGTCATGGCGTGTACGTCACAACGAAAAGTTTTCACAACTAATGCAAAATAATTTTACTCAAGAGTAGCATGAGGTATCCTAAACAGCGACGAAGTTTGTTCTTCGCGATGTGTATAATAATTGAATAACGGATGCTCAAAATAACTCAATCTCATCGTGCGCGCTCGTGTCCTTCCCAACGTGCCGACAGAGGCCGCCACCGTAGTCGTCCCGTGGAACTGGCACTCCAGCCTTTTTTTTCTTTGTTATTATAATGGGTGCGTGAGCGTGAGCACGCTGTTCGGCATGAGTGCGACTGTCTGCGTGCCATCGTGAGACTCACGCCTGCAGGTGGAAACAGCGCTGCCCTTGTTTGAAAAGGGCAGATGACTTCCATTTGTGGCTGTACGTCCTAGATAACACTTATTTTTCTTTCTCTCTTTCTCTCTCTCTCTCTCTTTCCGGATCTTGTGACATGTCCTTCGCTCTCAGGCTCGCAGGCCATGCGCTGCTGCGTAGTAACGTGCGAGCTGCGATAATCCCAGCAGTTCGTGTCACGTGTGCGCATGAAGTGCGTGGGGGAACGGAGGTCCGTAGAGATACTCCACCGTAGAGACACCCGCATTTATATATATGATAAGTTAGACTTACAACAACTATTAGGACAGAGTCAAGAGTTCGACGGAATACCGTTTGGTCAGGTAAAAGCGTTGTTGGAAATGAAGCAGGTCACTGACCATGGTCGAAATAAAAATAAAACGACGTCATTAAGACAGTGTCCATTTAGTGGATGCGTGATAAAATACGTTCTGTCGTGAGGCAATGCCCGTCGCGTTTGTCGAGAGAGTAGTATCTCTCATTTTCGTAGAGCTTGAGTAAAATATATGTTGTTTCTGCCGCTGCACTCGTGTCCAGTTTTATTGAGTAGAACTTGTATAGCAACATAGTTCTGAGGAATCCCGCAAGGGGGCGGGATTAAATTGTCAGCTTGACGTGTATCTAGTGGCATACGTGTATCTATTTACAACCTCTCTGTCTATTCTTTTTTCTATCTCTATATCTCTATATCATTATTATGTGAAAATGAGTAGCCATCGACAATACAAGGCGTCTAACCTTTATTTTATTTTTCACTTCAATAAAAAAAAAATGCGCGCTGCGGTTTAACTGACGTGCGCGATCTGACTGGCATCCAGCACGGCAACGGGTAACGATGCGCCAAATATAAAAAGAAAACTGCGCCATAGAATGTGGGACAGTGTTCGTAGGAGACAAGCCAAAATGCAGCGCTATAGGACGCACTTCAGGTGGTGCGAGATACGCGAACTACTGTGGTGTGCGGTTCCTTGCGACGCGATGACATCTGCGAGCTCCCATATCAGCAATGCGCAACATACGACGAGCCGAAAGCCGTCACGTTCATTTTTGAAGCAAAGTGGAACAGGTGCGCGTCAATTTAGATTCGCGAAGCGCAGCCATGGTCCCCTGAAACGAATTCCCGCGTGAGCTCGGGTCGTGGCAAAACACGGCAGGAACCGGCGACTGAGTCCTCCTTCAATCCTCTGAACCGTGTACTTTGCGTGCATCTTCTTTCATTATACATGTCTCGTCGCAGTTTCCGTAGTAGAGTGCTACCGGTACAGTAAAATACTGCGCCTTGATTTGATCTGTCTGTTTCCGACTTACCTCCAGCAATGCAGGTGGAGCTTCGACTAGGATTCCAGTGTGGCAGCCACATAATAGATTCGAAAATACCGAGCACAGAGGTCCCTGTACAGCTTCCGGGGGCACACCTCTAGTCATCCATGGTTCCTGGTCATCGCATCTGAGACATATACTGATAAAATCGGTCGCAGTCGACAAGTGCGCCTTTTCTTTCACCTCCTATATTGTCGGCCTGACTGTAACTTTCCACTCACGTAGATAATGCTTGAAAACGCCTTTGTTGGCATGTAAAAATCACTGTTATCCTGACCAGGACATGCACGTACGTGGGCGTGTCATCCTGGCCGTTCTTGGTGAACAGCAACTCGCCGAGGATGCCTTCCTTCCTGTGGCCCGTGATGACGTCGACCAGAACGTGTACGTCGGCCTCGAACTTGTAGGGCTGCCATCCATCCTGGACTCAGCATGACTTACGCCTCAGCCTCTTCCTCGATAGCGTTGACAGTCGACGAATCGCACCACCAAACTCTACGGAGGGCGCTGCACGTCTACTCGAGGTGCACTCGTGACTCGTCCAGGTGGAAAGCAGGGGCCTCCACGCTGGGCGCCAAATGTGGGACCGTCCGGGTCTCAAACCCGTCACGTGGGTGCGGCCTGTAAGACCACGTTCTTATTTTTTGTCCTGCAACCGAAGCTGGTACAACTCTGTACTTTAGCACAGCATCAAGTTATAAATCGCCAGCAGCACCCAGGATTGAAAAGGCATGTCACAAACACAGTGGCTTTCTTCTGTCCAGGGCGCGTAGCGTGAACAAGTGGCTTTCTGTGGCAATGTGAAGCTCTGAGGAGGAGGAAAAGGAAGGAAAGGTAGTGAGGTCAATTAGACGTGCGTCCAGTTTGCTACCCTACACAGAGGAAGGGATATAAGGGAAAGAAAGAAAGAGAGGGAAAGAAGAAGGTACTCTCAGTAGGAACATGTGCAGTTGTCCATAACTTCACGCCTACAATCGGTCATTGAGGTCAGTCGTTTTCATGAATCCTAGTAATGCCCGCGTCGCTTTGTAAGTATGTGACATGTGGGGCCATGGTATAATAATATTTGTCTCTCAAAATGGTCTGCTCTATAATTGATTTAAGAAACCCCGAAGAACGTCGCGTTTTATGTCATAAAGATTACAAAATAACACGCTCTGGATCATCTCTTCACTCTTGCATGAGTCACAGATAGGTGTGTCGGACATTCCAACAACGAATGAGTAGGCTTTCGTAAAAGCCACCACTAACCAGAGGGGGCACAGTGAAGTTGCATCACGGTGGGAAAAGTGTGATGGAATATGCAGCTTCAATATAGGTTCCAGCCGGTGGAGACGATAGCTCGAGAAACCGGGGTGTTTCGCGAAGTTTCAGTGTCGAAGATTGCACTGTGGGTCGCACCTGTATAATGTTTGCACGTCCGTATAGGCTGCACTGTAATTAACGCGATGCCGCGTTCGAAGACAGGCCATTACTTCGGCCAATCTTCACATTCCTTTCTCCGTGGATATCCACATGACGCGCCGAGTTACAAAGTTCAAGCGCTGATAACACGTAACACGACCTGACTGCAGTTACATTTTCACCCATGATGAAGCACAGAAAAGGTGGAGCGAAACGGCAGAAGCCTTTGTGTCTTATCGAGTTTTTGCCGCTGCATCCTATGACTTTATGTGAAAATGAAAGCTCCATAGGCACAGCCCTAAATTCGTTTAGTGTAACGTACTTAATTTTCGGACGGTGGGATCAACGTCAATGGTCATCCAGTGTTTCGTTGACTATTTCAGTGGAACGAAAAGTGTGAACGGTATTTTGCGCAAGATTGTCGTCGATTACAAATGCCAGTGGTGCTGTACGTAGTGCTTCGGCCATTTTTCATTGAGACGAAAAGAAAAAGAAATGTAAGCGAAAGCTTCTTCATAAGAAACATGCCCTGGAATATAGCACACGTTGCACCTCGTCGATGACTGTTAAATTACATTTGGCCTCTCTGCTACGTGTAACGCCGGGCTTTGTTCTCATAAGTTAAACTCTCGTGTATGCCGTCAACCCATTGTCGCCGCTACGTCTGGGTTTCTGAGTTACATTGTAAAAAAAAAAAATACGCCTCGAGACAGACGCTCGAACTAACATGCCGTCGTCTCATTCACTAGACTCTTATAGTTAGCCAAATATCACTCAATGCAATGTGACCGACTGGCAAATGTGGCTGACTAGTTGTACGTACATCAAAAACTAGCTTTGTGTGTGCCACTGCTTGGATTATTTATGTTCCTTAGTGCATCGTTAATATATGTGTGAAGTGCAGGTATGCAGGCGTAGAATTTATTATATTGCTGCTGCAATATGAAAAATAAGCGAATCAGTGCAGATAGTAACAATCGCAGGAACAATCAGTCACTGAAACTGCATCCCATTCATACCGAAGTGTCTCGAGAGAAGTCTATCAGCCATCGGTCGGTTGACGTCACGTCGGCAGCGTGCGTTTGACGTAGAAAGTGCTTGGGCAAAACACTCGATCCCTCTTCCTTGCGCCTCTTCGCACTTTCCGGTTTTGAAGTTCACAGTGCCCCTTGAACAGCGGGTTAGACCCATAGACTTATCGGCTACGGATAAGGAGGTTCGTACAGAAGCGAACGAGTACGCCGGTCATTATCAAGGGCGGCGTGCCATTGATCTAACGTATCTGCCTGCGACTGGCTTCCCGCTGGCTCCCGCTGGCTCCCACCGACTTCGACACAGTTCGAAAAACAGTCTCAACCACTGTTTATCTACAGCACTTCCCCAATGGTGCAAACAAGATTTATCGCTCCTCGGGAACGTTTGTGTTGTCACTGTCCCTCTCTCCCACACGTGACCCGCCTTATCTGGATGTGGTTGAAGAAGGGTGCAACGTTGTCAACAGACGCCGCGAGGAGGCTGGAAGCAAGGTTTCCAGCGTCGACGAGAAAAAGAGGTCACGCGTCATTGGCAGCTGCGCTTGAGGTCGCTGAATAACAGATTTGTTTCTTTCCCGCGTGCGCAGAAAAATAAAGACAGACAGTAAATCCCACAGTTCGACAACGTCAGCATTTCGGTCGCGGCAGGAGGATGGAGTTGGAGAATGCGTTGGGACAGTAGCAGCCGGGGCGGTTTTCGAACTAGGACGGATGTAAGTGACGTGCGTGACGGGTCTCGTAAAGCGTGTACACTATATGCTCTGAAAAGCCAAAAATAAAGAAATGGGGACACACGCACACCTGCGAATAGGCGAAAGCCCACGTCCCGGCCGACGCGAGTATTGGGAGCGAAAAGAAAAAAAAAAACAGGAACCGACAGGCTCGATATTTTGCCAGTTATAGCCACATAAAGGCAACAGACAATGACGGCAGGGTAGGCACAGGAAAAAGCTTACCTTCCTTTTTATTTGAAACGTGCACATACTAAACTGAACGGAAATAAACCTGGACAAAAAGACAACTCGCCGTGGGTGGGAACCGAATCCACATCCTCTCCAATACACGTGCGGTATGCTCTACCACTGATCTACCGCCGCGGCCATATGTATATGTACTCGCGCCCACATTCAAGGGTATGTCTATACTATACATACGGGCCTGGGAGTGTTAGCCAGCCCCACCAACGGCTATGGTGGCGGATGTGGAACGTCCGTTCAGCGACAGGCGTCCCGTAATATGGGAACTTTTAGGACAGGCAACTGGCCAGCAGACTTCGCTGTGCAATGAACGAGCAAAATAAGTTGAATGGAGTGGTTCAATATCTTGTTATTTACAAACAAATAGGGCCAACAGATAATGAAGCCAGGGGAAGCTTAGGGGAGATCAACTGCTCTTTTTAATTAAAACGTGAAAAATATTGAGGTGAAGGGATAGGAAAGAAGACCAATAAACAACTTGCCTTATAAGCGAGAGACGAATTCATACCCTCTGCATTACGCATGCGGTACACTCTACCACTGATCTGCCACGGCTGCCATTCTCCCGCCTACTTTACTGCGTAGCTCAAACGTACACATATCTACACCTTCTCTCTCCCTTCTCTCTTGCCCTTCTCCCTTCCCCCAGCGTAGCGTAGCCAACCAGACTTTTGACTGGTTAACATCCCTGCCTTCCTATATTCCTCTCTTTCTACCTCAAAAACGTGTGGCAAGTTACGTTTACATCCACTTTTTTGTTTCCCTGACTATTCCTGCATTTCAATTAAATGCAACAGTTGATTTCCCTAATGCTTTCCCTGGCTTTACTTCCTGTTGGCTTCACGCGACTGTAACTCGCAAGCATTCCGAACTCGACGTGGAAAGGATTCGTTCCCCGTTTCCACGTGCACGACCGTGCGAGAGAAATTGGCGAACACAACGTACGTACAATGCTGTTCATTTGAAACGACGTTGAAGCGGAAGAGCCGCACGCTCGAGGCACTTTTTACATCGCGGTGGCGACGTGACGTCAGTGAAGCCACAGCTGCAGTGATCAAATGAGAGAGAGTTTGCAGTAAAAAGAGCTTCGTATGGTTATCAACGATGCTTTGGGCAAACGGACCATACTTTAACGCTGTAGAAAAGCCTGCTAGATATCTAGCACAAGGCTGGGGCGCTTTGATCCATGACGTCATGCTATATACCCAGCCCAGTGGCTATGGGGATTCGTATAAGTAAGCCGCGGTGATTTCGACGTTACCGCTTTCGTCACACCGGGCTTGGCAATGGAAATTTTGGTCCAAGTAGCATGACGTCATGAAGAAGAGTGCACATGCCTGCCATCTAGGCGGCATTGGCTTTAGACACTCGAAAGATGCACTTCATAAAATTGCAGTGTATGTTTTTGGCGTGCAGTCGCCAAGTAGCAAACATTTTGCTGCATTCATTTCCTTTTTTAACCTGATTTTCTGCAGTTCTTGCAAGAAGTTGAAATCCCGAACTAGAGTTCTAGATGCTTCCCAAAATTGGCCTGATTTACTTTTCTCTGTTGAATGCAATAACTGTCACTGAAATTGCTTCATATACTGTCCAATGAGAGTTTATGTGTTCAACTAGTATTAATCATTAGCAAATTGGAGTTGGCGCTGAGCCTCAACTTTTTGCTCGCTCTCGAAGATTGCGTAGGTCACGCTTGAGCAGAATCCCTCATACTTTTGACAATGTCAATATGAATTCGCCCAGCTGTTTGCTTTACAAAGCGATGAATTTCTTATTCGAGATACGCATTATACCTCGCTCTGCAAAGCTACTTGAACATCAGGTCAAAGGTGGATGGGTAGCATGCACTTATGTGCTCTCTCTCAGGACGACATTAAGCTGGCTGCACTTGAGATCATTTCCTGGATCAAAGATGCACGAACCAAGCCCCATTCGTCGCTGGCTCAAAAAAAGTTGCTGACGCTCAAGTCCAGTTCATGAAACTATAGTAATAAAGTAGCCCTTAGTGTGCATTTGAAGTCCATGAAGTAGTTCTTGAAGCGTATCGACCTCAGTGACCACTTATGGTCATCCTGTGCATGTTCCCGCGGGCGCACTGCCTTTACTATTTCCCTCTTTCAGTTCCTCCTTTCCCTTACCTCCAGTGCAATGTAGCACATCGGACGCTCATGTGGTTGACCTCTCCTCGCCTTTCCTCTCCTTTCTTTCTCTCTTTCCTTCTGATATCTACCCATAGCGTGCTAATGAAACATCAATCGATAGAACAACAAGCTATGAAGCATCTGTCCATCTCGAGATAAAATGGAAACAAAAAGCAAAATTGCAATTAAACACCACTTTCATCTGCTCTGTTGAACATGGAAAACAATTTCCACCAAAACTGACACTGTACCGGGAAACACTGAATATCTCCCACATATATATCTGTGTCGGTTGAGAACAAACTGTCTATTTACTGACTCGATCAACTGATTGGAATGTCCTGATTTACTGGCTGAACAAGTTTTCCCGGACGAGCCATTACTGCGGCGCACATTTAAGCGAAAATCGAAACGACAGCAGCAATTTGTCATGTGATATATAAGACAGATTGACAATTCTGACAGTTTCAGGAAGCGACGTCACAGGAGCATAAAAACATAGGCGTGCTTATTAAACGTTCAAACTATAGCACGATTCGTTGGTCACATCGGAAAATCTATTTACTAGAGCATGCGATGGGAAAAAAGTTGTAACAGAAAAGAAAGAAAATCGGATGCCAGGAAAAGGCATGAGAGCGTACTGGGATGGGGGCAAGTTGCTAAAGTGTCACGACTTCGCGCTCAAGAGCGGTAACGAATGGCCGTTGCTGAGGGCATAAAACGCAGTGTCAGTGCGAGTGACATGTCTACAAATAGAGACCTGCGCATGCGCATGACCGTGGTAGTCATGCGGATCACATCCGAGAGACTGCGTGCCAGGAGTGGAGATAAGCGCGAAACAAGAGTCAAGCGACAGCGCCGAATGGTTGTTGCCCGGGGCCGAACGTGTTCAAAGTGTAAAGGCATTTAAAGCGGCGCTATCTTACTGTTCGTTGTGTTTTGAGAAAAAGAGGAGCACGACGTGTTTCCAGGCGGCTCGGGAGTCTTGCAGTGGGGGACCGCAATAGGTGTACTACACGGGTTCCTCAAACTACTTGTTGTGTACTGGTACAGTCGGCATCAATAGTTTACGGAACACAAAATAATGTGCAAAAGCTGAATATTTTCGCAGCCTCGGCACGCGTAGCCTGGTTATTGGCACTTCTAACCCGTACTAGCCGCATGCGAACTGCGTAGCTTCTGTACAGTTTTACTGGCTACGGCTACGAAGTCTTGCGAAATTCAGTGCTTTTCTCTGGTTCTGCGGTCCGTAAACTTCCGACGCCGACTTTGCCGTCTTTCCGCATATCTCGCCCTTTTGTTTATTGACAGAGACACTAAAGAAAAGAAAAGATCGGTTGAGCTATATTGACATGCTACATTTCCAAAATACCCAAAAAGACAGTGTTGTCGGGAGAGAAAGCTTGATAAGTCAAACAAAACGTAAACTTGAAAACGAAAGACGGGGGCGACGCCGCATTGAACTTACGATACTAACTACTCGTGACGGTGTCGACTCGAGCCTATAGTTAAGTTCTTTTATACATAAGACAGGGCTGTGTTGTATTGCAAAGCAGCCGAAGACTGTAGTGGGCAAGTTTCGATAAGTTTTATTGTGCCAGAGCAAGAGTGATTACGAGTCGATACTTTGAAATCTGTGAAGTTACCCTGACATGCCAGTGCTGGGATCTCGGCCCGAAATTAAAAGAAAAAAACATGGGTGCGTGGACATCATTTTCTTATCAAGTTAATCAATCTCTCTCCCGTGAAATCATGGGAGAATCGTCTATCAGTCCTAACTTACTTGTTTTTCGTCACTGTCCTTGAAGGTTTTGAGACCAGCAGCGAAATTGTCTGTTTGGTTGCCATCACTGAAATTTCACGCAGTACGCGCTAATTACGACATGATGCGTACGGCGTTAACGCAGGCAGTAACACTGCAAGGCCAACACCACCCACCTCTGATGCCACTATCGAGCAAAACGTACGTACTATATAATCGGCGCGGTCAGAAATATTAAACGGTCGCAACAAGCAGGCGCGCGGCTGCCTGCGCGCATCGATTGCGTTGTTTGACGGTGCTGTGACGAGCATCGACGGCCACACGATGCCTTTGAACCTACTGACGCATCGCGCGGACAGAACGCAACGCACCTTTTCTCCCATGCAACTCCAACCGTTCTGCTCGCCTAAATACAGGGGGCAACAATTACAGCTCAAGTTGCGACTGTTTACAAAAAGCAGCAAGAAGGCGGCACGCGGAACGTGCCTGACTCAGCTGCGCGCGATGATATATATATATATATATATATATATATATATATATATATATATTGGAGAATAAAGCTGGCTCCATTAGTGTATCATCCAAAATGAAAACCATGTACGTGGAAGCACGATCCTTCGTCCCACAGACACGCACTTTAAAGATCGCCTGTCTCGTAAAGCCCAAATATAATTGGCAGACATTACTTTGACAAGTAAGCGAAACGCATAAAAAGAATGCACGAAATGCCACTTTACGACTAATTACTTTAGGCACATCGCACATGGAACACGTTTTGATGCACCATTTTTGAGATAAGCGCCGTCGCACATGCTGTAAAAGGGCACTGTTGCATTAACTTGACAAGGTTTTTCTAGGCGCTCAAGCAGAAAAGCTCAAACGCCAATCTATTTCGTCGCACTGCTTGGGAACGCGTAGCGACAAATAGACTTCATCCTCAGGATTTCTGCCAAGTGGATGCATCTTGCGAAGGCGCCTGCTACAGTTGGTAGATTGCAACATGGCCTGTAACGCAATTATTAGTTTAAAAGTTTAATTCGCGATATTTTGGTAATCCGCAACAGCGCAAGATAGAGGTAATTGGAGATCGCAGAGAGAGGCCTTCGTCTTGGTAAAGGATTTAAAAGTAGGCTGACGATTGTTTTGGTAATTAGTGGGACATGTATCTTATTTTCTCCGTGCAAGTTCTGTCCGCCTCTCAGACTATTCCAGCTCAAGGAGTAGAATTGCGCTGCTTTGACTCAGGCGAATTTTAAAAATCCTGTAAACTGTGGAAAAAGTAAGAAGAAAAGGCCGGAAAAGCTAGGTAGCAGCAAATGCCGCAGTGACAATATTTGTAACAAGATCATCTATATGACTCTGCGGTATAGACCAGGAACAGGGTGTCGGCG
Source organism: Dermacentor andersoni (assembly GCF_023375885.2). Lineage (NCBI taxonomy): Eukaryota > Metazoa > Arthropoda > Arachnida > Ixodida > Ixodidae > Dermacentor > Dermacentor andersoni. Next base: position 40,532,048 of record NC_092823.1, on the reverse strand, counting down.
GAAGCTGAGCCAGCACAGCGTCTACTAAAGGAACTGCACACATTCCCTCGCCCGCCGCACGCTAAAACATCGGCGCATAAATGCACGCACGCGCGCATACTCGTGAACACATAGTGGGGGTAAACATCTGAGGTCCGAGCAGCTTACTGGCACCCTTCGAATGCGATCTCCAACCAACTCCTTTCACGAAGGGTGTGTCGATGCTGGAGAGTCAACATGACTCCTTACTAAAGGGTGCCTGCATGAGTACACCGCGCATCCAAGTTTGATTTCGATACCATGCACGAATGATTTTGTCGGTATACTGCAGACAGGTGTAGGACGGTGCTCCACTGGTCGCCTGCTAACCAGGTTGACCGCTGGTTCGTTGGCGATGAACACTCGTTTTAACACTCGTTTTAACACTCGTTGAACACTCGTTTTGCTGGGAAGAAGGGAGGGAGGTAAATAGAGGGTTGGAGGCAATAACGCTCGTGTACTTAGATGTAGGTCTATGTTCAGGAACCCGAGGTGGTAAAAAAAAAAAGCGTGAGTCCCCTGGTAGGACGTGCGTCACTTGTCGAGGATGCCATCAATGTTTCATACGACAATGCGAGTCAATTGAAGAAAACTACGATGTTCAGAACAGATGTTTTGAGCAAGGCCAAAACGCAAATACTACAATAATGATGAGCGCCCCAAACACTCACCGGCATGGTATCATCGAAGCGCACCGTCTTCTTGGCCTTGTTCGCTGGCCTGGCTCCAGCCGCGGCGGCCGGCGATTTTCGCATTGACGATCGGATCACCAGCGTCTCCTCGGCCGTCGACCTGGAGCGTACGCCGAACACCAGCCCCAACCTGCGCGCCACCTTGATCAGCCGCTGGCGAACCTGCATGGCCTCCGCACTGTCTAGGTGCTGCTGTCGCTTCTCCCTCTGTTCGCAGTTGCTCTCTCGCGTCAATTGACGGGACGACATCGTCGCCTCGGGTGCCAAGATAACGCGGTTCATGATAGCCCGCAGATAAGATTACGACGCCCCTGGATTATTGTAGGCGAGAGGACGAGCGAACAACAGAAAGCGAAACAGCCCTCCAAGCGCGAGCGGATAGACAGGCCCGTGTATAGTGCGACGACGCTCGAACAAGTGTCGTCTGCTCCGCAATCGCGGCCCTGTTTACGAGCGCTAGGCCTATCGCTTGCTGCTCTGAGTCGCACGCGCTTTGAAGCTGTTGGGGTCGGAGCGGCGTGCGTTTTGTACCGCGCGCCTCGCAAGGACAGGTGCTCACCGACAGGTGGCGCCACAAACCGGCGCCGTTTATGGTCACCTCGCTGCGCGCGCGGGCGATGAACGTGCGTGCTCTGATTTCAGTTTGCGAATCGCACACGTTATCTGCGGTGCTCGAACGCTGCGAATGATATCGGAAGTAAATGCCGCCAGCTGCGCCGGATGTTTGTGAGCTCTGTCGGTGCAGCTTTAGTGCGCCTGTGAAAAGCGCGCCGCATGTAGTGTAGGTTCAATTCGTAGCGTTTTTTTTTTTTTTTTTTTACATACACGTCTGATTTTTTTCGAGCGATTTACGTCAAGAGCACAGCGACCCGGTCTTCATTTTTTATTGCTAGAGGAAATCTGGAAGCAAAACGCTTGTCGGGATGTTTTTATGGCTTTCGCAGGACGTTGGACGCCATCTGATCGCGGGAGGTGCTGTTTGAGCGCGGCGGTTATTGCATCTCGGCACGTGGCATCAACTTTAGCGCAACGCTAGTCGAGAAACCCATTGTATTTTGTACTTTGGCCACAAAGCGCACGTAGCAAACAAGTTCAGTTCTGAGGAAGCTGTCAGTTTAGTACTGCAAATTTTCTTTCGCACTTATTTCGTTTATTTTTTTTCTTTTGTGAGCGCGCTGTCGCAATCGCACGCCCCCGCGTTTTTTGCGAACATACATCTCCTCACACCAAGTTAGGCAATAAGTACGGTTTACAGTTCTTCACGTTACTGCCTCACCAACTTCGGTTCAGTTATTTCCCATGTGGAGATCACAACGGCTCAAAAGTATGAGCATTAAAAAGAAGCTCACGATAACCGCGTAACAAGCGACATAACAGACGTCCTCGCATTAAAGAAAGACTAGAGAACAGTAACCTAAGCGTTCAAATATATAACGATTATTTCGTACTACATCACTATCACTCCACCAAAAGCTAAAGCTAGCTAGCCCAATTTAGAATTTAGACGAAACATCTCGCAGTTTGTACCGCAGATTAAACTGCACGCCAGTCATTAACATAGTCATTTCACGAGCATATTACGCACAAATAAAAAGACTTCACGTACTATTCTTCCCGCACAAGCAAAAAATAAAACAAATATGGGAATGCATCGCACACGCTGGTACGGTTTCACACTTGACTTAGGACGTACAGGAATAATCTGCCCAAAGAAGCTGTGAAACATTCGACTTAGGCGACTTTAGCGACTGCAATTCAATAAATTTTTATATAACCACCTAGCTGGCCCCCTCACGGAAAGTCCCACAGAGAAATAATTGAAAAATAAATCAAACAATGAATAAAGTTTTATTAGTAAAATTACGCGTGTGCTGTAGCATAAAGTTGTATATTACAGTGAACGGAGCCTCGGTTGGCGATAAAAGACGCACAAAACGAAAGACCAGTGCTGCCGCCACGCTGAAGCTCCTGCACTAGTCTCCCGTGACGTCACAAATTTCTAAGGCGTCTGCTCCGCTCCAGATAATCACTTATCGTTGCATTTTAAAGGAACCAGTGACTCAACTTAACAAGTTTTTTTACGACTTTCCGCGCAGTAATAGTCGAACTGTACGAGAAAGTAGTGACGTCACCAGGAAATCGATGACGTCACGCTGGCTCGCTGGAGCCGCGCGTTTTGTGAGATAGTTCACGAAAAAGAATCGAGAGCTTTTGCCTTCATGTTCTTTACTCTTAAGCAGAACGTTACTGTCATATTCAGTGTGAAAGAATATTTAACCAGTATGAACTGATTCCCGGTTGCCCTGAGAGAGAGAGAGAGAGAAAGCGGTTTAATAAAGCGCAGATATTTCTGTCAGCGTATGTGTAATCACTTACATGCTACTCTGCGTGGGGAAAGGTCCTAGGAGAGGGTGTAAGAAATAATATAGAAGTGAAGAAGGACACAGAATATGTGGGCCTGGTTTTCACACATAAAATGAGTTCGATGTTACACGCAAAACGAAGACGATGTAAAAATGAAGTTCGGTCATTCTACCGTGCAGAAAGCATTTCCTGAACTTGTAAAGCAAGCCAATCTTCCAGAAGATAAGCGAGATAAAATTTTACGGCAGTCAAATGGGCAATATTTGTCAGCCACTATTGATGCCGAGGAGCACATCAAGTCCAATGCGTTGTCCCTGAAGGCAGCGCCAGGCTTTTATTATTTTAATTCTTGTAGGGTTTCGATTTATTGTTTAAATGATATAGGACACCGGAAAGAGAAAGAGAAGGAAAATGGAGTTCCAGTTGAGATTAGCGACTGTATTTCGACAGGTCACGCAATGTACAAAACAGATCAGGCTCTATTTATGGTGGCCAAACGGTTGCCATGGGAATGGAAGTGGAGGGTAGGACGTCAAAGGATTAGGCTGACTGCTGCGACTATAGGGGGTCTGAAAGAAGAAGAGAGAGAGAGAAAAAAATATCTTAATCGAAGCCGCAGTTGTCCAGTCTGCTGTCTGCAGTGCGTGCGCTACTTCAGGTGACGTGTTTGAGATGGCGTGAGGACGAGAATACAAACAAAAGCAAAAAACTGTAGAAATAAGAAACAAAGAATAAAGAAAGAAGTCCAGCCCATGTGTCTAAAAGAAGGCCAAATAATGTATATAGCGTCTGACTTGTCTAAGCACGACAGCAGGCTTGAATGGAGTATTTATTATGGATTGCAAATGTCTGCAACAAGGACATTAGGTCGCCGGCTCCTCCGCTACTATAGACTGTTGCATGAATAAAGAAGGCTGTTGAAGCGTATACGGCAGACATTGTCAGATCTTGACTGGTAGCTTACCAATATCATTAAAAAGAAATGTGTACAATCAGTGCATTCTACCGGTACTAACAATGGGGCAGAAACTTGGAGGTTGACGTAGAAGCTCGAGAACAACTTAAGGACCGCGCAAAGACCGATGGAACGAAGAATGTTAGGCATAGCGTTAAGAGACCGGATGAGAGCAGTGTGGCTTAGAGAGCAAACGGGGATAGCCGATATTCGAATTAGCCGAATTGTAGTCGAATTCTAGTAACATCGAGCTGGGCCGGTCATGTAATGCGTAGGTTAGATAACCGGTGAACCATTAGGGCTGCAGCATTGGTGCCAAGAGAAGGGAAACGAAGTCGAGGACGTCAGAAGACTAGTTGGAGTGATGAAATTAAGAAATTCGCAGGCGCTAGTTGGTACAGGTTGGTGCAGGGCAGGGGTAAATGGAGATCACAGGTAGAGGCCTTCGTACTGTAGTGGCCATAAAGTAAGCTGCTGCTGACGAGGACTAGTGATGTGCTGTCTTTGCATGCGAACACAATGGAAGATGCTTTTCTGCAGTCCACAAGTTAGACTATGAAAACTGTGATACAGGATTTCTATTTATCATTTATTTATTTACTTTCATTGATACAGACTGCTTAGAGTTCTTGTGCAAACTGCTTTATATAGCAGCAAGTCCTTTATGGCTCGGATTGCATCCTCGCTTCTGTCTTAGAGCTCCAGGATGTCACTGGTCTGTGTTTGTATCGTATACCAAGGTTGCCAGAGATCGCTGAGTGGAGTATTTGTCCTCATGTAACTTAGACATGATAATGACGACGGACATCCGGTCGAGGGTGAACAAATACAACAGTTATGCAACAAATAGTTCCTATACAAAAGTTCCCACCTCTGCCAACGCTCGGCTGATTTCAGTGGTCCATACGGGATTTCTAAGCTGGTGCTATTTACTTTACGCTCAACATGTCGACCAGCGATGACGACTATATAAAAAGCGACAGAACAAGAGAGATGCACTGATTATCATGTGACATTCAGCAGTCGTGCATAAAAGACGGAACGGTACACTGATACGGCGCTTTCTATGTGTTGCTCGGCTTGTTTCCGAAGAAACGATGCAAAAAAAAGAAGAAAACGTTTTTAGACAACCAGGTCACACGTGGCAAAAAATTGTGGCCCAACAGCTGTTAGATTAGCGCATCTCTTTTGTTCGCATCCCATGTCCCATCGTCCGCGCAGTTCGCCATGTTGAGTTCTGTGCTACCGTCGCGTATAGCAGCCCGTCAGCCTATATGGCCGTCTGAGCACAAATCACGTCCAATTCAAGCTGTTCATGGGTTGACGAATTGCTTCTGATCAGCCGTTTTGGGCTGCGGTGACTTGATCTGGGAAGCTTGAAAAAATTGAGTGAACCCGAAAGAGTTGTTCGAACTAGGCATATACAATAAACATACGAAATGAATTCAATGCGTTTTTAGCTTCAGAATACGGTGAAAATATCTGAGAAATTTGGTGGTAAAGGGAGCACTATAGGAGAAGGAAAAAAATTTGTCACTTGAGTATTCCTTTGTGATTTGAATGCGAAAGCATTAGGACTTCTCTAATTCATTGGTTACGTCCATGATACGTGACGTCATACATTGCCACGTGCCCTTAGCAACTCTATTTAGCAACTCTACTCCGTAGTTCACGATGAAAAAAATTGGCCAACCTTAATCCCCTCTAACCCACCTTCATTCACTTCACCTCAATTCACTTTATCCAACCTTAAGTCACCTTAACCTAACTTGCTGTAATTTTAATTCTGTAATACTACTGACGTCATAAAATACACTGATGACGTCACTGATGATGTTGATGATGATGTTTGTGACAACTCATTGCGGAAAACGCCGGCTTTTGTGTCTCATGGGACATATAATGCTTTCGCATTAAAAGACACCAGGTGCTTTCCGCCCGCGGCGGCTGCATTTCGAAGGGGGCGAATTTGAAAAACAGCAGCGAACCATGCTTCGAAATTAATCTGGAGACTCCCACTAGCGCCTGCCTCATTATCGTATCTTGGTTTTTGTAGGTAAAATCCCAGAATTTACATTTTATTGCGATAGCGATTGAACACTGCAGGTGCATTTCTGCCCTCGGCTTTGCCGTCGGCGTCGCCGGGATGTTCTGAATAAAGCCCAAGGGCGATAATATCGTTGCCGCGTCCGGTGTGCTGTATGTGCGAATGAAAACGTGCGAGGGTGAGCTGGCGATGGCCGCTAAATCACGCGCACGCGAGGGAGGAAAGCGGGGCGGAAGCGCGCCGTCTTCCGTCGCGCGCATGGCTCCAGGACGCGCTCTACTGCGGGCGGTCCCGCGTGCCCGCCTGCGGGCCGCTGTGCCTTGAAAGCCATCTGCGACGGGGATAGAGTCCCCTGCGCGCTGTGTTTTCGCGGCTGAGTTCGCATTGATGCGAGGCGCAGCACGAAGGTCAACTCGCTCGCTTCTGGTGCCGTGCTTCCTCACTCCAGCGTTTTGACAGCGAGTTGCAGCGGTCACCGAGGGAGATGTGTCCATGTTTGCTTGTGCGCGCGTGACATGCATGCTTGTTAATTTAGTTAGTATGCCTATGTTTACAAGCTTATACGGCCGATAAAACTACCATCCTTACTTTATAGAGCTGTCTACTAATTTGCTATCGCAATGGTTGCTTCGTCTTTCGGGCGGAACAGCGACTTTTTTTTCAGGACAGCAGGTCAGGAATGTCGCTTGGCTTGGTCTCGACTTCAGAGGTTTTGTTATTCTTTCGTGTGAAGAGCTCATCTCTGCGGTTAACTCAAATGGATGTTTGCTGTACCGAACGAGAATTCCATATTTCGTGTTTTAAACTTGAATAATGTATCTTGTACTTTTCGCATAATAATTAGTCATTCTTACAGTTACTCTTTTCATCTTAACATGTACTTTCGCTTTTCCACATTCGATGCTATCAGTATTGAAAGTTTATTTCTGGTTATCACGAAACATAATCCATCCAACCCTTGGCCAATCTCCCAAAGGGAGTATGGGCCGTGTCTTTACTGGATAACGACCACGGTGCGCCTTTTCAACTAAAACTTACTCTCCTTCTCTCTTCAGTAATAATTTCAGTGAAATTGATTCACCCAAATGTTTTAATAATGATGTCAATAATCTTCTTTCATGATTTTGTTTCACTTAGTCTGACTGCTCACTCGCGTACTATTTTTGTTCTTGCTGCCGTTTGCCTTTGCTTGCCTTTTGCGTTTGTATTTCTTCACTACCACTTGATTCACGTCCTATTCTCTTTAGTGATTACGCCCCAAAAATGTGGATCATCATCATCATCATCATCATCATCATAACCATCATCAACTGAAACTGTTTGCACTGTAAGAAAAAATACAGCCAAAAAGTCACAAGGCAAAGGACAGAAGCGATAAAATCACTGACGGCGCTTCCCCATTGTGGTACATTCACTAGAATATTTGCACAGCAATGAAAAACTTCATTCTTGACACCACTCGGCTGCAATACCAAAACAGTGAATTTTTGAGAATTATTTATCAATTTTTCGATTCACATCGCCATGATGACGGTTCCACTTTGGACAGCGAGCAGAATACGTCTTTCCTCGGTATTTTCTTTCCTGAACTTCTTTCATCCACTTTCTGCAAACCGCCCAATTCGTGGCCGATGCCTTGCGGTTTGTATGTCATTTGTGCAGAGAAACAACAACAACAACAACAACAACAACAACAACAACAACAACAACAACAACAACAACAACAACAATTAACGCTCACGTAACTTCTAAACGAATAGCGACAGCTGCTGGTATGTCACCTCGCGGTGTGTGTCAAGGGGACAAAAAAAAAGAAGTTAAATCGAGCACGCCTAATGCACCACGTTACATTATGCGTCCATGTGACAGTAGGCGATAAATGCGCTAGTTCGGGGTCTCTTTCAATAGTTCGGGGCCTCTTTCAAAGGCGATAGCTCCTAGCTTTCCTTTTCAATTTGCGTCAACGAGCGGAGAAGAGCCCGGCAACTCGGAAAGTGTGGGTCGTCAAGTGGAGATCCATGTATACATTTGCGAATGCGCAAGCGTTGTATGGACGTTTGCTGGCTGCTTCAGAACGGCGAACGATTGCAGGCGCGCTGAAGCGATCATCCAATCGCGCAGCTTGGCGGCCATATCAAAGCCTTTCGCTATACTTTTCGTATAACCAGTGGCTTTACGGATCACAAGCGTTTGTGCTGGGAAACACTCGTCACAGAGATGTGACACACATCTTTCGACATAGCAAGGTGGCTGACTGGGCTAGTTCGTAATACATTTTGAGCGTGAACAGCGTAAGAGGCAACACTGTGAGGAACCGGGGTGAGCACCTGTCGTTTTCGTCCCCGCGTTGCCTCGCGAGCTGTTCACGCTCGACAACGGGATATTGATAGTCGCATTCTTCATTTATTAGCGGGCTAGAAGCAGTGGCAACGCAGATATTAGACTACTGTTCTTTTAAATGTAATAGCCTCGTTATTTGTCCGAATTACTCTTCTCTCTGCGCGTGCGCGGTGGAGCGCGCGCGTTGTAGAATAAACGTGCGCGTCGGAATCTTATGGCAGCCTTCTTTTACGGCGCTTACAATGCTTTACAATAAGTTTACAGTAAGAGTAGCATCCTTCCTCCTGTCCTCTTGTCTCTTCTAAAAAAAAAAAAAAAAAACTCGCACAAACCACCGACGGTGGTTTGTGCGCTTCTAGAATGTTATTCGCTTTAGTAAAGAAAAAAAATGGTGGGTTTGAATGCGTGGATTTCCTTTTGCAGCGAGGATACTTAGCTAGAGTTTATCGTTTCATTTAGTAGATAGATGTAATTTATTAAAAAGGCAGAGAGGTTGGCCTGAGCTAGCATGCTCTGGCACGGCCGAACACAGGAGGAGTGGAGGAAAGCGATGTTGGTTGCACGTTGATCTGCAACCTTGCGACACTCCCGGCAAATGCTCCGCCCGAGTGCCGCCTTTTTAAGGGACGCACGAACTCTACAGACACGGCCTCCGAGATCTGGGGCGTGGGGTGCGCTGTCGCACCACTCGGTCTCGGAGGACGTATGTGCGCGCCGTTCAATAAGTCATCATCAAAACCGCATCAGCTCGCACGAAACTCGTGAGCCCTATCTAGTGCACGAAGCCGTGGCGGCCCGCGAACCCAACCGGGAACAACGACCTGAAATGAGTCTCGTAAACGTCAACCAACTGCGGTGTAAGTTCACGTCAATTACGAACTTCACGAAGAGTCGAGACAGCTCCCTCTTGAATATGCAGTGTCCTGTAGCGGGATCCCCATGTCGTTCACACTATAGGGTGTGGAGAGCCTCCCCGACACCGGAGTGCTTCAATCAAAAGGTTTGCGCTCTGTAGCGAGTCCAGTGCACTCCGTTAGCTTTCAACAAGAGCCTACAAAAATGCCCTGTTCCACACCTGCAAAACAAGTATATTGCTTAGAAAAGCTCCATAAGTCGCACGCGGTCAATAGCCCAAAGCACCGGCGGAAACGACTTGTCAAAGCGCCCTCATAAAAGACACTTTTTTAGTCTGTAGACATACTGTCGAGCACTTGGCCTCAAAATATGTTTTTTGGGGATATAGACATATTGATATACATGACATATAAATTGTGCATCGTGTGGATTGAATGGTTGTTTTCGATGGAGAGTGTCTACTCTCCGTCTTCCTTTTTGTATGCTTTTGTTTGCTTTGTTGCTTTCCTCGTATGTGGAGTATTGCCTGCAGGGCCATAAACGCGACAGTTGGTATCAGCGCTGTGTTTGCGTCCAGGTATAGCTCTTTTTTTCCCGTTATGATCTCGTACTCCGTTCCACAGCAAATTATACGTAAAAAGAAAGAAAAAAGAACGTTATGCAGATACAATGTACAGGATCGAACATACGCGAAGCGAAGCTGAAGTATTTGGTGGTGACGGCTGTTTGCACAGAAAGTACGACGCCGCATCAAGCAACCTTTACGGATTCTGCGTCTCATGTATCCCAACAGGACATAACCCTTTCTGAAGGATTGGGCAAGAACGGGTGCAAGAAAGGTCTTCAATCTTTCGCATTCGGAATGTACTTCGCCTTGCAAGATAGAGGGGAACGAACGTTGGCTTCATTTATGCGCAAGTTTTGTGATATTGCTGTTTTTTATATAACGGTATTATCGAGACTCACGTGGACTCAATTTGTTTGCTTTAGTGACAATCGATTGATTGTTCTCGATGCAATTGAAAATCTTGGTAGCTACTTTCCAGCGGTTCTTCTCCAGTGGAGCACCTACGGCGCGAAGGAAGGGGGCGAGGGATAAATGGGGGGTTGTTCCCATCCCCATTGTCTTTTCCCGCCAAAATTTCAGCCGCAACGTAAAACACTCGACTGCTCGAAAAAGGAAAATAGAAAGAGGTGTCAGGCTACCAGTAAGCAACACTGCCGAACTCCACCGAAGAACCGGAAAGAGCTGCAGTTTGCTTTCTCAACCAAGCCGTGCCCAATTGCCGAAAAAACAAATAAATCATGTACTACTTATTGTCGCCCTGTTAGTTGAACAGATGCCGCAACTGTAGTAAGAAATTCCGTGCACCACCGGTACTCAAGTGATCTTTCTCTTTTCTCCAGTGCCATTCTCATCACCTTTTATTTTTTCTTGTTGATTTTAATGCCAAAGGCCTCCGGTGCAACAAATGCGTCAGCATTTACTGCGACGTGCTAATAAGACATGCATGCTCCGAGGTTTCTGAACTATTTCCACACGTCCGATGGTTGACGCTCCCGCCTTTAACGTTCCTAGTGCGTCTGACTGCACGGTGGCAGGGCTGAAAGGGAACGCACCCGAAACCACGCGATTACGGGGACCGTATAAGGCTTCAGTTTGGCGGGTTACAAAAAACAGGAACCTCGGTCTTTAAAAGAAAAGTACAATGAACAAACAAAAAAGAAACAAAGAAGTCATGCTGTTCATCGCGTTATTCTCCGCTGAGAATGCGCACGCTTTTCACCTGCTCTTTGCGCCATGTCACCGTGACGGCTGATCGAGACACGCAGTTGTCCGATTCATTGGACCTGCAGGCGAAGCAGTCGAAAACCGCACTGCACAATGAAAAAAAAAAAAAAACGTTATTAAGCAGATTGCGCCGTTATGTCCATTCTATCTGGACGTTTCAGCAAGGTATTGCGTAATTCAAAAAAAAAAACATCGTGAAGTAGATGTTTCTTTCATTCATTATTTTTTTTACATTGTAGGCCGTACTGGGCACAAGCTGCAGGAGTAGTTATCACTACTAGTTGTTGGGCTAGTTTTGGTTCACGTATATACCCGATGCGTAATGGGACGCGCAAAAAAGATATGAAGTACAATGAGAAGTACTGTCCCGTCCTCACTTCACATTATTTGGCACCCTATTACGCCCCAACAGGAGTAGATTAGCAGACTTGGGAGACAATAGCAACACAAAAATATGCCTCACCGTGTTACACGCATAAAAGTGCCAGCGAATAATTGCGATATATGCAGCGCTGCAGACGTAACACAGACGCACAATTAGCAGACGAACACGAACGAGGAAGGGGTCCTCAAAGCTGATTGATTTCATAGGAACCCAGGGATAAGTGGAATCGTGCACAGATACGCCCTCAAGCAGATAACTGTGCGCAGAGTGACAAAGTGAATGAAACAAAATGCTCGAGATGGTGTATAACTGACTGACGAACGGGAGCTGTACAGCGAAACAAAGTGAACTCAGACGACATTGAGAGAGATCTACAGGCAGCACGCTGAAGACGTGTAAAGAAAGTTGTTGAGCGCAAGCTAGGAGTGGCCTATAAGATAAAAAAACAAAAAGACATAAGTAGAAATGACGAAGCTGTAGTCGACAACAAGAAAGAATGCAAAAAAGAAACAAAAGAAAATAAGTAGATAACAACTATGGTTTGCCCGGCGGGTCCCAAGTTACACTCGATCTTGGACGCCCTATGGCCAGTTATAACAAGGAAAGAGTATGATTTACGCTGGCTTCCTTAAATTTATGTTATAAGGGTGATAAATGACGCTGAACACGTGCTTCAGTTCCTGCTTCCGCATCTGAATGTTTGGAAAAATAAGCAGATTTGCCATTGCAGTTCGGCGCGTTCTGTCACATTTACACACGCTCAAGTCTCTGCGCGCTAGCTTCTAGCTTTGCAACTGGATGCGAGTTCATTACTCCTATGCTTGCCGAGCTGCAGACCTACGTAGTTGTCAAGCACGACGCAGTACATATATATCACCAAAGCGACTTCCTAATCACAATTATATCGTTAGCTTACACTGACAGTTACCTTCTAGCATTTGTACCTCAGAGTCATCGCTTCTCGTTGAAGGCAAGAAAAGGAGACCGAAAAAGAGAAGTTCGCATGTCTAAGCGAACTGAAGACGGCACGTATTCGCGAAAGCGCTGGCCGAGCACAAGCTCCCCCGACGATTTGCGAATGAAATCTTTAGGTGATGCTGGAATGGTCGCACGAATCGCACAAGGCTGCTGAAGTTTACATGAAGATCATTAGAAATGCTGCAAGTCTCTCCCAAGGGTATGGAGAAGAAGGACGAGGATGAGGAGGGTTGTCTTTGCTACGGGCAGATCCATAGAGTTGCCAAGGCAGGTGCGTAGTCGGTACACTCACGAGTGTCCCCGAGTGTGTCCTAAAGATAAAAATAATAGATAGATAGAGGCGGCTCGTTAATTAACAATGAAGAGGCTTAACTGGTGGCCTGGCTATATAGAAGACTTCTCCAGACGGGTATGATGAAAAAATGTAGCAACCTTTTATTTAACGAACTGAAAGTGTTGTAACAATTGTTCGTATATGTTGTATCTCCACCCCTTATGTAATACCCCTACTACGGGGTCTTCAAGAAAATAAAATGAAATTAATGAAATGAAAATGAAACGATGTTCACAGTGCAAGTCACAGGCACACAGCATGCACAAACGCACCAAAAACACTCAACAAAATGAAGTATATATAACTGTATCTACAAAGAGAGAAAATAAGTCGGGCTATAGCAGTAAATTATCCGTCCACAATATTCCAAGGAAGCGACTCTTACCATGAGAGCAGGCTTTTTGAACCAGAAGAGACGCAAAAACGAAAAGGCTGGTGACGACGAAGTTCACGCGCCCGGTGGGAGCAACCTCACAGATTTTGACTGTGTCCGCTAGGGGAAACAAATAATTTTATCAATAAAAATGGGCAACATTGTATTTCAATGGAGCCAAACACAGAACTTGGGAAGTTGTTTAGAAACCTCTACTGCACGACAGTGGCCCTAATACACCGGTAAGCCCTATGAAAACCGTGACGTCACACTGACATACAGACGCTGATGTTCCCCCGCGACATGGCAAGTTCTGCTAAACGTCACATTATGTTGTACAAATCGGTGTCTGTAAGAGAGTTAAGGATTAACTTTGCCTAACAAAGAGGTTAACTTCAGTAGGCACCCGCCGTGCTTGCTTAGCGCCTATGGAGTTCGGCTGCTAAGCACGAGGTCGCAGGATCGAATCCTGGCAACGGCGGCCGCATTTCGATAGGGGCGAAATGGGAAAACGCCCGTGTACTTAAATTTAGGTGCACGTCAAAGAAGCCCACGTGGTCCAAATTTCCGGAGTCCTCCGCTACGGCGTGCCTCATAATCCGATCGGGGATTTGGCACGTAAAGCCCCACAATTAAATTTTTAATTTTAACTTCGGTAGGAAGCGATACACCTCCATCGTGATGGCTCGCAAGGTAGCAAACTTTCCTTGACGGAATATATGGGAGTCTGAGAAGCAGCGTTTCGCGTCAGCCATTATCGTAACGGAACAAGCTCGCTGTTGAGGTTTACAGACCGGCTGCCTCGACGCCCGCTTCCTCTATCAAGGTTCATTATAGCTTTGGTAATTAAATGCGGGCTTCGGAGTTTTACCGCGCACTGTCTAGGGCTCGCATCAGTTTAGGAAAACACCGCTCAGTATGGGTTGCTGATCCGCCATGAGTGGATCTGTGGTTGCGGCGTTCAATTCCCGGCGGCGGCCGCTGCATTTCGACGAGGGAGGAATATGAGAAACCCAGATGGCTAGAGTTAGTAACAGATCCCTGCTCTTGGGTATCTGCCTAAACCCACGTCTTGAATTTCTATCTATCTATCTATCTATCTATCTATCTATCTATCTATCTATCTATCTATCTATCTATCTATCTATCTATCTATCTATCTATCTATCTATCTATCTATCTATCTATCTATCTATCTATCTATCTATCTATCTATCTATCTATCTATCTATCTATCTATCTATCTATCTATCTATCTATCTATCTATCTATCTATCTATCTATCTATCTATCTATCTATCTATCTATCTATCTATCTATCTATCTATCTATCTATCTATCTATCTATCTATCTATCTATCTATCTATCTATCTATCTATCTATCTATCTATCTATCTATCTATCTATCTATCTATCTATCTATCTATCTATCTATCTATCTATCTATCTATCTATCTATCTATCTATCTATCTATCTATCTATCTATCTATCTATCTATCTATCTATCTATCTATCTATCTATCTATCTATCTATCTATCTATCTATCTATCTATCTATCTATCTATCTATCTATCTATCTATCTATCTATCTATCTATCTATCTATCTATCTATCTATCTATCTATCTATCTATCTATCTATCTATCTATCTATCTATCTATCTATCTATCTATCTATCTATCTATCTATCTATCTATCTATCTATCTATCTATCTATCTATCTATCTATCTATCTATCTATCTATCTATCTATCTATCTATCTATCTATATGGCGGAGAGCATTGGCATATCAAAAACAAAAACGGAGCGAGAAATATCGGAGGCGCTTGCGATAGCTAAAGAAAAAGAGATGTGCGTAAGCACTCCGTCCATCGCGCTTATCGAAGGTGAAGTCGAGTTAGCAAGGCGAACGGGTGCAAGTGAACGATGTATGCCTGGCCCGAACTATGATCACATGTCGTCACCTTGTCATATCTTTGTCCTTCGTTGGGGTTGCGCTGCCCACCCCTTGGAATGTGTAGTATGTCATGAGGGGAGGCGTTAAACCTGTATACGAACCCGGAAAACAAAGTTCAAATGCCCCGCTGGAGAGGTCAAGTGCACCTCGATGGTTTCCTTCTGTTATTGTTCACGCAAGGCCTATATGGATATCGCGTGAAAGCGGCCGAACGCCGATTATGCCGTCAGTAGAAATGATTGATATACCGTTTCCCGTTGTTGACGGCTCGGGTGAGAGCACTGGCGGCGGTGTAATGATAGACAAACTCGAAACGGCGGCATGGGCGTAATTTACGGGCTATAATGTGCCGTTGCTGAAGACAATGTCTTCCTTGGCGAGTTACCGCCCCTATTCTGTATCGGCTATGTCTGTTTTTAACCTATGTTTCTAGCCTATTTCGTGGGTCAATCCCGAAGATAGAGCGGGATAAAATATGATAAAACTGTTGAAGATGACTGATGATGAGAATGAACCTTGTAATTTACTCTGAAAGCAGCACTGCTTGTGACTATGATGATAATGATGATAGCAACGATAATGATGGTAAAGATGAGGTTGGTTTTAATAGCGATGATAACAATGATTGTAGCGATATGGAAATGACAATGATGATTATGAATGATGACAAAAAAGTTGGAATGTGATTCAACGTCGACCAAACATTGTTGTGCAAGCGCTGCTATCTAAACAAGTCCTCCGGTTCGTACACCCCATTTCCACCACAGCTAGCCCAGGAAGACATCGCCTTTCATCGACTTCAACCGGAAGTTGAATCGCCTTCCAATTTTTTCAATTGTTTCACCGTGACAGCAGTTAAAAGCTGGCCACAGCTGGGTTTGCTGTCCACCCGGCCCCTTGTCCGTGCATCCGTCCGTTCTTTTTTCCTCTTTTTGTTTCCTGTGCGTCTCGTGGTCGTGGCTGTGCCAACTTCAGCATGCCGTTATCGTCAGATGACCTCTTCATCCTCACTTTCACCGGGCTTCCCACCTCACCACAGGGTGAAGAAAGAGACGCGGATCAAACACAACGTGGGATTCCAAATGACGCGAGGCTTGTATGAGTTAGCGAGGCACGCAGCGTAAGTAGCCGGCATGACAGGAGCCCCACCTCGTCGTCTGCAGCTGTGAGATGTCTGCGTCATGAGGAATAAGCCAAAGTGTGATGCTTGCCAATGAAAAGAAACGCTTATGAGAGGTGTATGTAGAGAGTAGCATGACAGATACCTGGATACATTTATGACTCCATACCATTTGCGTTGCAGTGGCCCACATCCACTGCGGAAGATGGGCCAAGGCTGGGCACGTACCCAGGGGCACATACACGGCGCCGAAGTTTCTCAGCAAGTAAAAAAAAAAAAAACTGTCGTATCTACGCAATGACTCAAGTTATCTACTAGGCCTGCAGCAAGTTGTCTACTAGGCCAGACAGCAGCAAGTATACAGACACAGCGGCTCAAGCAATCATCATCCCCATCGTAATCACTGCAGGACGAAGGCCTCTCCAAGCGATCTCCAATTATCTCAGTATTGCGCTAGCTGATTCCAACACCTTCTGCCTGCAGATTTGCTAATTTCATAACCACACCCAGTTTTCTGCCGCCCTCGACTGCGCTTTCCTTCCCTTGGCATCCTAATAGTCCACCGGTTGCATGCCTTAAGTATTACATAGCCTGCCCA
This sequence comes from Dermacentor andersoni, assembly GCF_023375885.2. Classification (NCBI taxonomy): domain Eukaryota; kingdom Metazoa; phylum Arthropoda; class Arachnida; order Ixodida; family Ixodidae; genus Dermacentor; species Dermacentor andersoni. The sequence continues at coordinate 40,515,236 of NC_092823.1, read as the reverse complement.
GTGCCCCCCCCCCCACCCCCCATTTCATTCTCCCAATCTCAACTAGCCATGGTTTAATAAGCCATGGGTTAAATAAATCGATCAAATCGACCCAGGCGATATCCATAATTTTACACGCTTATACACGTACCGGGGCGCAAGCACCAAACCAGATAAGACAGAAACAAAACATGAAACAATCAAGCATGAAAGAAGGTTGGCGCGATAAAGTACCGCAGAGTTGTAAGACGATAATTTAGGTAGTAGAGCATGCTATGCCGCTCTAGCAGCGTGACTAGTTCCGCCAAACTGAGGTCATTCGCACTCACCTAAGGGTGTTGAGTATGCAAATAAACGGCTGACTTGTTCCCAATGCTGTACTCGTGCCTTTTCATGACGTAAAATATGACAAAAACTTGCTAACGCTAGAAATACCATGATGTGGAGGTTGTCTTACAGTACAGGTGAAAACGCCTGCTTATTAATCGAAAACTGATTGAGAAGTATTCCATCTTCGATTCAGTTCTGGCGTATTTGATTTGGTTCGCATTCGGTTCATTCGCGATAATTTAGATTTGCACACCCCTAATTATAGCCCTTCTTTTTTTAAAGAAAACGTTACTCGATAGCGATGTTTTAACATATAGCATTTCTTGTACATTTTGTAATATTTGTTTCGTTTAATGCCTTGTGTCCAACTTCGTAAAGCACGGAATGCGCCGTTTATTTGATATTCTTTTTCTTTCTATACCGACGGTTACCGTACATTTTCGGAAAGTGATTTACGGCAAGAATGCTCTTATATCGTCACACTGAGACACCCGTTAATAATAAAAGAATGTTTTATTTGTGGGGAAGTCGACGACATATTATTACTAACATTTCTCTTTCAATCCAAATGAACTAATAGACAAATATATATACTGGTTCACCAGCCGAAAGCGTTAACTAAGTACGTCTTCCAAAAGGTTCGCCGTCTCTTTCCCCCCATATATATATATATATATATATATATATATATATATATATATATATATATATATATATATATATATATATATATATATATATATAATGTGTGTGTGTGTGTGTGTGCGTCTGTGTGTTTGCGTTGAGTAATTTTACTGCCAGAAAATCTAGTTCATGTACTTATGCTCGTGGAGTTGCTAACAACAAATATGTTACGAACGTGAAAAACTAACTTCTTGTTAAAATACCGCTGTTGAATGTTGAGAACAGTATCTTCGCGCATATGTGAAAGCAATTATCTCCTCGAGTTTTGTTGCTGCAAATACCGCTTTCTTTCCACTCGTTTTCTTTTTTTTTGGCCTAAACGCAGTTAGGTCGATGCGACATCGTGTGGTGATTAGGCATGTTGATGCCACACCCTGTATTGTTCCGTTTTATTTTATACGCCTTTCACAGTTTTTCTTTTACCGTCCTCTTTGAGTGACGACGGTGTGAATCAAATAGACTCCATCTACATGAACGTCGACAGAACTTAAGATTACGACTAAACCACTTTATTAAATTTCCTCATGCGTTTTTGTCTTCATTTGAACGGCACCGCAAAACACGAGGAACACCGAGAACAGGGACCGCCATAAACGGGCCTTCAACACACGATGCTTTAAATACTTTGTTTGTTTCCTACTTTTCTTTTCAGCTCTGTTTCTTTTTGTCATTATCTCAGACTGTTACACATGCATGATTTAAACCTGGTGTGCATGTATATTCTTCTTGTGCTTCGAACATCTATTTATTTATTTATTTATTTATTTATTTATTTATTTATTCATTTATTTATACAATAATGCAGTCCCAAACGGGGGCCAAAGCAGGAGGGGCAAAATACATGAATGTGTATACGTATATAAATACTCATGAAAAACGAATACAAGAATAACGGGACCTATGCAATGATCAGATAAAAACGAAAGCGACGACTAAATAATATTAATTGAAAAGGCACTGAAAGAATAGCACTTGACATACATTAGAACACTATCGGACGGAGTTCAATGCGTCAGAATTTAGGCGTTACGCACATACGCGCCCTTGCAACCATTCTCGCGAGAAAAAGAAAGGCAACAAGTACCCGAGGTAAGTTCACAAACGAGCGAACATAGCATAATATTGAAAATTATCAAGGAAGATCTGGAATGCATCAAGCGAAAGTCACCTGTAAAAAAAAAAAAAAAAAGGCAAGCGGTAACAAGCTATGCCATCATAGCAATACCGTTAACATCCAAGACACATGCTTCAATGGAATTATTGCTTATCAATGGCGATAATGGCAGCCTGTTCCAATCTGTTACAGTGTGAGGGAAGAAAGAAAACTTCAAGAGGTTAATTCGCGTGTTGTAAGGTGTTAAAGAATCAGCGAATAAAGATTAGTTGCGAGTTCATCGCCGTGTTTCGGGGTCAATCTTCTACACCGTAACATAATTGACACCCTTAAGTGCAAACAAAGGTGTAAATCTGGTTATAATTCCAAAATTGTGTAACGATGTGAGTGACACGTTTATTTACACCCTATTTCACTTTTAAGGGTGTAAATTATCTCACATTGTATGTGTGGCGTGCGCGTTTTGCACTGTTGTTAAGATATGTATTACAACTAATCAGCCCACAGTCCCATTACGTTTGACTTCATATCTGGAAATATTATTTTACGTAATCTTTTAAGGGTGAATTTTGGAAAAAGAAAAGAAAGGATTGACAGCAACGAGAAACGCCACGTGTACAAGGGGTCTCAGGAGGATACTGCATGAGACGCGGCATTATTTACTGCGTCACATCTCGTTAAATATCGGAGTTAAAAAAAATGAATACTGGCCTCGCGACTCCAGATAAACGTTCGCTCAGGACGTGGTTTAGAATTAGCATTCCGGTCTCCAAAACTGCCGAATTAAAACGTAATATAGACGGATCTTATCAATTATTGGCCACATAAACCACTTTTCTCGACAAAATGGGCACGCAACCTCCAATGCGCCGCAACCAAAAGTACTTTGCCCGCCCCCTCTCCAGATGATAGTAGATAAATAAAAACAAGTCTAGATTGAACAAAATATATAATGCTCTGTTTTGAACTGATTCCTTTGCCTCGCCTGAAACGGTCAGCCTATCCTTCACACAGTATATTCAAAGCTTTCTATATACAAACGCAAGCGCTCGAAGTGCAGCTTCAACAAAATGCACGCGCACTTGAGCCTTCGTAAAGCAACAACAAGTGAAAAGCATAAAGCGCATTTTTACTGCCGTGTTGGCATCGCAGAACGCGGCGGTTCTGGCCAACGAACTGCGCCGATTATACGAGCGCAGGAAACCGCTACGGAAGGATATACGCGCATATGTTTTCATTATGCTCACGTCGCCGTGGCTTGTGTCGTGTGCTTTGAAACAACCCTGGCTGGTTGGATGGATTCATGGTATCAGCTTCCACCCTTTTAAACGGGGCCTCGGGTTGCGCCACCAAGCTCTTATTCTCGTTTGGCCTTAGGTCTAACTTTTAAACAAACAAAGATTCCCAGCATCGAACTTTCTGAACCACTATAGGGAACATTGCTTTTTTTGCACGCATCCACTGTTGGCGGTCTCCCTATTTTTCTGCCACCAAACTTCTAAATGCCTCTTACTAATCTGTATTGCAGACAAGTTTACTTTCCCCTGCTATACCCGAACCCGAGGGCTTCAAGGAGTCCAGAGGAGCTTAAGCAAGCAGCTGGGTAGATATGTTTAAATTCTAATAAAACATGCTCCTCGTTTCCCTAGCTTTACCGAAGCAAGCACGTGCTTCATCGTCCTTACTGTACCTCGCTTTATAACTACGCGTCCTAAGGCATCCTGATCTCGACTTCAAAAAGTAAAGAGCTGCCCTTTAATCTATGATAAATTATTTATTTACTGATTTATTTTTTACCGCTTAGGCAGTTACTCATAGCTTGTTTCTTTTCCATTGCCTCCACCCAGGGGACTGTGTCAGCCTCTCTGACTGCGTTTGACGCTCTGTGTGGCCGTGTTGCTTGCTATACTGGTCGCATACTTACTGGTAAGCTTCCTAATATTCTTCTTCCCCTGTGAGTCAATATATCTTCCTGTACAAATACCTGAACTCTCTCGCTAGTCTCTCGCAACCCATTTATTTTCTTTCATATTCTTCAACCTTTCTTCAAAATAAATTTTACTCTGAGCTTCCCTCACTTGAAAACTTGTCCAGCCCCTATAACTTTTTACAGCTTCATTTGTAGCCTTCCCGTGATCGAGAGCCCAATGAGAGGCGTCTCTCTGACCTTGGGTTGCCATCGAGTCTTGATTGTAACCCTGACTTCAACCAAACAGCCACATCTCCAACAAGTCCTGGAACTATCACACCTTTCCCCATTTCCTGGAGCACCTCGAAGCTGCTGTATCCCCACAGCAATCTATTTATTTATTATTTATTTATTTATTTATGATACCCTCAGGGCCAAAGGCATTACAGAGGGGAGTGGTGTTAATATACAAGCAAAACGTACAAAAATACAATATTCGCTCATTATACAATGTTAGCTATATCATTGGAAAAATTACGTAAAATATTAGTACAATAACATGAAAAAAAAAACCTTATTTATACATAGTTGTCTAGAAGATTTCGGAAGTGATGGTTATCAATGATAGATACAGCATCAGAAGGAAGGTGATTCCAATCGCGACTAGTCCTGGGCAAAAAGGAGTGAAAGAAATGCTTAGTGTTGCAAATGTCAATACCAACTTTGTGGCTGTGATCGATGCGATGGGATCGGCAATGAGGCCTAGAGATAAATTGGTCGCGCAAAACAGGATGATAGTACAACTTATGAAAAAGAGTTAGTCTGGAAGTTTGGCGGCGCGCAGACAGGGATGGGAGAGCAAGATTAGACTTCATGGCAGTAATACTAGCTGTTCTATTGTAGTTGCACAAAATAAAACCTATGTTTCCTTATGGCTGCATTTCTATTCACCTTTGCTATTAATGTTTTTTACTGTGTTTCCGTATCTCTACTGCCTTCGTTTATCTATATACTAAGGTATTTGTATTCTTTTACCCGAGGTACTTCCTGGCCCTGTATTGACACTGTCTAATGACCCACTAATGGTAATGTTGAGTTTCAGTTTAAATATTTTCCCACAACTCGTAAGATACGTGCAAGGTGTGATGAGGATGACGGAGTAAAAGTTGCTGCAAAGCAGCTTTACCAATTCCAGCTCCTGTCGTTTATTTCCTTCATTTTTTTTTGTCAATTTAGGAAAAACGTAATAATAATTAATGATGATGTTAGTACTACAAATAAGGGTTAACTTGATTATTTTACATCAATATTTACCCAAGAAAACAGAAATAAAAATAATAACATGCTGTTTACCAGTACTTTTAGTCTAGGCAAAAACAGGAGTAAAAAGTAGGAAAAAGAAAATGTGATGAAAATAAAAATAATCAGACAAGGAGTACGCAGGGTATATGAATGAATTCACCGTTGATTGTATACACGTTAAAAAACGCCCAGGTGGACCAGGATAATCCAAAGTCCACCACTACGCTGTGCCTAGCTAATAATCATATCGTGGTTCTATCACGTAAAAACTCCAGAATAATTTTTTATAAGCGAGTGAACTGATACGCGGAATTGGTGTGAGAAATGAAAAGAAACAAAGAAAAAGAAAAGGCTCACTTCAAATTATGGAGCAATATTTTGGTGTCACAATGGCCGTTCGCGAGTCTGTCCCCGTGGATAATGATGATAATAATTATGTCGGCAGTGGGGCTGATAGCAAAGTCCTTACACACCCTTAATCAAATGTACACCCTTTGTGGCTTATCTTGTCAGGCAGCAACAATCGTCATCTGTCGTGCTTGCGTTTCCTTTCTTCAAAACCATAGAGTTTCATATTAGTATACCTAGAGGGAAATCTGGCGCTGCGATCGTTCAACCATCATGGGAATGATGGGAAGTACAGGCTTCGGATTGGTGTTCTGTTGACTGGCGAACTAGTCTACAAGTATTTTTTTTTTGGCAGTTTTGGTTTAGCTTCAAGCGCACTTGCTGTAACCTGCAGTGGGACAGTGCAACGCAAAGCTCTCTGCCTTTGTTATGTTGCTCGAAGTGGCGAGAGCGCGCTGGGCCAGCGACTGGGACGATGTTTGTGTCGCGGTGTGGCGTCGAAGCCCTGACGACAAAGCGACGGCATCGTAAACGTTGAAAGAACATGTTTTGAGCGTTTGGACCTTGGTTTGTTAAGTGTGTTAGGTTGGCACTGTACCGTTACGTGCTTTATGAAACTTCAGAATAGGAAAAGAAGGCACTACTGATACAAGACATATACAGTTGTACTTCTAGTGGCTTGACAATCAAATTTTATTGAGGGCTTCATTATGCATTCCTCGTTTATGTGCTCATTGAAATGCGTGTTTTAGGTCTTTGAGAACACAAACTTACTTGTGGTAGGAAATGTTGCTGCTTCCTGGCTGTAGTCTAGTGTCGCAAAATGGGTAAGTGCAAAGCCACGCCATAACGCTTCGGAAGCGGTACGTCAATATACAATATGATGAAGCATATTGGTAGGAGGCCACTAGCGTCCTAGGTAGCACTGCAGCAGATGTGCTTAAAAGTATGTGAAGACGTTCACCAATCGTGACAGCCGACGCAGCCTTTCGAAAGAGCGAGAGAGAGCTAGCAAGTGCCTGTCGTCTGCGAGAAAAGTCTCGCGTTTGCAGCGAGCAGGCCTCGTAGCAGACGACACTTATAGCATTCCACTCAAGGGCGCAACACTTTCTCACAATACAACATTTTTATTTCCATAAATACTTGATGAGCATTTTCACATAAGTACATGCACGATTGTTATTGCTGTTGCAAAAATAAATAAATAATTATTTTTTGTGGTTAAATCAAGAACAGAATCGCACAAGTATGCATACCCTGGTGTGTCCTGGTGACAAACCATAGTAAACCATGCTTCCATCTCAAATTCATACAAAGTTTATGTAGCGTCTTGTACAATATATAACATACTACAGAAATAAAATTAGATTTTACGCGATAATATTTGAGTATAGTTTTGTTTACTGTGCCACAAGCAAACGTCACTAGTCTAAAGATCGAAGTCAATCCGAAGCCTGTACTTCCCAACATTCCCATGTAGGTTGAGGCAGCGCTCATGAGAACCCCCGTAGACACTAGCGCCACATTTCCCTCTAGGTATTTATTTAGAAACTCTATGTTCAAAACACTACGCTCGCTACTCTCCCGTCCTTAGAATGCTCTCTCATGCTGATAACACGTATGCTGTTCGTGACTTGTGAGTACCGGGCTCGCAGCGTTAAAGACAGTGTTTAAGAGTGCAGGTTCATTGACCCGTGACTTCTTTGCAACCTGCCCGGATATTCCAACGCAGAATCACTGTACGAAAAGTGGTGTGACAAGTCGCCTATTCGACGCGCAGACGCTAGGCAGCCCCACGTGAGAAAAAGAAAATTCGGCACACAACAGATTTGAGACTATTTGAATGTGGGAACGCGAACTCATTGTAGTAGGTGAATAGCTTTCGACGAGCGATAAAGTTCTTTGTGCTGATTCAGCGGGTGTGTTTGCGCATGCGCTGGCCGGAGACCGCTCCTTTTATCGCTCGTCACGTGGCGTCGAGAGTTCGTGGAGGTAGACACACAGCACCGATGAAATCCGAAGAGCAAGCGACGCGCGGGAGGCAGCGCGCTCATTTTATGCACTCAAGGCCTGACGCCACCTCCTCTCTCCGTTGGCTGTGCCGTCACGTGACCAAGGACGTACGCACTATACTCGCGGACAACTTCCTGTGGCAATGAAGGGAAAGCCACGGAGGCAAAGCGCGCTCAAGTGAGAGCGCTTCTGAAAAGAGTTCCGTGTTTTCACCCACGTCAGTTTAAGCTGGGGAAGAGAAAACGTAAACACCTTATTAGCAACAGTTAAGATAAAACAGACCACTGAATGTTAACGTTTACTTATTTTGCGACTTTTCCCTTCCGCGTCTGGGCAAACGCGAAACCGCCGCACGTGGAAGCTGCGTCGATTCAGCGTCTGTTCCGAGCAACCAAAAAGCACTGTGAAACGCTGGCGGGGCGGACTACTTGGCGCGGTAACACATGTGCAGGAACTCCGCCCCCGTAGCTTTCCCTTCATTGCCACAGAAAGTTGTCCGCGAGTATAGGCCGCGCCTGTATTCATCCAGATGGCTGCGACGTAACGTGTGCAGTGACGTACGCACTGGGCACACCTTTGGTCAGACAGAAAACAGTGGAGCCGCGTTGGCGTCGGGAAAACGTGCTCGTCTAGCTCCCCGGATGCCCGGTTTCGATTGCCACGCAGTACGAAATCTACCGCATTTTCGAACGTCTGGTCATGGGAGGATCGTATGACCAGGTTTCACGACATCACGACACACTACCAGTTACAAGGGCGCGTATACCCATTGCCTCACGCTAGGTTAGACAGAACGCAAGCAGTACACTTCAGACAATTACAAACAGATTCTTACAGAAACCCCAGACTCATGCACGCCATGTACCCAGACACGTACACTACAAACAGATAAACATCGTGTGGCGAGGTTGCCACCCTTAATCACATGTTATGGGAGTGTCGGGACTTAACAAACAAGTCGGGCAGTGCCGATCCCCCCCCCCCCTTCTCTTTCACCGCCAACCTCCGGTCGCGCTGCAAGACCGCACTGCTCAGCCCGAACCTGACAGCACAACAGCACAAGCCGCTTCGAGACAAGGGTCTCGGAACCGCGTCCGCGGCGGGTGCCCAGACCCACTAAAGAGACGCCGGACTCAAATCTTGTTGATTTGAAAATAAAAGTTTACGCTCTCTCTTTTCAGAACCATTAATTTACTTTGTTAACAGGAACCTCCCTAAGAAATCTGACGACAGTCCGAGCATTTTTTTTACGTGTTTTTGCTCTCTGCGCCGTTGGCCATTTTTGGTGCCATCGTTCGGTCATGCCGATGAAGACGCCCGGATTTTCGCGTAATGGGGCGTATAATGCTTTCGCATTAATAAAAACCAAAAAGAGAGAGAGAGGGAGCGAAATAATAATGAAAAAAGAACCTTGAAAACGTTCCACATGATTAGCCGTCGGGCCGCACGAATGTCCCCGATATATGCATTCGCTGACGCCAGGCAGGCGGTCCAGCTGTTCTTGTAGCACAGAACGACTGGTTCAGATAAGCTTTGATCGTAGAGCCGCAAGCACAAGTCTTGTGCGCATCTGCATGATAGACAGCTGGGCGCACGAGAACCCATAGGTTGCCGGTACACGTAGATAACGGGACCTCCAAGCAGAATGCCCAGACACGACAAAAAGGACAGAGAAAAGGTCGACGTGCATAATGTATTTGGATGTCGCACTACACCTACACTGCAGTGTCGGTTGGTTGGTAATAACTTTTCTGTACACTGCAGACTACGTTTGTTGTTTAATGTACTAGATGGAGCTTAGGTGCGGCACAGCATGTTCTACATTTAATCACGCTTCAAGCACGTGCATTGGGTGTATCTACTGTTAGAATTTCATACGGACGTGAGAATGCTAGTTTTTTTAAGACCGATCGAATCTAATACGAATTTAATTGTGAGATAATCGAATGGAATATTGATAATTATTTTAATGGTTTACGAGTTATGCACGATGTTGTGAACATCATATCAAACAATGTCTAGCATTGTTATAACGTTGACATCCTATATAGACAACATTATAAAGTGTCTGCCATTACATATGACGCGCATGAAAGGCTCTCATATCATACGGCAAGGCATCTTGACAATTTGGAATATGACGGCGATGACCTAGGTACGGAATTCATTCATTAGCTTTTTTTTGTCTATTGTAAGTATACAGTGGCAAGCAAAGGCCTACACTCTCAACTGTACGTCGATTTCAGTCGGCCCAAGCCTGGGCTGTGAAAAAAATTGTTCTTTTTTCGCGGCAACTGTGGCCTCCCGACATTTACTCCGGACTGTATTACCTTGAGAAGTGCAGATTTATATACTACCGCTTCTTTCGTCGCTAGAATACATATGTTCTCTTCTCACTGCTTACATCAGGAAAATATATGTGTACTATTTATCCCAGTGTATGGTTTGTGTCTCGATTCACGTAATCATGGTATACGCTCACATTGACCGTTTGTGCCTGATGAAAGTATCTTCTATGCACCCACTGTTTTGCTAATTATGCAGCACGGGCGCCCTGGCAGTTGCCCACTTTTGTACATTGCCATCGAGGGCTTGTGAGCCATAGCGCGGCCTTCACTCTCCGCCAGCTTCGTTTTTAGTTTTAAATATGCAATGTTCAATTCTTAAAAAATTCTCCGTAATTAACCGCTATCTGTAGAACGAAAGGACGACCAGAAAATGTCTTAGTTTAATGAGGACTGCCCGCACATAATCCTCCATTTCTTTTAGCATGAGCGAAGCCGGGACAACTCACATCTGCTTGTCGTTTTTGCACTGGTAAGAGAGAGAGATAAAAGAAATGAGAATGGTAGGGAGGTTAACCAGAAGATATATATCCAGTTTGCTACCCTGCACTGGGGAAGGGGTAAGGGGAGACAGGAAAATATTTAAAAAAAATATGAATTGCATACGAATGAAAAGAGTCAGGGAGAGGAAAAAAAGCAAAACATACGCACAACAAAGAAACGCAGGAGTGTCACAATCATTCAAGCAGGTCGCTTGACCGGACAAACCTCAGTAGCGCCTTCGCCGCCTTCTGGTGTGAAGGTCACCTCAGCCGGCCCTCCATGGTCGGTTGCTCCAAAAGCGGCCGGCCACTGAGCCGTGCCAATGCCGCCACGAGCGACTGTCTCTGGAAGCTGTAAAGTGAAGACAATGACAGAGGATGTTTTCGATCGTTTCCTCGTTGCGGCAACTATCACAGGCACCATTGTAAGTCGTTCCGATGAGGCAAGAAAATGCATTCGTGAAAGGCAGCCCTAGCCATAGTCGGCAGAGAACAGTTGTCTCGACTCATAGCCAAGATGGAATGCGTAGTCGGAGCGATTGGTCCAGGCGATCCAGTCGAGTATGTCCGAAAGCTGGCGTGTTCCACATGGATCGCATGGCCTCACGCGCTAGTATGCGAAGCTTTGTTGCTGCGTCAGTTCTTGACAGGGCGATGAGTTCCTTCATGACATCTTTGTGAGCCCTCCTAGCAGGTAACGTTGTGCACAATCAACGGAAAAGGAAATTCTTATGTATGGCGGTGTATCAATGATTGGTCATTGTTAGCAATTGCTTTTGTCCCGTGAACCTAATGTTATGTATTGCTAATCCTCACTCATGGATACGTACCATGTGTAAAAGGTGACGACGACAGCAACAACAGATATGTTATTCATGGCCAATCCCCCGATATAAGTATTCGGTACGAACACCCAGGACAGCAAATACAACAAGATAAATGATGCCGAGAAGATACACAGAAGGTACATGGAAGGTGTCAAAGTAAAGCTACCTACTTCTTGGCCAATATCCATCGTCGTAGTGCATGGGTAAGCGGCAGTGTTCGCAAAACATAGCAACGCAAGGTACCATAGTGCGTCACTGTAATGAAAAAAAGAAAACATGCGCACAATTATTTTTTGAAACCATAAATGTATTGGCATCCACCTAACGGTAGGACGAATCCACCTGGCTAGTTCCTGCAGATCTGATTTGCCCTTTTCTGTGTCCCTGCGCTTCGAGTTGTCGATTAATTTGCCCTGCAATCTGCTATAGTCTCCTGGTTAGCTCAGATGGTAAACCAACCTGTCCAGGAAAAGCGTTGATCCTGGGTTCAATCTCCCGCACCAGGACAAATTTTTCTTCAACCGCGAAGCAGGGGTGCATGAGTAGAGAAATGTTCGAATTGATCCGGACACCAATGTTCAAGAAAAACAACCTTTGAATGGGAAATCAAATACCGAGTATTTCCAATATCTAAATAAAGGGGCATATAAAGGTTTCGTGAAGTCTATTCGGCAAGGAAACGTCTATTTACGTTATTTGATAAAACTATTTCCGGTAATTAGATATCAGGTCAACTGGAAAGCTTGTAAATGAGAAAAAAAATTAAGAAAGCATATCGTATCTGGTACACCATGGCTGCGACAGCTATGGAACAAAGGAACAACGCGCCCCTGGGTGCCCTTCGCTGATAATATACAGTGTTCGTCGAGAGACCGAAACGCTACAGCACCACATGCAGTTTTAGCGAATGCAAACATGTCGAGATTGGCAAATGTTAAATTGCATTGCTTAAGTTTAGACAGCGTACTTGCAGGCTACATAGGCCAGGACGAGTTTGACAGCTGAACTTAAAGACAAGGGACTAAGGGAGACAGACAAGGGCCTCGCTGTACTATCAAATGACTTTTATTTTCTAGTGTGCGGCTACCTGTATATTAGTGCTTGCGCCAAAGAATAAAAAAAGAAGCACACTTGGTGTCCGCGCCTCGTATCGGCCACGCAAAGGGAGTCAGTACACGACCGGACGTCCTAGCCTAACCTAACCTAACCTAACCTTGTTTGCCTTATTTAGTGCTTTTTTTCAATTCAGCTTTCAAATTCACCTTAGCTACGAGGCAACTACTCCAGTCAATGGAGATTTTATTTAGATTTTGCGTGCGCAAAGTTATGGGAGGCAAACCACGAGACTTGCAAAAGAATGCAAGAAGGTATACAAACGGTCGCGGAAGGAGTACAAAAGGGCACAAGCTGGACATGACGCTTTGCGTATGCAGAATTCAGAACTCCGTAAATACTATCCTGCCTAAGGCGAGACTTGCTTATATCGACTGGTAACGATTGCGCAGAAGCTATTTCCTCCGTCTTTGCTTCGTCTGGACAACAGCAACATTCCTCCTGCAGCAGTATTATTCGGAAGAGCTCGCGCTCGGCATAAACTTTCCCCCTTATAAAAAAACTGCAATTGTTGCTGTCTCTTACAGCATTCTAAAGAAACGAATATATGAAAAGCTCGTATAGTGAATTCTCCAATCGAATACGAATACAATAGCGAGCACTATTTGGTTAGCGTTCAAAATTTCTAATTAACGGAAACCCGTACTTCGAAGCTTTCCTTATGAGAAACACGTAAGGGTTTCCTTTGTGCATAGCCTCTTGCGCCTGTCGGGGTGAATGCGAATTTTTCCCTTTCGTAAAACTTCCTCCATCTTCTGGGTTTCCGCGGAACTGGTTTCTTCCATAATTAGACAGTTTTAGCGTGTTCGGCGTTCCGATATACGCTGGAAGGTGGACTGGGCGTTCTACAGGATGGGCGGGAGGCGTAAACGTGAACGGCTTGACAGGTGCTGTCACCTAGTGGGGCAGAGCCGAACCACACAAACACAGAGCTCACGTTGGATCAACTAAGTTTATTCTACTTCTCTGCTGATGTAAACTTTCAGCAGCGGCGAATCGTGTCACAATTACGCCTCTGAGAAAATTAAGACCAGCAGCAAAAAAGAATACACTTGGTCTCGGCAATATTAGGTCTGTCTGTCTGGTTGAGCTATGCCCCACCAGGTGGCTTCACGGCTCCGGCTGCTGAAGTTTATATATTTATATTTGCCTTTATTTCCATAAACATACAATTTATGGGGGATTTAAGGAAAAAGTTGCTCGCAGCAACTTGACGGGCCTTAAACCCGGTCTGAGGACAGCAGGAGCAGGCACAGGCACTGATTCAGAACCGAAAAAACAATACATAAGCAAAAAAATTTTTGGTTTAGACTTTATGCCAGCAAACAGAAATGCAATTTAAAAAAACATTACAAACGATAAAAAAACTACGCAATCTACAGTGTACACTAGAGGAACAAAAGCAATGATTGAACCATTAACCAACTAAACATTGTAAGGAAAGAATAAGACATGATTCGGCCGTTGGCAAAGGCTAATATCAAACGGAGATGTGTAATGACAGTCTACCTCAGAAACAGTCACAAACAACAAATTAGGTCGTTTTCAAAAATCACTGAAATACTCATATAAACGCGATATAGGACAAGAAGTGACATCTATGTTATTACGTTTAAGCGCGTTTAACAGGCGTGGTAAGCGATGGTGTAACATTTGAAGAGCATAGTTAGTGCGAAGATGAGGCACATACCAGTGTTCAGGTGACCGTGTACTGTATTCTGTTCTGTTTCTAATTCATTGAGCTAACGACGTGATGTATGACTGGCTTTGTTTTACTTCTTTACGGTAGGCTAGTAACAGCCTGAACTCTTACAGAGAATGCAGTGTGAGTAATTTAAACTGTTTGAATAGAGGTGCAGTGTGAGCTTCTATTGGAGCATTGCAGATGCCACGTATTACCTTTTTTTTTTTTTGAAGCAAGAATAATCGGTTTATGTTTGTAGCAGATGTCGTACTCCACACGAGACAGCAGTAGTGTACGTGACCCAGGAAGAGAGCGTTGCACAAAATAAGTTTCACCTTACGTGGCAGCGGTCGTAAACTGAAGAGCGCTGCAGCGACTTGAGCAAGTTTTCCTCCAAGGAAGTCGATGTGATCAGTCCATAACATATGGCTGTCAAAAAACGCACCCAGCGTCTTCGCACACCGAACAAGCCCAATTCTTGAAGAACCTATTATAATCTCGGTCTCTAAGCTCACACCTTTATTTTTTGGTTGAAATAAAATAGCTGTTGTTTTGTCAGTTTTAATTTTTAAGCCATTATCCTGTGACCATCTCTGTATTTTTGCAAGAACAAAGTTTGCGGTTGAAGCCAGGCTTGCAATGTTGGTCGATGAAAAAAGCACCGTAGTATCATCTGCATAGATTATGTATTTAGGTTCACTATCGACAAGAATAAGGTCATTTACGTATATGTTGAAAAGAAGGGGGCCCAATATGCTCCCTTGGGGAACACCAACTGTTACTTGTTTTAACTGGGAGCAGATGCCATTAATTTCAACGAGTTGATTCCACTGATTTAAATGATTTAACTATATCGAAAGAAATACCACGAATACCGTAGTACACTAGCTTCTTTAACAATAGTTCATGGTTAATAGAGTCAACCACCTTAATGAAGTCGATAAGAGCCCTGAGCGTGAGCAACTTGTTTTTAAAATTTTGCAATATTAGTTCCTTTTATGCTAGTAACGCGAGCTGGGTTGACCGTCCCTTTCGGAAAGCACATTGACAGTCAGTGAACAGGTTATGTTTTTCGAGGAAATCTGAAAATAGTGAAAGTATAGAAATGGGTCTGCAATTAGATATCACAGTTGTATTGACTTTTTTTTTAAACAGTGCGAGTACTTTAGCTGTCTGCATTTTGGCAGGAAATACCCCAGATTTCCGACAGAGGTTGTAAATGTATGCTAAAACGGGTGATATATTACATAAGACGCGCTTTACAGGTGTAATCTGTATGCCATCAATGTCACACGACGTGGTATTACTTAACTCAGAAAATAAATGGACTAGCTCCGATTCAATAGTAGGATATAAGAAAAGGCTATCGGGGCACCTGACCTGAACATAGCGGACGGCATACGCCTCCCGCCAATCCTGTAGAACGCCAAGTGCGCCTGCGTTTACCAGAATTCCGGACAAGCTAAAACTCTCTAATATTTAGAAATAGGCGGTTAAGTACGCATAGAAGGAGAACATCAGCAAAAAGAGAAAAAAAAAAGAAAGATAAAGCGTGTGCAGCGTTTTGCAAAGAAACATAGACAAAAACCGCATCTGAACCGAAAAATCCTGATATACCAGGAGAGAATTTAAACATCACGTCAGGAGGACCGCAATTAGGTTATGCGAAGGTTACGGGCACTCGTTTAACACCTCAGGGCCGTATTTTCGCTCTCCGCCATTGGCTCGAGCAGGACTGGCACGCCGCTATGCTCTCGGTGTGCATTCGGCATGCCTCGCGATGAAAAAAAAAAGAAAGTAATGGAAAACGAAACGGAAACGCAACAAAAAACAAGTGGCTGTAATCGCCCTCGCAAACGTACTGAACGTGCCGGTGCCGCAGACCTAACAGCATTTCGTGGAACAGCCGGAAACGACACTGTCCATAGGAACGCGAGCTATAATAACAGACGCGACAAATCGCGACATCGCGCTTGAAGAGTACCTGGACAAACTAAACTGCGTGCGGTCGACAGGACGGCCACTTTATTTATTCATCCTTTTCTTTCTTGCCGTTGCCTCGGCGTGAACAGTGAGTCGAACGTGGACCGCCTGACTTCGTTGTTTTCCCATACGCTTAGCCGGGCTTCGCGGTGGTATTGTGATGCACAATCATCGTACACGTGCATTGCGGGGGAATGCGTGTGCACGTATTAGCGTTTCCTGAGGACGTCAGGCTGAAGCCGAGAACGGCGCATGCTGACGTGTGCGGTCTGTCGGCTCTCTATCCGGCTCCCAAAGCATTTTTGTTTTCAGCAATATATGGCGCGTTCTGGATAGCTGGCACAAACGTGAAGAGAGAGCGAGAGAGAGAGAGAGAGAGAAATTGTCATTATATATATAGGAAATAAATGTATGCAGAAAACCTTCGTCTGCACGAGTGTTTTGCACGTGCCCCATTTGAACCTAAGAATAGCACTTCCGAGCAGCTGTATGGAAAGCTGGCAGAGCCACACGTTGTGTATTCTGCATAATTTATTGAAATAAAAAACTTTCATGGGAGTCCTTCCCACGCGCTGTTAATACTCCCAGTCACCTCCCCCCCCCCTCCACGTGTTCTTGTTCGGGCAGGGGGGGGGGGGGGGGTGGAGGTGGGAATATTCGCAATGAAGAATACGAATCATAGAGTTATATATTTCAAGGCAATGTAAATAATTCGGGATTTAGATATTCATCAGTACTTTTGATTATTTATGTATGGTCGAATATGCGCAGGAAGCACTACAATCAGGAGAGTGTGCGTGTCCGCGGGAGAGTGCCCGTTAACGAAGAGCCCGGTAAGACGAGCGCGCCAGATTTTGTTCAAATTTGCAGCTGTTTTCGAGTCGTTCATCGGTGCATTACTCCGTAGGCTGATCGACACCGCGGGATCGGCACACCATGTTTGTGTATTTGCAATCCCCAAACTATTTGAAAGACAATCAATCAATCAATCAATCAATCAATCAATCAATCAATCAATCAATCAATCAATCAATCAATCAATCAATCAATCAATCAATCAATCAATTAATCAATTAATTAATCAATCAATTTCTATACTGATTCATTGTTGGTTTATTATGAAGATCTCTTTTCGGAAATGTATCCGCCTGCGTCTTGAGCGTATAGGCAAAAATAACTGCGTTGATTATCGTTCTAATAAAAACATTCTAATAAACGTTCTAATAAAAACATTTAATGAACAGACGCAGCAGGAAACAGAACGGTTGACCAGGCCAGTTGCTGATAGTATATTTCACGAACGGCAATGCAACACAACCAAGGACAAGAGTCTTGTTTCCTTTCGTGACCACATTTGTGTTGTGCTGCCGCTATTATTATGAAGGCGCGAAAGCGGCAGGAGTACAAGCAAGAACGGCAGAGAAACAATTTATGACAATGACAGTGCAGGTTTAGTAAGCGCAGGTAGCACGGAGCACTTCGCTCCTGTATCTGTTGTCCATAGTATCATAATTTCATAATAAGGCCAGAAAAAGAAGTAGTAGAATGGGGACATCTTGCACGGAGTAAATTTCGAAACATTTTAATTTCGGCTAATAAAATGTTAGCAAGCGAATGGTTCCTGGTGAAACCCTGCCGAAGGAAGCGTCGAAACAATATCACACTGCGGAGAGTCCGTCCTCAGAAAGAATCCAGAGAGAGTAGCTGTCAAACGGTGCGATAGGTGTTACCTTTCGACTCATACATGAGCAGTGTTTGACAGGCCGATGTGTCATGTCGACGCTCTTTCCTGCGCGTCGGATCGGCACCATATATACCTGTACTTCTGTCTTTGTTTTTCGTTAATGCGATAGCATTTATTTGCGAACCCCTCCGCACTTTCCTGAACCTGGCTGTCCGGCTTCGAAGTTGTACCGACGTAAGCTTGGTTGCAGGCTTTCCGTCAAAATTAAAAGCAACCAGCGCCGCTGAATCTCCTAGTGCCAACAGCGCCGTAATACAGCCTAGCGAGCGGAGGATAGTCTTCAGAAGCAGATGCCGCGCTTTTGCAGCAGCAAACGAACTGTTTAGCTTGAGGCTCAAGTGTTCAGTTCCTGACCTGGCTGGGGCACCGGCGCGATAAAACATCGGAGAAGACAGGCAGTCCTCGCAACCTGCACGGTCGTGGGCAAAGCCATGCCTGGATGCACCGGTCTGTAGCAAATGTTGATACAGTCGCACGTCTGTTATTGGTCAAAGTGTCGTGTCATTTTCGTGGCCTTTCTACCGAACCGCGGCAGTACATTTTAGTCACGCACTCAAACTGACGTAGGTGGCTGTAGCGCCTCCTGGCCAGCGCTGCCTTCGAATCTGTGGTAGGCCCATTGTTAAGGTAATTCTGCTCGACAGTGAACGCAGCACACCTGTACAACAAGAGTGTAAATGCGAGAGCATTCATGCACGCATCTCTGCCCAATTTCCTGAACCTTGTTGGCTGTCTGGGTTCGAAGTTGAACGAATGCAATGCATTCATTAGTTCGGTTCGAACTACAGTGCACTAGAAAATATTGGGTAGTGGAAGAAGCGGCAGCCCGGGCGCGAGGCATGTTGTGTAGAAGCTCACCAGATGGCGCGCGCGCTCACATCCCGAGCACCGGCTGAGGGAGCATGCGGCAGAAAGCAGCAAGCGAGTGCGGCGGCACAGAGTTTCAGAATGCTGCGTTCATTTTTCCTCAAGCCAAATATGTAAATATGGTTTTATGTAAGCAACCACAAGATCTGTAGCATGGGATGGTAGGGCACGGCACGTACCTGCAATGCCTGTTATCGCGATACACTCACTTCGTGCCCCCCCTCCCCCTGCAGCGGCAGAGTGCACTTCTAGCATTAAAATTTAACTTCTTTTTTTTTACCCAGCTGCAGCAGTAACAAGTCCCGTTCGTAACATAGAAAATCTATTTGTGCTGAATGCATGCATACTGCTGCATTCTATCATGATGATTTAAGCAAGCGATGAACATGCGCATTTCAGAAGCATGAGCCTCCTGAAGACGGTTTATTTCAGTCGCAGTATCGGTGGGTAGGGGGAGGCATTTTCAAGAAACATACTGCAACAGAAGAGTTCCACGGTAGGGAGTACACAATACCATTTCACATACTTATGTATAGCGGCTCAACTTCAGATATCTTGAGGTCTCCTGACTCTTACCTTTGGAACGGTTTAAGGACTTCACAAAAAAGTGCAGCCGTGTGGTAACATACAAAGCTACAACCTTCACCGTCAATGATTCTGCATGGCTGGCGCACCCTATCCGGTCTTGGCGGTTTCTCTTAACAATTAAGAGCAATAACATCCATAACACTCTCGTGATGCAGCTCCTGTGTGCTGAATGTGGCTGTGAAAAGATTTTCTGATCTTCGAATAAACCTGAAAAGCCATCCGGTTGGGTACAGTAGGCCACCACTGTCTCGCAGCCTGGTGTACTGAGCGGCAGCAAGACGATGAACATCCTCCTTCTTTGTGAGAAGCAATTTGTGGCATTCATCACACTCTGATTTCAACAGAAACTTCCTGGCAACATAACCACAAATGTAAAAAATGAGCCGGTCGTCACTTTTTGCTTGAGCACATGAGACATGGTCTGGTACAGGACTCTGCTTTTGATGCTCTGCAGTGGGAATGTCATCATCAAGAAGGCTTTGGATTAGGTCCCTTTTGCCAGGTTTTGGGCCTTCCATCATGTCTGGCTCAAGTAGGGCTGTAAGAACACCAGGCTCAGCATTCCCATTAGCAACAGATCTGGCAAGCCCATAAAAACTTAGGCAAGACACAGTAATGAGAAACTGTTGGGATGTTGGATGGGTATTGCAACCGCTTGACTGTCGTGCTATACCGAAGAGATTTTCAACTGGGTCCTGACTCAGCTTTCAGGTCATTAAGTATTTGTAGCAAAAATTCTTTGTCAGGTAGGTCAGCAACAACAGAACACTTGCAACTGTCACTCTCAGGCCAACAGCAGTAGATGCGGACAGGAATCCACCTCGACCACCTGCATGCAGCTCCCATTCGGTTAGGTACGTCAAAAACGAAAGAAGCTTTTCCACAGAAGCAGATTCTGGCCGCACGGCTTGGCTTGGAAATTACCGCACGGCTTGGCGGTAACTGTGTTTGCGCAGTCAGTCGTAAACATCAGCACTCTTTTGTGAAAAAGAGCAAATGGATTTTTTCTCACACTTGTCGTGGCAAACAGGACTCCATCGAAGTCTACCGCATCAAGTCGTGTCCACCTCTTCGGTACGGTCACACTGTTTACGAGCGTTTGAAGATCATGCTGAGGCACTGTCACATCCAGGCTGTCGTTGCCATCCGCACCATGATCTAGGGATGATGAATCATGAACGTCGCAATGAGACAAACGCACCTTCTTCGTACGTGCAGCTCGATCGGCACACAGCAACGCGTTTTCTCTCTGGTCTTCTCTGACGCATTTCCTTTGAGAGGTAGGATGGCAAATCGGGCAGGAGCGTGGGCACCGCGTCGTCGGTCAGCGCCGGTTTACCTCGAGGAATGTTTACTTCCTCACCGTTGATGAAATGAGCATAGTCGCGCAAAATAAAATGCGCTTCAAAGTGCCTCTCACACACACTTGAAGTCTCGGAGAGTGGCTTATCTTTGTGGTGAAGATTCCTCGCCCATTGTCTTTAGGCACTCCAAAAAGAGAGAACGTGCGCCCATTTACTTTCCGAAAACCAGGATACCCGGCCGCTCTTGCATCCGGGCGCATAACAATGCGTATCGCTTTTTTTCTTCTTCTTCTCTTCCATTATCCAAAAAGCAACAACAGGGCTGCATCGAACTGAGCAACAGTCACGCTCGGCAGTCTCAGTAGCTTCACTAGCAAAAATGCGAAAAGCACGCTGGCTCGTAGCACTAAGAATATGACGCGGTAAAGCGCACGTGGGCAACGCGAGCTCCAACCGGCACGGTCTCCTCGGGAAGAGCACACCAGCGCCCCTAGCGGGAGTCTTCGCTCTTGGCTTCACGCTGCCTGTGCGCCCAGCCCTCCGCTCTTTCCACTACCCAATACTTCTAGTTCACTGTAGTTCGAACCAAGAAGTCCACAGCTGCTAATTCGGAATTCTGGTGCTACTGCACGAGCAATCTACAACTGCAAAAAAAAAAAAAAAAGTAGAAAAACGAATTGCGGTGTAACCGAACGCATTTAGTCCCAATGTTCTTGTAACAGGTCACAATAAAGGTAGAACAAGAAAATATGAAATCGCCCTTCATTCGTAATGTAAATTAAACCACTGACTTAGCTACCACTGAAAGATAGGAGGTTTATTTAATAACGCTTTCGCTACAGGTGGACACATTTTGATAATTGCGAAGAGATGTACGTATTAGTTTAAGATATACTGTTTCCATCTTAATGGGCAGCGTATCCTCATAATGCTGACCCATATTTCGTCACACAATAAACGTGTAGGAAACTTGGAATGCTGTAATGCACTTTGACGCTGAAATGTCATGGCGTTCTTCTCGATAGCAGGACTACAACCTGGTAGAGGGTTAGTTTTCTGACACCCCCCCAAATTATCGCTGCGGTGATATATTTGTCAGAACAACTTATATATACGCATGTGACAATACACACACACACACATATATATATATATATATTTACATACACACTCACTAGTATATCAAGCAAGCACGCGCGAAAATACGAGAGTACAAATCTTTCAAAATGTCACCGTTTTCCTCGCGCAACCAGTCCAGAAAATAATTCGACCCCTGATGAAGAGTGAGCAAACATGACTTGAGCAAAATATTTTTCACTGCCACGGGAAAACAGCCCACCCATCTACCGGCTGTTTGTGGTTAGCACGTTAAAGAACCCCAGGTGGTCGAAATTTCCGGAGTCCTCCACTACGGCGTGCCTCATAATCAGAAAGTGGTTTTGGCACGTAAAACCCCATAATTTTTTTTTGTTTGTCGTTACTGGGCAGCGAGGGCTCTGCTCTTTACGACGATGCAGACAAGTACGACGAATGAAACGTTGTTTTTTTTCCTCCCGCGTCGATGACACCGCGTTTATCGCGAAGAACCACGTCAAACGAGGAATCGACCGGAAACTTGCCGCTGGCCTGTATCGACAATTCGCGCCTTATCGACGCAGCGAAATGATTCAGCGAGAGGGTTTGTTGTCGCCGCTGTCCTGTTATCGATGGCATTCGTGGTATGCGGACGGTGGGTCGTCTTCGATGTATCTGTGTTGCAAAACAATGGTCAGTCAGCCCCACGTTTTTAACGCGTGACAGGCGGGTGCCTATGCTGGAATTGTGTTTTCCACCCGAGGTGAAAGTCGCATTTTAATTCGATCAAACCATCACTTCACAATGGCAGAGACAAATAAATGAAACTTTCTTTTTAAAAGTCGGTGCTGACGGGGTCTGTATCTATGAAAAACTGAAGAAGAAAAACTTTCAACTACCGTAGTCAGCAATATTTTATTTCGCACGCGAGATTAAATATATATATGTATATACACATAAATTGCTAAAACCTCTTAGCTGATGTATGTCACTTTGCGCCATTGCTCATGATTGACCAGCGAACCTGTGACACTTTCTTGTCAAGGAATTTTTTCCTGTTGCTTTGAATGAAGCTCGTCGTCCTCAAAACAATAACATAAGCAATGCGAAACCTCAGAACGCTCTAAATTAGGAAAGTTACATGGCAGCAGCCAGCAGTGAATTAAGATAATATTTTTCGATGTCAGGGATTAGGTAAGTTGATCTAACTGTCAACGTATACGCTGATTCATGTACGGTGCTTACTCATCAATACAGCCGAAGTATCTTCTATTATTACTGACATGCACCATTATTTCTTAGCAGTGCCTAAAAGAAACGCTCTCGAATAAATAAAAAAAAATTCACACACGTTTTTTTTTTTTGGTACAGCGCCATCTGGACGCAACATTATGAAGCTGTTTGACGTCAGTTTCGGCATTTGTCAAGAAGTGGCGCCACTAACTATTACAAAACAAAACGCAAGTCGCGTTTTGTTTGGCTCGGTCCAGTCAGTCAAGGTCCATTCACCAACTTCCCCTAAACCACTGAAGGAAGTTATGAACCAATAGAGAACGTTACGTCGTGTAGCCGGCCTTGTCACTTGAACTCTTCGTGAAGCCATTTTCTTCGCTTTGTCCCCTCGCAGTATCGGCTCAACACGTGACCTCTGAGATTAGGAGTATTGGCCCGGAATGTTTGGTTCTCGATAGTTTTTAATCTATGCGTATCTACTTGATCGGCTATCCACTCTAACCTAGCTCTAACTCAGTCTGCAGAGCGGCGCCAATAAAACCTACCGCGCACTCCGACGTGACGAACGCGTTTTGGGGCAATACGCTCGGCTTCAATCGTGTAGCGCGATACTCTCTCCCAATTTTTCTCTTCCTCCATGCCTTCAACTTTAGTAGAGTCTCGTACTCTGGTATGTAGAGTACACCCTACCTACGACCACACGCGCTTTCAAACCATGCGTCCAACGTAAATGAACAAAACGGCGGCTGGTTCGGAAGTTCTGCAAGATTTTTAAAATCCCGTTTCACGTGTGTACTGCGTGGTTTCCACTTGATACCCGAGGCCTCCCGTCAGACAGTGCTTCTGGGACTTGGGGAACTTCGGGAAACTGTCCTTCACGGACGCAAAGAAAAGGTCCGTTTTCACCGACAGACCTTTTCGAGTCCATATCAAGATCGCCTGAAAGCTCTGCCCGAAGAAAGGCAAGACGTGTTTTTTTTTTTTGCTATACTTTTATGACTGAGTCGTACTGGTTTTGCGTTTTACTAGGTAAGACATTGTCCATGCCGTTCGCACTGTATGAGGGTTTTCGCTGCCATAAGGGTACAGTCGCTGCCAAAAGGGTACAGTCGTACTCTGAAGCGCGTTTTCTCCAAATGCTTGCATATTCTTGACGTCTTCCTGTTCTACATGAAGAGTGCAAATTTCATCTGCAGAGTGTATCGTCAGTTCACACGTCTTATCAATTTATCACGCACATTCTTGTGCGCGACCAGTGCCGCTTCATGTTCCATCGGACTCCCACGTAGATTTGTACCATTCAGTGGCATTTCAAATTTCTTTGTAATCAATGTGATTTATTTTTGTGTTCATGTTCTCTGAGAAAAAAAATGCTGAGGTAGGCAGGCATACATTGTAGCCACATTCTAAGTCAACTTCTCAAGAGGCACGAGAAAGTAATAAACGTTCAAGAAAAATTTTAGTTTTCGAGGTGTAAGTTTTTTTTGCGCGAATTCTAAAGGTACATCGAGCATGTCGACGCATCGTGAGCTAACATCGAGCATTTCGCTGCTGTCGATCCCAAACATTGTATAACGTTACCGTTGATTTGCTCCTCTGCAATCAATAACAACATTAAAGAAACGGGATGATACAGGAAAAAATATGCACATTGCACACCATCCACTAGCAAATGCCACCTGTAGTGGTTGAAAGTGTGTCATGTCAACCAAACAGAGCAAACTGAAACAGTTTACGCGTACCGGAAACGTCAACGCGTAAACAGGAAATGTATTCGATTACGAGACCACGTAAAGAAAGGCTTTCTCATTTATGTTCGACCAAAAGTCGCGAGATGTTTCTGCCACAAATATCAATGCTACAAAACGGCGGGGATTAGTTATCGAGCTCACATATCAGCCCTGCTTCCATCCTTACCCACACGCATTTATGCACCGAAAGCCCTAAATTTTCAATTCATTTTTACCTTCCATACACACATGCACTTAAGTTTTTCGGTCAGCTTAAGCATAAAGCGCGAATCATATGCCGTCTCTATGTAGAAAAGGCGCATAGCGGATTACAAATGCACGCTTTGTAAACTGTTGTATACCTTCCCTACAGGCGATGCAATAGCCCTTCCATTAAGAAGGGAGTATACTGCATATGCCGAGATCATGTTTTAGGAAAGAAGTACTGCGTTTCTGAAAGGGAATATTGAATACTGCCTATATTGATAGCGTGCATTTGATGCACGCGGTTTTAGAACGTGCAGCCAACCTGAAACCGTGCCCCTTTAATAAAGTTGACAAGCGAGATGTTCTAGTGCAGTGTCCCACGAAACCACCGCAAATTGGTAACTTACCGCTGTAGTCGATGAGGACATCGCTGTTTGCCCGAGAAGCCGGCGAAAACCGTTTTCGGTTGGAGAGGCCTCGACCTGCTCCCACGCCTATCGCTCACTGTCGGCGCGCATCTGCACCGATGCGTTGCAGGTGCAGAAAACCGCGTTGGCTCCGAAAGTCTGTCTGAGATGACGAGGCGTAAAGATGGGGAGGCGGGGGCGACGGGGGGGGGGGGGGTAAGAAGTGGTTTTGGGGGTGTTTGGGGGGTGGGGGTGGAGGGAGTGAAGGCGTGTTCATCGGGAAATGCGGGCATCCGTTGAAAGAGGCACGCCCCCCCCCCCCCCCCCCCCCCCCCCAAAGAAGGATGACGCGGTCCACAATAGTGTTGTTTGCCCCTTGACCTGCTCGACTGGTTGTGGGGGACGCCGTGCGAGCTCTCTCTCTCTCTCGCTATTTTGCGGGGTATTTCTTTCCTTTTTTTTCTAAGCGGGAAAAGCTGCTTTCTGTTTGTCAGAAGACGTGGACAACCAACGCTCAAAGGATAACAAAGGGAAAGAGAAAGAGAAAAAAAGAGAGAGAGAGAGTGGAGAAAAGGAGAATTCGAAAAAGGGACTGAAAAACGCGAAAAGAAAAAAAAAAGATGGGGGAGACAGAAGCCCATTGACTCTGACGGCGCCTGGCTCTGAGCAGGGCTGACGGAAACCATTTATCAATGTATTCGAAGATACGCCTGTCTGCGTATTTTGTAATGACCTAGTTAATTTTCGACACTTCTAATGTCATTTTTCTCATGAGTGGCTGATAGAAGTGATAGTGGCGCCAAGGCAGGCAATAGCGAGGACCGGAAAGAAACCGAAATCAAACTGATAATTGCAAAATGTAGCCTCAGAAAGCTCAGCGACGACGACGCCAACGGGGTTCGTAGAACACGGTTTAGAATTAATAAAGAACAAAGTAAAGAAAGAACAAAGTAAAGAAAGAACAAAGTAAAGAAAGAAAGGTGTGGCAATTGTAGCAATGTTAAAATTTCACGCGCAACGAGTACGTGGTCACGCGTTACACGTGGTTGTCCGCTGGTGAAGATCTTGCCAATTTCGAGCACCCTCTCTGCGCCGAATTTAAGTTTTCAAGTTGGTAAACCTTCACAGATACATCGGGAAATTCGAGAGACTGCACTTTAAACCTGTAGTGCTATGTGCATCAGATGTGTTTTGTAAATGTTTCATTCTCAAAATACTCCGTGCCAACTTAACCCGAACTCATTACATCAGTGTCGCGAAACATGCCTAATACGCATGTGAATTCCACAGACCTCGCGTTTTTGTGAGGATTGTACAATTATAAAAATGGGGGGGAATCGATACAAAATTAACACTTTTTGCTGCTCAAATTTCATAGCAAACGTCAGGCATAGAAGTTTGTGCAATAAACAACAATCTAAAAGTATAAAGTTATCACATTTCCCTTATCGAGCTTACATTAATGACTTCAAGGACTTGTAATTAAGAAACCGAATTCAGCCAAGACTGAAAGCATACTTTTTTTTTACTAAATGCTTAGTACCAAGCACTATTTTTCAGAAATGAAAGGGTGCAAGTGCAGCGTGAAATTGACTTTCAGGTAATTGGTTACAGGCTTACAGGATACGCACCTGGAGCACAGTGTAGAGGGAGAGGTCCCTCAGTGAAACACTGTAATAGGACCTATAGTGCACTACTGCAGCTAACCGCTTTCCTCGTCGTATTTTCCCACTGCTTGGAAATATATTACCCCGAACATAAATAAATTTGTCGCATGCCCAACGGCGGTAATTCGCCGTCTTTCATTATCTTGCGGCAAAAGGTTACATCGAGCAGATAAGCAGGAGCTTCGACGACTGGGAGAACACGACTTTTCTCGCTTTGCACTGCCAAAATGTGTGCTTGGTCTTTAGTCATGGGCTTTAGTCAGCGCCTAAGTGAAATTTCAGGCAGGGTAAGCTTGACGTCTACTGCCCATTCCGCTTGACTAGTGGGCCATGCGCCGGCTTTCATCGAACGGAGAGGGGGGCGCACTTGCCACGACGGCCTGAAAACAGCGAAGGGACGCCCGTCGTCTTAAACCACGGTGTACGAATATGTGTACTTCTTACAGGGATGGATGGATGTTATGAGCGTCCCCTTTGGAACGGGGCGGTGGGTTGCGCCACCAAGCTCTTGCTACTATGCTGCCTAATATCCTACCTAGGTTAACCAATGAAAAAAGAAAAAAAAAAAAAAAACAACACTATGAACTACCGCGTCCAAACTTTCTGATCCCCTATTACGAATTGTGCTTTTGTACGTCTCCGTCTTTTGTCGTTTCCCTACTTTTCTTCCACCAATCCTCTAATCGCCTCTTACTAATGTCTATTGCGGACCTGTTTGCTTTACCACTGCTCCCGCTGAACCCAAGGGCTTCAAGGAGGCCAGTGGTGCCTAAATCGACCGCTGGGTAGACGTCTTGTCTTGTCTTAAGACACCATGTCTTAAACATGTGCCCCTCGCAGGGTTGGCGGCCGCGTCTAGGCTGCGCCATCACTTGCTTCGCGTGCATAGTTTCTGCTGACTGTGAATATTGTAGCTTCTTTTAGAACTTAGCAAGGTTCCTGTAAATTTTAGTGGACACTATCTGCAGAATATTGCCGCAGCCCTTCTTAAACCGAATAATTTATATAACGCAACTGTCAGTTGTAATAAGGATGTTCTCGAAGATGTACTTGATCGTGGTAGAGTAGATGATGCAAGGGAAATTGTTGAGGCGGTTTTTATGTACAATTAATCACTCACTCGAATTGATTGATTACGTAAGGTACTCGTAAAGTGCAAGCAGGGACAATTTAAATTACTGTACTGCTGATAACACGGCACGAAAAATTATCGAAAAAAGAATGCTTTTCCCAAGTGCTCAGGCGTAAATAAGCGAGTGTGAATCATGTTTGGAACTTCACAGCAACGATTGAGAACAGTGGTATTGTTTATGCAAGTGAAGCATTGTGAAAATGGTAACTGCATTAGAGGATGCGGTTTTCAACAAAAACAATTTGCGAAAGAACTTTTTTGAATTGTAAGGAGGTCTGAAGTTTCAGACTTTCCAATACTTGGTTGTCCTGAGCATCAGAAAGACATCTTGGCAGCAGCAATTATCAGCCGAGATTTATGTGTTTTTTTTTTTTTTTTTGTCAAAGGCCTCAACCAACAGGGTTAACAAAGGTGGTGGCTCAGCTCAGTAGCTGCATTGTCCAGCAGCGCACTAGTCGTTGGTCATGTAATGTAGCGCAAGTGCAATATTTTTGGCGGTTATGTGGCGTGTCATCTTTGTACTCCTTTCCGGCAAACCAGGAAATTTTATACGCGAGTACAGCAATAAAACGGTGCTTCTTGTATATTTGTACATCACTGCTACCCGGGTTTATATCAAACAGATGCCTGTAAAGCTTGCGGACAGCGAGCAATGCTGCGACACATGCTCTGGGAATGTGCCAGCAACCACGGTAATCGGACCACATCCGTTCGCGACGCGTCCGTAGTCGCGGCCGTTACCACAGTACGGGAAGCCTCAAGCTCGCTCCTTCCCGACGCCGCCCCGGCTGCGGGGGCCGCCGGGCACCTTCTCCATCGGCGTCGGCGCCGCTGGGAGGCGGCTCTCAAAAGTTCAGAGTTGGCAGACCAGCTCTGGGCCGTCCGGCAAGCCAAAGATGCCGCCCGAGTCCAAGGACTTCGAGCCGCCACCTGAGGCCACCACAACGAAACTGCCGGACCATTCATTAATAAAGTTTCTTCTCTCTCTCTCTTGTATATTTGTGTTTCTCCGTTTTGTTCAGAATCAGAATTTAATGCTTCATCAAGGAATTTGTGAACTTTTTGTGTGCATGGTAAATTAATCATACCAGGCGCCAGGTATGTGCTCCCGTCAAAAGCTGGGTGAAACAAATATTATCATGTAGACACTAAGCAAGGAGCCTACACTATCGCCTTTACGATCTTTCTCACTCGCGGCTTTCTCGACACACC
This sequence comes from Dermacentor andersoni, assembly GCF_023375885.2. Classification (NCBI taxonomy): domain Eukaryota; kingdom Metazoa; phylum Arthropoda; class Arachnida; order Ixodida; family Ixodidae; genus Dermacentor; species Dermacentor andersoni. The sequence goes on along the minus strand of NC_092823.1, from coordinate 40,485,958 downwards.
CACGCGTTCGCAACCTGATGACAACAAAAGGAAACATTCGCGGATACTACTGGGTGTGCTTTCTAGGCATCGGAATCTCTCTGATAACTGCTCCCTCGTGCTTCTCCCAACAGTTTTTAGAACTTCGCAAGCCTGTTTTTGCAGATACATGCTCTAATTTATGTAAAGCTTTAACGCGATAGGGGGAGCCGCACACTCAGGGAAACTTTCTTACAGCGAAGCACAGCCAGCGTCTGAGCCCCGAAATCACTATTTCTTTGTTATGTCGCCGATACAAATCGTTAAGAAAAACACTTCTAGAAATTCCGCTGCATAAATTAGGGTTAATCTTGTCATTAGAAATAATACTATTTTTCGGAGCGTCAGTTACAGGTGTCAGCCACATGGACGTACTTGAGGCCGTTTGTGGTTACATACAATCAAATAAACGAATAACTTTTTGAATGTCCTTTCGTTATTTGGTTGTTTTTGTATGTCTTTTTCTTTTTAATCGTACATGTAACACTTCAAACGATCAAGCAAATGTTTCAGCACACAATTCTTCGCCGATCTCCCAATATGGTTATGAGCCATAATATGAGATCATCATCATCATCGTCATCATCATCATCATCGGTTCCACCAGCGGAGACTGCCTGTCTGGGATCGGCATAGAAAATGCGTCAGGAACGCGCTTGGAACGCCGTTCACCCGACGTGCTACAGGGAAAGATGGCGACGACGACGACATAGGAACTCTTTCGCTCGTGCTTCGCGAGCCAATCAGGACAAAGCGGAGCAATAAAAACAAAACAAAGCAAAAGAACGGCCAATCGGCGTCTCCCACGGCAGCAGCTCCCTCGAGACAGCGCGCGCAAGAATCTACTTGAAACGATACGAATGTGAGACCGCCCCAGTTCCAGCTGGCCAGGCATCGAGGGAGGAGCGTCCTTGCGAGACTCGTCGGGCACCCCACGACCGTGGTCGAGGCGTCGGCAGGGACGCTAGTCTGCGCCTCGGCACTGCTACCGGCTGGGGCGGGCGGCGTCTCCTTGGGCTACCTGGTTGTTGACGAACTTCCGAACCAACGCGTCTCGCCGCGTCGACGGCTGGAGTCCGGGGCAATGGGTGAGTCGCCTTGCGTTCCATGTCCTCTATATTGATGGGCACTTATACATTACACCTCCCCAGCGTCGCTGACGCCACCTGTTTACGTTAAAGAAACGCTACATAGAAGGGCGCCCTTCGTTTCGTCGCTTGGTCCGAGCACGAAGCGTTAAGCCTTTCCTAGATGAAACCTCGGACCTTTCGAACGCTAGTGCTCTCGCGTTCTTGTGCGGCCACGAAATATTGCGTTGCGATCGTTTCCAAGTAAAATGCGGAAGCGGAAGTACAGCGCCCGCTTAATTGTTCAGCAGTACAGCTCGAGACCGTGATTTCGTACCGCTAGCGTAGGCCTAGGCAGAACAGTAGAACTAGGCCTAGGTGTAGGCTTAGGACTAGGCCTAGTCGAAATCATGCCATAGTGGCCAAAGCGTAAACAGAATGGCTTATGCTTAATTTGTTTTTTTAACTTGTTCGCGGATTCTGCGAAATATTTTAGGCATGTATGTGTTAAGTGCCATATAAAGCGACGACGCTTTGTCATAGCCGCGTCAGTCAAGACCGCGCTCGCGTTAGCCCTAAGTCTTTCGCCGAATACTTAATTTCCTGGGTGTTTATCTTCCTAAAATCATGACGAAGTATTAGTGGCGCGATCATATATTAAGGAATGTTCCTTTCATTTCTAAATTGTTTTAAGCTGTTCGGGAACTCTGTCAATCATTTTATGCGTGTCTGCGTAAACTGTTCGACCAACCACGTTTTGGCATAGCCATCGTCTGCCTAAATACCATAAGCCTTATAGGGGTCGCGGACTCTGCCAAATATAATTCTTGATGCATGTGCGTCTAGAATGCCTTTAAACTAGTCCTCAATTGTTCTCGCACTTCGCTAGATATTCCCATTCCTTATTCATGCATGTCAGTGGTAGCCATTTTATCGGCTTCGTTTTATGTCGGCCCATCAATATAGAGCTAGTTCGAGTCAAGCCCGGCCCACATGGTGCGATTTTACACTTGAGTTTCTCGCAGCTGCGATTTCCGTAAATGCGTACTTCGCAATCCCGTCTCACGTGCACCGAACGCGGTATACCTACGGTTTTCGCATTTTGCGGGCGCTTAGTGGAGGACTGAATTATTTCTGGCATCAGTTCGCTTCGGTATAAGAACAAAGTAAAGCAACTTAAAAACGGTTTCCAATAAAGTTCTTTGTGTTTGAGTGTGATGCTTCATGAAAGCAAAAATTAAGTAGCAAGATCATAGTGACGTTTTCACAATCCATGTTGTGATTGGGTTTCCGTCTTTGCCGCATGCGAGTTTTCGCAGACAAGTTCAGCGCTCCGACCATGGAAAAGTCGCACGCGCGAAGGCTTGACGGCCCGTTTGCCGCAACTGCAAATTCGTAACTGCGAAAACGCACGTCAAATTCACACCATGTAAAACGGGCTTTATTTAGCTTTCAACTTCTTCGCGGGCTCTGGACACTCATTCATTTTTTACGCAAGTCAGCGTTACGTTATATCCGCTACGTTTCCTGATAGCAGCGTCGGACTAGATCGCGTTCGGATTAGTCGTAACTACGGCGTAAGGTACCCTTTCAGGTTGGGAGACTGCTCGGCTTGCTTGCAAGACGCAATCGACCAGATAAAATAGCAATGGCGCGCATCCATCGGACCGGTGACGCAGCGGATACCTATCGGGGGGACGACGCGAACTTCAGTACTTCAGTTCGGACACAGGAGAGAGAGAGAGAGCCCTCAGTCCAGGGCCCCAATGGCTGTCGCTACCGCTCGTGCTCGTCGTATCAGGGCCAGCCAGACCTGCTCGGAGCGACGGAGGATCGCCTCCCACTGCGCTTATGTTGGTTGCGGGGATTGTAGAACAGGGATATCCTTAGGTAGTTTTGACGCTCAATAGTGACGTGGAACGTCGTCGGTGGTGCACTGCAGCCTGGGCACGTTGTGGAATATAAGGTTGCGGAGAACTTGTTGAGAAGGAGGAGGTTCGGATTTGAGTTGGTTTGAAGCCGTCTGAGATACGGCTTCATTCCGGGAGAAGGATTTGGGTGGAGGGTGATATTGCAAGCGTCCTAGTCTGTAAAAGTCTAGAGTGTCACGGTATGTGTTGGGCGAATTCTGGGAGGTTTGATATGGGTTGCTCGCCTCACTGCCAGGTGCCCGGCAGGTTAGCACTAGGGCAGCTGCATGAGCGCGGTCATTGTCTGACAGTGAGGCATGAGCAGGTGTCCAAATCAGCTAGGTGCGTGGTATTGAGGGATCTGGAATGGCGGCGAGTTTACGTGTGCTGGTGAGAGCGCGATTGTCTTCCTGAGGTACATGAACCCTGAGTTAGTTCTACATGCGTCTTTGGAGTCTGTAATGATGTGGTCATGTTTTGGTAATCTTTTCATGTGAGTGACGATGTGGTTGATGGCGAGTGCTATGGCCAACGTCTCCCCTGTGAACGTAGCGTCGGTTTGGACGCTACACGAGGTGACAATATTACCCTGATCGTCCACCACCACCGACACTTGTCCTTCTTTGTTTCTGATCGCAAGAGCATAGTGGGCAGCGTCAGTATAACAGACGGTGCCCCCCGGCTGGGCGTTGAGTAGTTTCCGAAGGTGTATTAACTCGTGCATCACGGCGACCATTACGATGCTCTCGATGCATATTGCATGGTATGGGCGCTATGGTGAGTAAGGTTTCGATGCTTGAGGGGACTGGGACATGCTCTCACGTGGAGGGTGAATGCTGTGGGTAGCCCAGCCGTGAGAGCAAATGCCTGTATGTGGGGGTCAGTCTCAATAGCTCGAGTTGCGCCCCTCTGTGTGCTTCGATGTGTTCCTCGATGCTATTGTGTACCCCGAGGGCAAGTAGTCGTTCCTTGGAAGCATATACAGGAATTCCGGGTGCTTGTTTAGCGACTGTTCTAATTGTATCTATACGGTTGGTCTGGGAGGGCGTCAGGTTGTGGTATGGGAGGTGATAGGTTAGCCGGCTTATATTTCCTGCCTTGACCCACCTCAGCATACGGCTTCCTTGGGTCCTGAGCGGTGGTTACTAACACACCCCCTCATACCGGCTCGCACTGTCGTTCAAGGAGATCTAGCGTGAAGTGAGCTTTGGCATTGGATTGTAGGTGATAATCAAGGATTCGTACCTTTTGTGCAGTGGAAATTGGTATGCCTTGTGTTTTCACTTCAATCACTGAAATTCGCGTTTCATAGATGCTTCGGGGTCGGATTAGTAATAGTCCTGATTTATGTGGCGCACATTCGAGGTCTCCCGTCGCGAGATACGCCTGCACTATATTCACCGCCGTCTGTAGGCGGTCCTGAATGTCTCCATCCGAGCCGGTGCTCATCCAGAGAGTCAAAATCGTCAGCATATATCGCGTAGTATCGCCCCTCGACCTTCTCCAGTAAGTGAGGTAGTCTCGCCTTAGCTGTGTTAAATTGCGTCAGCGAGAGCACCGACCCCTGAGGTGTCCCCGCTCCGGTAACATTAATGTCTGATGACCGACATGCATGGGCCCATTCCCACGGTAGCTACACGGTTCTTGAGAAGGCTCGCACGTAATTGTACATACGGGAGCCACAGTGGGAGTGGGCGAGGTTCTCAAGGATGAGACCACGGGAAGCATAATTGAAAGCTCCCTTGACATCAAGCGCGTCAAAAGAGCTTTCGTCGGCGCTCTCATGGGGGGGTCAACGAGAACAACATCGTGAGGGGACAAATGGGGGCGAAATCCAAACTGTGTGGCAGAAATTTTGCATCTCCAAGAAAGGTTGAAGCCGTTGAAAGATTACATAGTAAAGCAGCTTTCCAATGCACGATGTGAGGGAAATTGGCCATAAATTTTGGATCGACAGGGGTTTTCCGCGCTTCAGCATGAAAGTGATCTCTGCACGTCGCCATTCCTGAGGGAGAGTGCCGGCGTGCCAGTGCTGATTGTACATAGCACAGAGCGTTTGCAGGTCCTCATCCGGCAGGTTTCGCAGTAGAGTATACTGTATTCCTTCCTCAACAGGTGTCGTGTTCCTATGAATTTCTGCGAGTGCGGCTTTGATTTCGTGGACAGTTATGTCAGGGCCTAGCGGGTCACTCACTTTCTTCTCTATACGGATAGTGCGGATAGCTTGGAGAGCCACGGGAGAGATACCTTTGTTCAAGGTCCTTCAGGAGCTGGTCTCCGTCTCCTCCGTACTGGTGGATGAATATTTGAAGCTGCCGATTTTTAGCATTTCATGTTTCTCGGATATATTAGCGACCGAAGGATTGCCCAGGTTCTCACGGTGCCCAGCGTACCACTTAGCTTACCACAAAACGTTTGCCAGTTAGCGTTCGTTAGCTGGTCTGCGTATTCCTGCGCTGCTCTGGTGATTTGGGAGTTTGTGTAGCACAATTTCCTATTGATCTTTTGCCGCTTCCATCGCTTCGTAATCGTTTCGTAAACACCCAATCTTGCGTAAGCTGGGTGCTTGTGTGTGTAGATGTGCAGCAGCCGAATTTTTAAATTGTCTACCAAACAAATTTAGGGTAAAGTGGGATACTACGTTAAAGCAGAGATTTGCGTCAGAAATCTTGTATTTCATAATAATTCTATGTATTTGTCAACTAAGACGGTTCTCATCATATTTTGTATCCTCTGTGCAGAAAAAAAATTGTGAAAATGCTTTTCTGCAGGACATTTGCTGCGTAAGCTGACAACGTACTGAGACAAGTGATGCCCTTCAGCGAAGTGGTGTTCTCAGCTGGGGACATACACTAGGGACATTCCGGTAAGTGTTCATCTGCAAGCCTTTTTTATGCAGTGGTTTTACTGCGAGCCTTAAGTACAATAAAGTTAGCAAATATGCAACGTCATCCTTTTTAAGTTTGTGCCACACTGTCTGTACATTAACACTAGCTGTGGGTAAACATACACTGACACATACAATCGCATGTAATGCCTGCGTATGCAAAATTACACCTGCCCAGCATTTCGACTTCTTGCAATACTTCAGACGAATGACGGATACGTGGCGAAAGCCAAAATTCCTCACCAAAGATGAGTTATCAAGTTATATGATGTTTTGTCTATTTCGTAAAAATGAATCTCGCCATGTTTGGATTATCTGCTGCATAGAAAGGCAAAGAATTTTTTTCATGCGGCAACAGAGCGTGCTGGCTGTCTAAAGTGCCCCTTTGAATGCTACTGTCAATATGTGACCGGAGAGCGTGAGACAAGTCGAGTGCGAAATAAATGACTTCTTTGGATAGATAAATTTTTGTACTTTTTTAGCCATAATAGACCGAGGCTGTAGGAAAATCGAGCAATGCTTCGCACCAAAACTCAATTTTCGTGGGATCTACTGGTTAACCTATACTGAAATTGATTTGTACTCCCATTGCAATCGGCAACAGGCACTGGTTGGGACTGGCAACTGCGGGGTGCAGGACCCATGGTCTTAATTATAACATGTGCACTGCAAAGGAGATTGCGTACCGATACAGTTTCTAAGAATTAGAATACATTTCTAAGAATGTAGACGCAAGATGCAAACAAATGTTTTACCGTGACAGAGCTGCCTGAAGAAGTTGCGTCCCTGAGAACACAAGCGTAGAATGCTTGTTGCTGACTAGTGATTTGATGTCTGCGCCGGGTCTGTATGGGTCACTTTGCAACGTGCAACATGATGGATAGGAAATTCCCGCCGAGGAAGCCAAGCAATTTTCATTTTACAGTTAATGTTTTGGGATTTCAGAAAACTCGGGTGTGTTCTGCCTCATAGAACGCGTCGTGCAGACGGTTCTTGCGAAGAACGGTCGGAATAAACACTCAGGGGCACACGCTTGCTTTTCTGACAATTATTCGTCAAATTTTTCACATGCTTCATACGTGAGGAGTATTCTATTTTTTTGAACCGCTACTGAACGACGCTAGCTGCCCAACATGTTAGCAGGGGACAGTAAGATTGCTATGTCTCTCCGGTGGCTGCGCTATCATAAAGTGTCGGTTGAATTTATCTCTGCAGAATCCGCTTGGACCGCTTTACAACGTGCAGGAACGGCTACGCTGTGACGCCGCTGCAGATAGCAGCGAGCAGTGGACGCTTTTGAACAGGTTTGTTTCCTTAATATTTGTGACTAGCGTTAATCTGTGAGGCCCTTTACTGCAGACATTTTCTAGCCAGAGTAGATGCCCATGCCGAAGAGTGCAGTCAGGGCCACTAAATGTGGGAACATCGATCAGGCAATAGTGCAGTTCACATGGAGGCAATTTGGTGCTACTTGAGGTTGTTTAGGCCACCACGACAAAGCGCTGTGTAGCGAAAGGGGCTCAATCATATGACAGTTGCGGAATATTGAGTCTGTTTCACCCGTACGTGTGTATCAAAAGGACAAGTGAATGCCTGTAAAATGCTTGTGTGCAGTAGGTAGAATAAGTATGGTGCGAAAGGTCATTTATCTACTGCCTTCTTGTGCATATGATACCAGCACTATATTTGCGATTCGTCTGCGGCACACTTTCACACGAAACTTATGTCGGTAAGACGGGTATTTATGTTTCATTTACAGTGAATGTTTGGTGTGGGGGATACGTGGCGACAATGCATTTTTGTTGCTGCCATCATGGCCTTAATGGTGCTCTACCTTCTCAAATGATTTGTCTACCCCTCTAAATGTGCTTTTCGGGACTTGTCTTGGAGCACGTACTGACTCAGCTGATTCGTAATCTGATACTCATATCTTCATATTTGTCTTAAACAAGCCGGGGTAATTGATCTTTTTTAAAATAATCTGAGACCATTGAGCAAGTAGTGTCACTTCAATGAGGTTGCATTTGATCAGTGAGACTTTCGTGCGCGGATACAGGGACATGATGCATGAATAACCAGAAAAAACGAGAACCTAAGCATATCTAAGAAGCATAAGATGCCAACTGGCAAAACGATACCTAAAATTGATTGTATACAATGAATCCACTGTGTTTCAATGCACTACAACTGCACATCAAAGTGCAGTTTATTTCAGGCGTTCATGCTTATTTTGTCGGTCAGTTTCTATTCAGTCTTGATTACTCCCTTTCCAGCTTGGGCCTGCTTCGTGTCGTTTGGCGAGGACCTTGAGAGGGAGGAAGTCGTGAAGCCACTTGCTCACATCCGCCGCACAAAGGTGGTAGCTTATACGATACGCTCAATTGAAGATTAACAACTTTCTCTAATCTTAGTTTCGGAAGTAACAGAAAGCAGTATGTACAGGAAAACATCACGATAACAAATTTGAAGTTATAGCCAAACATTCGCTGAAACCTGCAGTGCCCCAACAAACAACCACAAATGCGTGTTCAGCTGCCTGTTATTTCAAGAAGTCTGTGCTGATTCGTTTATGTGTGTCAAAGTCACCGATTAATAAGTCAGAGGACGTTTTCTGTCGTGCCAGGAGTGCGCTGCAAGCGCTGAATTAGTGTATTTGAACCAGTGCTCAGCTATGTGCAGAAGTTATTAGGGGCTGTGGTTAGACGACACAGCAGGTTTGGAAGCCTCATCCCTCCATGTATTGCGAATAATGTGCTCTGCTATTATATCTCCATGTAAACTTTCAATTAGGAGAGCATGCTGAAAAAAGTGTGGAAGACGTGGGTAGAGTGCAGGCATAGCCGCCAGCTCGGCAGTGCTGCCGGTTTGGTGCTTTGCCAGATAGCCGTCAGGTTGCAGGAGTTTTGATCAGCTGCATCAAACCATTTACTGTAAAACACCTTGCCTATAAACATGACTTAATAAAACGGTAAAAGATCAGTAAGTTGTATGCATAGAAAATGTTAGCGAGGTACATTGCAAACGAACCGAAGTGGGGAGCAACTGCCTGGCTATATATGAAGTTTTTATGTTCTGGTTATGAATTGTTGTGTATGACGCGAAACGTTGACTGAGCGGCAAGAAAAAACTGTTCTGTAAAAGGGCTGCACGAGTCAACTTCGTATTACCAGCTCGCACATGGGTGTATACTGCCAGTTCATTGGCGTAATATAAATTGTAAGAATGCATTTGCGCATGAGCTCTGCTTGGGCTCTTAACAACGGGCTTGCGAGACAGAAGTTTGGATGATTGAATAGAGCGATTTAGCATTTATTTAATGGTCTTTTCTCTTTTACTCTGGCTGCAGGCGAGAGAGCAAATAATCCTGTGCCAGCCTGTCTCTCTGCTCTAGCTGATCCTCTATGCTACAGGAAAAGCGCACTACCTTTCTGTGGTGTACATTATAATTTAGTCACTAATTCTTATTTCAACGATACTGTATATTGATAACCTTAGTTTTGTTGGCAGAAATGGAGAAGTAAAGGACTATGGTGGTTAATACACCTTTCACACAGGAAGATATACAGCGATTTGTATGTAATGACATCCGATACATGAAATGTCATTAGATAACAGGGATCCTGCACGTTAGACTGTCAGTTGCAGACCATGGCAATCGCGATCCTCCGGAGGCGCACAAAGTTCATGTATGTGCACGAACATACATGAACTAAATAAAAAAATACTTAATAAAAACGTTTTAGTGTGATGGTATTCGCCCCTAATATTAGGTGTTTTATTACTCGCATCTACTACACGATTATGGTAACGAACATGGCCAACGACGTTTTTCAGCATGTTGCTGATAACGCGAATTTTGAGATTTTGCTAAGAACACTTAAAATCCTAAACGTAATTTTTGACACAATATTTTTCATTTATTTGTTCGCGGCCATTCTTCGGCGAGACTACTCATTTGTTCGAAAATGCATTCGAATGAGCTTAGCTGGCTAATGAGTATTCAGAAGTTCTTTTACTCTAATAGACATCCCTGCATTGCAAATCACTAACCAAAATAAATGCAACTCTCATTACATCAGTTTTACTGGACCAAGAATTAGTATACTTTACACGTTCAAGAAAAGCCCCATCAGTAGCAGACCGATCCACTCAACCTCGTTGGAAAATCTTAAGGATTTATTCGCTTGTAGTGTATGTTGTTATCAAAGTCATATACTTTACATGTTCAATGAAAGCCCCATTCAGCAGCGGACCATTCCACTCAATATCAATGGAATGTCTTCAGGGTGCAGTGGCTTGTAGTGTGTTGTTGAGATCACTTTGCTCTAGTTGCTTTCTTCGCGTGTTGAGGACAGCGTGAAAACCAGTGCTGCGATGTCAAAACCAGTGCCATTAAATTCTATGACACGGCTTGCTCCATAACCTTCCTGCATTGACAGTCACTGAGCAACATTTTGAACGCTTTGTGCCTTTTACACCAGTAGTCTGCAATGGTTGCCTCCTTGTTACTGTTTGTGCTTCTTGTCTGCACGCTTGCGTATGTTGGGTGTTTGTGTGTGCAAAAGTACACCAGCCGAATTTTTAAAATGTCCACCATACAAATTTAGGATAAAGTGGGATAATAGGTTAAAGCGGAGAGTTGCGTCAGAAATCTTGCATTCTCATATTCATCTTATGCATTCGTCAACTAAGACGGTTCTCATCATTTTGTTATCCTCTGTGTAGAAAAAAATTCGTGAAAATGCTTTTCTGCAGGACATTTACTGCGTCAGTTGACAACGTACCGAGAAAAGTGAAACCGTTCAGCGAGGTGATGTTCTCAGCTGGTGACATACACTAAGGACATTCCGGTAAGTGTTGATCTGCAACCATTTTTTCTGCAGTGGTTTTACTGCGTGCCCTAAATACAATAAAGTTAACAAATACGCAAAGTCGTCCTTCTTTAGAGCTTGTGCCCTACTGTCTGTACAATAACACTGACTGTGGGTAAACACACACTGACACACACACACTCGCAAGTACTGCCTTTGTATGCAAAAGTACGCCTGCCCAGTATTTCGACTTTTTACAGTACATTATAAGAATGGCGGATACGGGGCGAAAGCCACAATTTCTCACCGAAGACATGCGTTTTCAAGTTAGATGATGTTTCGTGTATGTCATAAAAATGCATCTCGCCATGTTTGGATCATGTGCTGCATAGAGGGGCAAATTAAATTTTTTCATGCGGCAATGGTGTGTGCGTGCTGTCTAAAGTGCACCTGTAAATGCTGCTGTCGAAATGGGAACGCAGAGTGTGAGACAAGTTGAACGCAAAATAAATGGCTTCTTCCGATAAAATAATTTTTGTACTTTTTAACCATAATCGACCGAGGCTGTAGCAAAAACGCTCATAGCTTCGCACGAAACTCGTGGGATCCACTGGTAAACCGATACTGATATGATTACAATGCTCGTATTTCAATCAGCAACAGGCACTTTTTGGGACTGGCAGCTGTATAGCACAAAGACCCATGATCTAATCTCTAGCATACACAATGCAAAAGAGCTTGCGTACCTGTAAAATAAACTTAGGGAGGCAGAGCTTCCACAACATGCCCAAGAATGTAGAAGAAAAATACAAATCAGTGTTTTACCGTAGAAGAGCTGCCTGATGGGTCCTTGAGAACGCAAGTGCAAAATGGGTATTATTCAGCCTAGTTATTCCATGCCCCCGACGGGCCTGTAAAGGACACTTTGCGGCGTGCAACATGATTGATGAAAAAGGCCCGCCGTGGCAGTACAGTTTGTGTTTTGGGATTTCAGAAAACTTGGGTGTGTTCTGCCTCGTAGAGGTCGTCGTGGCGACGTTTCTTGCGAAGAATAGTCTGAATAAACACTCAGCGGCACAAGCTTGCTTTTTCGGCAATTATTCTTCCCATTTTCACATGCTTCTTACGCGAGGAGTATTCCCTTTCGTTTTTAACCGCTACTGAACGACGCTAGCTGCCCAACATGTTTGCAGGTTACTGTAAGCGTGCTGTGTACTTCCGGTGGCTGCGTTATTATTGAGTGTCCATTTGATTTATCTCTGCAGAATCCTTTTGGACCGCTTCACAACGTGCAGGAACGGCTACGCTGTGACGCCGTTGCAGATAGCAGCGAGCAATGGACGCTTTTGGACAGGTTCGTTAACCTTAATATTTGTGATGAGCTTCCACTCTGTGAGGCCCTTTTGTTGCAGATAATTTCTAGCTAGAGTAGACGCTCATGCCGAAGAATGCAGTCAGGGCCGCCAAAAGTGGTTACATCGATCAGGCTATAGTTCAGATGGAAGCATTTTGGTGCCGCTTTAGTTCGTTTTGGCCACCACGACAAAGCGCTGTGTAGCGAAAGGGGCTGAATCATATGACATTTGCGGAATATTGGATCTGTCTCATCTGGAAGGTACGTGTCAGAAGGACAAGTGAATGCCTGGGAAATGCTTGTGGGCAGCAGATGGAGCGCAAGTATGGTGCGAAAGGCGTTTTATTTATTCCCTTGTGCATATAATATCAGCACTACATTTGTGATTCGTCTTCGGCATACTTTCACGCGAAGCTTAGGGCGTGTAAACGGGTTACAGTAATTGTATGCTGTGAGGGATACCTGGGAACAATGCCATATGAAATTTTTTTGATATTCTGCGTGTCACTAGAGCACTGGGCTGTTGCAAAACGCCGGTGTGCTGTCCCATTTTTTGTTGCTGACATCGTGGCTTTAACGCTGCCGTGGCCTTAACCGTGGTCTACCTTCTCGAAAGATTCCTTATGTCTACCTCCCTAAATGTGTTTTTCGGGACTTGTCTCGCAGCCCGAGCTGACTCAGCTGATTTGTTGTCTGATGCTCATATCTTCTTATTTGTCGTAAACAAGCAGGAGAAACTTGTCTTTTTAATAATCTGCAATCATTGAGCAAGTAGGGCCACTTTAAGAAGGTTACATTTCATCAAGATGACAAATGTGAAGCAGGAAAATAGCGTGGCAATGAGACTTCGTGCGCTGATACAGGGATATGATGCATGAATAACCACCAGAAGTGATAACCTAAGCATATCTAAGAAGCTTAAAATGCCAACTGGTAAAACGATACCTAAAATGAATTGAATACAATGAATGCACCGTGTGTCACTGCACTACAACTGCACATGAAAGTACAGTTTGATTCAGGCGTTCATGCCTATGTTGTCCAGTCAGTTTCAATTCAATCTTGACTACTCGCTTTCCAACTTGGGCTTGTTTCGTGTCGTTTGACGAGGACCTTGGGAGGGAGGATGTCGTAAGGTCACTTGCTCACATCCGTCGCACAAAGCAGGCAGCTCCTACGCTCAATTGAAAATTAACAACTTTCTCCAATCTTGGTCTTGGAAGTAGCAGAAAGCAGCACGCACACTAAAACTTCAAGATAACAAATTTGAAGACTAAGCCAAACTTTGGCTGAAACCTGCAGTGCCGAAACAAACAACCACAAAGGTGCGCTCAGGTGCCTATTATTGCTAGAAGTCAGTGCTGATGCTCTTTAGTTGTGCGAGTCAAATCAGCGGATTGAGCAGTGAAATGCTTTTTTTGTTGTGCGAGGAGTGCGCTGCAGGCGTTTAATTAGTGTATCTCGACCAGTGCTCAGGTATCAGAAGTTATTTGGGACTGTGGTTAGAGGACACAGTATGTGTAGAAGCCTCAGCCCTCCATGTATTGCGAATAATGTGCTCCGCTTTTTGTATCTCCATATAAACCTTCAATTAGGAGAGCATGTTGAAAAAAGAAGAGCGGAATACGTGGGTAGAGAGCAGGCGTAGCCGCCAGCTCGGCAGTGCTGCCGGTTTGGTGCTTTGCCAGATGGCCGTCAGGTTGCAGGAGTTTTGATCTGCTCCATCAAACCATTTACAGTAAAACCTTGCTTGCCTATAAACATGACTTAATAAACGGTAAAAGATGAGTAAGTTGTATGCATGTACTAGAAATTGTTAGTGAGGCACGTTGCAAGCGGAGCGAAGGGTGGCGCAACTATCTCGCTATATCTGAAGACTTTATGCTTTGGCCGTGAATTGTGGTGTACGTCGCAAAATGTTGACTGAGCTGCAACAAAACGAACTGTTCTGAAAAACGGCTGCACAAGTAAACTTCGTATTACCCGCTCACGCATTGGTGTATACAGCCGCGTATATTCACCGGCGTAATATAGATTGCAAGAATGAATTTGCGCAGTTACCTCTGCTTGGGCTCTTAACAACGGGCGTACGAGACAGTGACCACACCACTCGAGCAAGGTGATGTTCTGAGAAGATTGGAATATTTAATCGTGCGGTTTAGCCTTTAAATAATGGCCTTTCCTCTTTTACTCTGGCTGCAGGTATGAGATAGAAATTAGGCTTGTGCCAGCCTGTCTCTCTGCTCTAGTTGAGCCTCTATGCCACAGGAAAAGCGCACTGCCTTTCTCTGGTGTACACACTAATTTAGTCACATTAGCTCATAACTCTTTATTTAAATGATACTGTATATTGATAACGTTAGTATTGTTAGAAGAAATGTAGAAGTATAGAACTATGGTAATTTAATAGACATGTCACACGGGAAGATATATAGGGATTTGTATGTAATGACATCCGATACATCAAATGTCATTAGATAACATGAGATCCTACACGTTACTCGGTTGCGGACCATGGCAGTCGCGATCCGTCGAAGGCACACAAAGTTCATGTATGTGTGAGAACATACATGAATGAATAAATACTTAATAAAAAACGTGCTGGTATTTGCCCACAAATATTTTATTGCTCGCACTAGCTGCACGATTATGGTACTCTACATGGCCAACATTTTTGACCATGTTGCTGATAACGAGAATTTTGAGATCGAATAAGTTGAATTTTTTGCCAAGAACACTTAAAATCCTAAACGTAATTTTTAACACAATTTGCTTTTTGGTTTATTTGTTCGCGGCCATTCTTCGGGGAGACTATCCATTTGTACAAAAATGCATTCGAATCAGCTAAGCTGCCTAATGCGTATTCAGAAGTTGTTTTACTCTAATGTTAGACATCCCGGCGTAGCAGATAACGAAAATAAATGCAACTATCATAGCGTCACTCTTACTGGACAAAGAATTCGTATACTTCACATGCTCAAGGAAAGGCGCATCAGTAGCAGACCAATCCACTCAATCTCGTTGGAAAATCTTAAGGACGTATTTGCTTGCAGTGTATGTTGTTGAGATCACTTTGCTGTATTTCCTCCCTTGGCGTGTTGAGGACAGGATCAAAACCAGTGCTGCGACGTCAAGACCAGTGCCATGATATTCTGTGACATGGCTTGCTCCATAACATTGGACAACGCTTTCCTTCCTGCACTGGCACTGACTGCGCGACATTTGGAACGCTGTGTGCCCTTTACACCAATAGTCTCCAAAAGTTGCTTCCTTTTTACTGTTTGTGCGCCTTGTCAGCACGCTTGCGTAAGCTGGATGTTTGTGTGTGCAAAAGTACGCCAGCCGAATTTTTAAATTGTCTACCACACAAATTTAGGATAAAGTGGGATACTAGGCTAAAGCAGAGATTTGCGTCAGAAATCTTGTATTTTCATATTAATCAGATGTATTCAACTACGACGGTTCTCATCATATTTTGTTATCCTCTTTGCAGAAAAAAAATTTTCGTGACAATGATTTTTTTCAGGACATCTGCTGCGTCAGTTGACAACGTACTGAGAGAAGTGAAACCCTTCAGCGAGGTGATGTTCTCAGCTGGGGACATACTCTAGGGACATTCCGGTAAGTGTTCATCTGCAAGCCTTCTTTATGCAGTGGTTTTACTGCGAGCCTTAAGTACAATAAAGTTAGCAAATATGCAACGTCGTCCTTCTTTAGTTTGTGCCATACTGTCTGTACATTAACACTAGCTGTGGGTAAACACACACACTGACACATGCGCTCGCATGTACTGCCTGTGTATGCAGAAGTACACCTGCCGAGCATTTCGACTTTTTGCAATACTTCAGACGAATGACGGATACGGGGCGAAAGCCACAATTTTTCACCAAAGAAGGGTTTTCGAGTTATATGATGTTTCGTCTATTTCGTAGAAATGCATCTCGCCATATTTGGATTATCTGCTGCATATAAAGGCAAATAATTCTTTTTTCATGTGGCAAGAGAGCGTGCTAGCGGTCTATAAAGTGCCCCTGTGAATGCTACTGTCAAAATGTGACCGCAGAGCGTGAGACAAGTGGAGTGCGAAATAAATGACTTCTTTGGATAGACAAATTTTTGTACTTTTCTAGCCATAATAGTCCGAGACTGTAGCAAAATCGAGCTATGCTTCGCACCAAACTCAAATTTCATGGGATCTACTGGTAAACCTATACTAAAATTGATTTGTACTCCCATTGCAATACTCGGATTTCAATCGGCAACAGGCACTGGTTGGGACTGGCAACTGCTGGAGTACCAGGACTCATGGTCTAAACTTTAACATGTACACTGCAAAAGAGATTGCGTACCTATACAGTAAACTTAGGAGAGCTTTCGCAATATTTCTAAGAATGTAGACGCAAAATGCAAACAATTGTTTTAGCGTGAAAGAGCTGCCTGAAGAAGTTTGCGTTCCTGACAACACAAGCGTAGAATGAGTGTTGGTGGCTGAATTCAGCCCAGTGATTTGATGCCTCCGCCGGGTCTGTATGGGTCACTTTGCAACGTGCAACATGATGGATGGAAAATCCCCGTCGAGGAAGCCAAGCAATTTTCATTTTACAGTTTGGGTTTCGGATTTCAGAAAACTCGGGTGCGTTTTGCCTCATAGAACGCGTCGTGCCGATGTTTCTTGCGAAGAACGGTCGGAAGAACCCCTCAGCGGCACAAGGTTGCTTTTATGACAATTATTTGTCCTATTTTTCACATGGTTGATACGCGAGGAGTATTCTATTTTCTTGAGCCGCTACTGAACGATGCTAGTTGCCCAACATGTTTGCAGGGGACGGTAAGATTGCTAATTCTTTGCGGTGGCTGCGTTTTGATTGAGTTTCGATTGAATTTATCTCTGCAGAATCCGTTTGGACCGCTTCACAACGTGCAGGAACGGCTACGCTGTGACGCCGTTGCAGATAGCAGCGAGCAGTGGACGCTTTTGGACAGGTTCGTTACCTTAATATTTGTGATGAGCATTAATCTGTGAGGCCCTTATTGCAGAGATTTTCCAGCAAGAGTAGTTGCTCATGGCGAAGAGTGCAGTCAGGGCCACTAAATGTGGGAACATCGATCAGGCAATAGTTCGGATAGTTTGGTGGTACTTGAGGTTATTTAGGCAACCACGACACACCGCGGTGTAGCGAAGGGGGCGGAATCATCGGACAGTTGCGGAAATACGTACGTGTGTACGTATTCATCTGTACGTGTGTATCAAAAGGACAAGTGAATGCCTGGAAAATGGTTGTGTGCAGCAGGTGGAGGAAGTATGGTGCGAAAGGCCGTCTATTTATACACTTCTTGTGCATATAATACCATCACTATATTTGGATTGCTCTGCGGCGTACTTTTACGCGAAGCTTAGGTCGGTTAAACGGGTATTTGTTTCAGTTGCAGTGAAAGTTTGGTGTGGGGGATACGTGGCGACAATACGTATGACAAATTTTGTGATCTGTGGCCTACTAGTGACTGCACTACGCTGTTGCGAAACGACTGTAGGCTGTCCCATTTTTGTTGTTGCTATCATGGCCTTAACGGTGCTCTACTTTCTCGAATGATTTATGTCTCTCTCTAAATTTGCTTTTCGGGACTTGTCTCGGAGCACGAACTGACTCAGCTGCTTTGCTGTCTGATACTCATATCTTCATATTTGTCTTAAACCACAAATTGCTACTTTGCTGTAGTTGCTCCCTTCGCGTATTGACGACAGGGTCAAAACCAGTGCTGCGACGTCAAAACCAGTGCCATGATATTCTATGACGCAGCTTGCTCCAAAACATTGGACAACGCTTTCCTTCCTGCACTGACACTAGCTGAACAACATTTGGAACGCTCTGTGCCTTTTACACCAACGCAGCTTCCAATGGTTGCCTCCTTTTTACTGTTTGTGCTTCTTGTATGCACGCTTGCGTAAGCTGGGTGTTTGTGTGTGCAAAAGTACACCAGACGAATTTTTAAATTGTCTACTATACAAATTTAGGATAAAGTGCGATACTAGGTTAAAGCAGAGATTTGCGTCAGAAATCAAATTTTCATAGTATCTGATGCATTCGTCCACAAAGGAGGTTCTCATCATAGTTTGTTATCCTCTGTGCAGAAAAAAAAGATTAAAAAATTATTTTCTGCAGGTTATATGCTGCGTCCGTTGACAACGTGCTGAGAGAAGGGAAACCGTTCAGCGAGGTGTTCTCAGCTGGAGACATACACTAGGGACATTCCGGTAAGTGTTCATCTGCAAGCCGTTTTTATGCAGTGGTTTTACTGCGAGCCTTAAGTACAATAAAGTTAGCAAATATGCAATGTCGTCCTTTTTTAGTTCGTGACATACTGCCTGTACATTACCACTAGCTGCGGGTAAACACACACTGACACAGATACACTGGCATGTACTGCCTGTGTTTTAAAACGTAACCTTCCCAGCATTTCGGCTTCGTATACTTAATACGAATAGCGGATACGGGGCGAAAGCCACAATTTCTCACCAAAGATGAGTTTACAAGTTATATGAAAAATGCATCGCGCCATGTTTGGATTATCTGCTGCATAGAGAGCCAAATTTTCTTTATGTGGCAGTGTTGCGTGCTTGCTGTCTAACGTGCACAATATGTCTGCCTTAGGAATTTGTGTCCCCTAGAACGCGAGTGCAGAATGCGTATTACTGGCTTAATTCAGACTAGTGATTTGATGCCTCTGGTGTGTTTGTATAGGTCACTTTGCACCGCGCAACATGATGGATGAAAAGGGCCCGCCGTGGAAGCCAAGCAATTTTCCCTTTACAGTTTGGGTTTGGGGATTTCAGAAAACTCGGGTGCGTTCTGCCTCATAGATTGCGTCGTGAAGACGTTTCTTGCGAAGAATGGTCGGAATAAACCTGCAGCTTGCTTATTTGAAAATTGCTTGCTGAAGCTTACTTTTTTGACAATTGTTCGTCCCATTTTTTCACATGCTTGGTACGCGAGTAGTATTCCATATTTTTTAACCGCTACTTAGCGACGATGCCCAACATGTTTGCAGGGGGCTGTAGGCGCGTTGTGTACTTCGGGTGGCTGCGTTATTATTGAGTGTCCATTGAATTTATCTTTACAGAATCCTTTTGGACCGCTTCACAACGTGCAGGAACGGCTACGCTGTGACGCCGCTGCAGATAGCAGCGAGAAGTGGATGCCCTTGGACAGGTTCGTTGTCTTAGTAATTGTGATGGGCTTCCCATCTGTGATGCCCTTTTGTTGCAGATCATTTGTAGCTAAAGTAGACGCTCATGCCGATGAATGCAATCAGGTCCACCAAAAGTGGGAACATCGATCATAATAATGATCATAATATAATATATATATTAATATAATATAGCACAATATAATATAATAATATAATAAAAAATATAATAGCATATAATATCAGCACTATATTTGTGATTCGTCTGCGGCATACTTTCACGCGAAGCTTAGGTCGGTTAAAGGGTTGTTTATGTAGCAGTTACTGTGATTGTTTGGTGTGAGGGATACGTGGTAACAATGCGTATGACAAGGTTTCCGATAATATGCGTCTTATTGCACGTCGCTGTTGAGAATCGCCTGTGTGCTGCCCCATTCTTTTGTTCCCGGCAACGCGGCTTTAACGGTGCACTACCTCCTCAAGTGATGTCTTATGTCTACCTCTCTGAATGTGCTTTTCGGGACTTGCTTCGGAGTGCGAACCAACTCAGGCGATTTGTTGTTTGTTTGATACTAGTATCTTTATTTTTGTCTTAAACAAGCAGGAGCACCTGGCCTTCAACAATAATCTGAAACCATTGAGCAAATAGCGCCACTTCGAGGTTGTTACATTTGATCAAGATATGACAAATGTGAAGCAAGAAAATGTCATGGCAATGAGACTTCCGTGCGCTGATACAGGAATATGATAATGAATACCACAAAAAACGAGAACCTACGCAATTTAAAAAGTATAGGTGCAAAAGAAGCATATGTTTGTGCCAGCCTGTTTCTCTGCTCTAGCTTAGCCCCTACGCTACAGGAAAAACGCACCACCTTTCTCTGGTGTACATACTAATTTGTATTAGCCTCATACCCCTTTATCTTATTTCAATTACATTGTATATTGAAAACATTAGTTTCACTGGCAAAAATGGAGAAGTATAAAACTATGCTGATGTAATACACCTGTCAAACGGGAAGATACATAAGGATTTGTATGTAATGACACCCGATACATCAAATGTCATTAGATAATATCCGATCCTGCACGTCAGACTGTCAGTTGCAGACGATGGCAATCGCGATTCGTCGAAGGCACACAAAAAGTTCGTGTAAGTGCAAGACATTATTAAAGAAAAAACGTCTTAGCATGATGGTGTTTATCTTCAAATATTAGGTGTTTTATTGCTCGCACCAGCTGCATGATTATGGTACTGAACGTGGCCGACAAAGTCTTAGACTATGTTGTTGATAACGAGAATTTTGAGATCGAGTAAGTTTAATGTTTTAAACAAATTCCAAACGTAACAATTTTTAACATTTATTTTATATTTATTTGTTCGCGGCTATTCTTCGGTGAGACTACTCATGTGTACAAAAATGCATTCGAATGAGCTGAGCTAGCTAATGCGTATGCCAAAGTTTTCCCCTAACGATGTTGGATACCCCGGCGTTGCAGATGACTAACCAAAATAAATGCAACTCTCATTACATCAGTCTTACTGCCCAAAGAATTCGTGTGCTTTACATGTTCAAGGAAAGCCCCATCAGTAGCGGACCAATCCACTCAGTCTCGTTGGAATATCTTAAGGGTGTATTTGCTTGTAGTGTATGTTGTAGTGTATGTAGTGCATGTTGAGGACGGGGTGAAAACCAGTGCCATGATATTCTATGAGACGGCGTGCTCCATAGCATTGGACAATGCTTTCCTTCCTGCACTGTCAGTGACTGAGCAACATTTGGAACGCTTTGTGCCTTTTACACCTATGCAGGTGGTTATAATATTGGACGGCCAATTTGAAGATACTCACTCTAGTGAAAGAAAAGGACGGTTTTATCGAAAGAAATACTATTACTTGGGACGAAGTGAACGATTAACAATTGTGTGCAATGTAGGGTAGCCAACCAGGCTCAGATGGCTTCACCTCCCTTCCTTTCCCTTCATCATCTCCCTTCCCTTCAATTTCTCTAAACATACGCATCTCACTCTGATAGCATTTCTGACACTTAACGCAGAAGATGGATTCCCTCAATAGCCTTTGGAATAATCGCAAGACTGAACAACGTATTGCATTTGTATTTACTTTTGTACCAAACAAATAAGAGCAAAAAGCTTGTACGTGGTATGCACGCGCTAGTGTCAATGTCAAACTGAGCTTGTTGATGCCCAATACGGCAGTGTAGAGAATGCACAGCACTGCACCCAAAATACTGCTCAATCACGCAAAGCAATCTTGTTAACGGCAGATAAGCTAATGGCGGATAGGACGCATCAATGGCGCATTGTTGCGCAATTGGTGCATTGGTGATTTCTGCAGGACCCTTACTGGGCCACTAGACAACGCGCTAAAAAGAGCAAAGTAGGACAAAGCTTAGACATGCTGGTAAGCGTTCAGCTGCAATAAATTTCTTTTTGCTTATATCCTGTCTATGTTTGCACAAGCTGGGTAGATGAGCCGTTAGCGAAGTGCAATATCCTAGCCCTATCGTTGTTTAGAATAGTTGGGATTGATAGTCACAAGCTTACTTTCCTCGTGCGGGGTACGCTCGAACCTAAGTATAATAAAATGAGATGCGCTGTATTGAAGATATGTTGTGCCGCACGTGATCATGCTACACTGACATTTGACTGTAATGCGACAGGAATTGCGGTAAATGCAGCTGCGGAGAATCCAGATGTTGTGAAAGCCATACCTGGACAGTTAATGTGGTCATATTCTGAGCAAGTGGTTTCCTTAAAGTGTCTGGCAGTTGTGTGTTTAGCAATACAGTGTGTGTTGGGCGTTGATAACATCTATTTTCGCAGGTTATTTGCTGGGTCACTCTACAACGTGCAGCAACGGCGGCGTTGCAACGATGGCCACGACGCCACCGGTGGGTTGTCAAACATTTTTGGAAAGGGTCCTTTTCCCTTTTTGGGTCACTTTTTGGTGTGAGGTCCTTTTGTTTGGAATTACCGACTCTGGGGGTATGCTCTGGTTATATAGATTGGGGAGTAGCTCTTAGCAGCTGTGGTTAGACGGCACAATGTGTGTCGAAGCATCGCCCCTCGACGCACCTCGTTATATGCTCCGCTGTTTTTCTATCTACCGCTACTGTGGTAGAGAATAACTCTACCACTACTGGTCCAATACGAACACACATACAGTAGCCGACCGATTGTTCGTATAAAAAATATTTGGAGAATCCGGCAGTCAGAAAAATAAATAATTCAGACGGTAAAATTAATTTTAAATTTAATGGGTCGCTTTTGTACTACACTACAAAAATTTCCGGATGGCGGAGGCAGCAGGTGCGTTTCACGTTTCCCCATCGCGCAGCCCGATATTCCTCGTGGAGCATCGTTAAGCGTAAACAACCACGTACTCGGCGTGGACTCCATAACGTTATCAGTTCCGTCCAAAGGCATGAACTTGGTAAGTGCTTACGGTAGGTGCGGGTCTAAGCACTGGCCCAAGCGCTAATCAGGAAAAAATTAATTAGCTTTTCTGAGCTAACATACTTGGTTCCACAAATCAAAACAATTTTGCAAGAAACTTAGGTCAATGTGATGGCTAGTTTTCGTTGTTGCTATATAGAGGAGTAAATGTGTGTATATTCAATTGGCAGTAGTTTATTCTTTCTGGATAATTACATGAAAATAGGTATACTGCTTAAAGTTTGACTCTTCAGGTTTGGGTTCTATATTAGTCTGCCTGCATCATTACGAATGGGGGGAAGTATGTAATGACTTTCGCAGTAACTCCACAAATTCAATATCTTTTGAGCAAAAATTATACAAGGTGATAAAGAGATGGTTGTGTAACACGTGGTACTGGGCAATTTCCACCTAACGATTTCATAACTTCGATAGGCCACTTGATAAGCTGCACTACCAATTGACAGTAAGAACCCCACAATGACAACAAGCAGTATTTTCTCTGCACAGGTCCGCCAAAGAAGGCGCGACCTTCATGCTATGTTTTAGTGCGGGTTAGGCATTCTAGAAAACGCTGGTGTGTCCAGTAAAGTGTCTTGCAAAGGATCGTCGAAGCCGCAAACTTAATGCGCACCAACTCACCATTTCCTGGCCTACAAACTAATCGAGTTTTATGGCTCCAACTTTTTTGGAGCCATAATTGGTTTGTAGGCCAGGGAATGCACCTATGCGCAAACAATGTGCCGCCTAGGGAAGTTCCATCAGTAGCAGACCACTATGGGCCTCGTGCGTGGGTGTGGGGGCGTCATCGCCTTTTGTCAGCGGGCGCCACATGGCATGCGAGTCGTGCATATTGCGCTTGCTGTGCGTCCCTCGCCTACTTGTCAGTGGCGCGAAAACTGCGAATTCTGCCAGCACTGCGCGGTTTTAGGATAATAGAAAGTCGGTAGCATATTTAGTACAGTGTCATATCACTGTCGCCGGGTCGACCTTGCTTGACGCATCAGTAAGGCTGGGCGATTAAACATTGTAGCTCATTTGAGCTCTATTCTGAAATTGAATATTAAAATGAGGCATGTGCGTCTACGAACATTTCCTGCGCACAATTAATTTCGTGATTTAATGCGAAATTGCATCGCGTACGATAAATGTGTTCGTATCTGAGCAGTACGATGAGATAATGGTGAAAACAAGCAGGACACACGCGCATAACGCTGCAGTAGCTAGCGCCCTTGTTAGCAGCCGATTCTTCCCAGCCCAAAGTATGAGGAAACTCCACTGGAGTTGTCATTATTATTCCTGAGCATACTCCCAAATTTAAGTTTGCCAACCCCTAAGTTAAGCTTGCCCATGCCCAAATTCCAAGCTGATCCATCCCCAAGTTTGAAGTTGGTACATCCCCAAATTTCAAGTTGGCCCATCCCTAACTTCGAAGTCGGCCCATCTCTACTAAAAACTTCCCCATTCACTTTTTACGAAGCCTTATGCATCCCAATGTATGCCTAAATCTGATATGGGCATTCTCTCTAGTCAATTTTTTTTTTGTTTCAATTGTTCCTTATTGCTCATAAAGCTAGTATAACTATGTCGCTTGGAGATCGCTGTACCAGCTCCGATGGCGTTGGGTGGGGAGCGCTAACCGCTGTCGAGATTACATTTATGCTATAACGATTTATTGTCTTAGCAAATGATATATTTTTGTGCAGATAACTCATTAAACTTTCAGCGTGACGGACAACCAGACGCTAGAGCCCATGCTGCTGCGGGATGCTCGAGTCCACCATTTGACGTTCGTGAAGGCCCTCCCGCTAAAAAGCGAACCGGTACGGGCCCTTGCGTGCAGCTGTGTTCCAGGCAACCTTTGTAAATGGTTTTGGGCCATCTTGTAGAATAAGCTGAAGTGTCCCAGGTCGACTTCTTACTAATAACACGACATGAGGAAATGCTGTCTTTTTTGCGTTACTACAATGCAGTACTTCAGAAGAACTCAAAATTAAGCCTTGTTAGCGACCGCCCAATGTCGTCTTGTTTTCTCTTCCCCTGTCCTCGTCTTTCTTAGCGGTCAATATGATATACAATGCAGTGATTTCAATCAAATTTGCGGCCTCCCGTTTTATACACCAATAGCTTTTCTATTAATGGTCCATATACGGCCTTTCCGTTGCAGCGTCTCTGAAATACTTAAAATGAACGTGCAGCGTTACAAAACTGCAATTGTCACATTAGAAGTTAGTGTTATATAAAGTATATATTTGTTTTGCCCGAAACGTATAAGAAACGTATAAGAACTGAGTCAGTGGAGTGACGAAGTATTTTGTACTTGATAACTGATTTTTACCTGTCTCCATGGGACATTAACTCTTGCATTCTACGTAGTCACTTAGCGCTTACAGAATAAGCGCCGACTTCTTTAGTCCTTCCACTAACTGGGACATCTTTGTTTCTATAACATACGCATTTCACCAGAATGGCCAAGAATTGGTGGCAATTTATACAGGTTGAGCTCGATAATAATCATTGTGATAAGCATAAGCATTTACCATATATTGGTCTTGAAGTCCACTTTGTATTTAACAAAAAGTTGCGGTAAGTTTGGACGTGTGATGCTTTCCAGGCTAATATCAATGGCCTTACTGACGTACTCAGCCAACAAGGTAGAGAGTGTATAGAACAAGGACCCGAATCCTGCGCAACGAGCGCAAAGCAGTCATGCCATAATACAGCCTAATATTTCACCAGCTTGTAGATGTGCATGAAAATGTGTGTACACGGGCGAGGCATACGCTTTCCTAAATGTTCCCTAGACAGCTCCTTGTCCACACTAGAACGCGTTCTTGAATGCGTCGTTTTTGTTATTGAATGTTCGGGCAAGCTGCCCCAGGTTGTCACGTTGCTCGTACTGTATGAAGCGGGATACGCTATATTCAAGGTATTTTATGTCGCACGCGATGTTTATTTAGGCTGTAGTGGTAGGCGTTGTGGTAGGCGCAGCTTTGGAAAACCCAATAAAGTGATCCGCAAGTGACAGCTCGAGAGATGTCAGTTATAGTGGGGCCGTACTATGACAGCGCGTTTGACCTCTATTGAATTTATCTCCACAGGACCTTTGTGGGGGTCGCTAAACAACGTGCATGCGATGGTACGCTGTAACGACGGTGACGGCGACTCCGGTGCAACGTCGACGTTCTCGGAAAGGTTGGTTGCTTCGACCTTTTGTGGGGAACTGGCAAATTGGGAGGCCCTTCGTCTGCGGGGAGACATCCCGATTTAGAGCGGATGGGCAGTTTTGCGATTGCGGTCAGACGGCACACTGGGTGCAGAAGCACCGACCATCCGCGTGCTTCGATGTGCACTGCGCTGTTTGCGTCACCAGAGTCGGTGGCTTGGGGTAGAGTGCGGTGGCGTGAGAGCAGCCGTATACAGCGAGCGTGACTGAGAGCTAGGCACTTGTCTCATTTAGGTGTTTTGTCGGATAGCCGACGAGTTCCAGGACGTTTGATATGCTGCATCTTAGCACTTGCTGTTGAGCGTTAACGTGGCGCGAGGCATGGCCGAATGAGGAACCATCGGTAATTCATATATATATATATATATATATATATATATATATATATATATATATATATATATATATATATATATAGATTAAATTTCGTATTGTGCGAATATATATTCGTTGGATTCTAAGCATAGTGTAATGGTGTTCAAAATTCTAGAAGTGAATGCGCTGGTTACATGGGTCATGGTTTGATGCGTACATACCGTAAGTTTGCAAATGTAAAAAAAACGCCAATTCACTGTAGTGTGAACCTTCTACTGTACTGCAACAAAGCTGAATACACTGCGCCAACTAGGACGTTGTCAATAGTGAAATGACCCAAAAGAGTAACGGTTTTCTTTGCTGTCACTTTAGTGCCGACTTGTTGACTTGTTTGACTCGTCACAATCTGGTCACCGGCACATCTGATCCTAGCAGTAAATGTCCCCTCTTGCTCTCCGTAGCAAGCATAGGAGGCTTCGCGTAAATTTGGAACACATTTTCGAAGTAGACGAGCACTGTGCCGGCATTATGAGTGCAACAGTTACTATAGCAAGGGCTGATTAAGGGCTCATCAAACGCTGTAAAACTGGCCCCTGACTATTTTTGCTTAAGCGGAAAAGGGGAAACATCGAAGTTTTCAAAGACGCCAATATGTATTATACAGTACTCGACAGTCTTGGACCATGCATGTGGAGGGAGTTGAACTGGACCAGCTATTTGTTTCATCTTTGAAGCAGGATTGGCAATGAGCCCAGAACGATCCAAAGTTGGGGCTAATTGGTTGCGCATCTCGAATAACTGCAATGAAATAGGTTGCTATAATAGAAAGCAATTACGCGCTTGTCCAGCGTCGTCTTCATCATTTTCTTTGTACCCGAGAGTCAATGTTTGTTTTAGTATAGAGTACTAAAACATACTCGAACACGCTAAAATCAATGATTGCAACGATAATGTGGCAGCAGGATCAGACATTGTAAGATCTTGTGATGCTGCTACAAATGGGAAGATAGTGCTTTGGGATCCTCATGAGAAAAGGAAAATGTAGTACATGCATTGTATTGTGTACGTGGTACCGCAATTCAATAGGGAACACCGGGATAACTCGTGGAGTCAGTTATTTGTTTTGAGAGTGCGCAGAAATAAGAAATGTAATAAGAGGCTGATTCGTCAGTGTAACTGTACAGGAAGCACACATACACATATACAGAAAGCGTTAATAATTTGGCACTCAGATGCATCACTGTTCAATGCACCTATGAAGCACCCCGGTAATCAGAGCTGCAATAAGTGTGGGTTAGCACGCTTTCCCACACGCACACGCAAACATACAACTTGTGTGTAAGAGGGGGGGTGGCGAACAAATCCCGGAAGAATGAAATCTCTCCGCCTATGGCACCATGAAATGCTGCACGCCTCAATACTATCGCAGTGGCAGCACATCAGTACAATGCCTGCACTGCATGCACTGCAGCAGTCACATGTATATACCACGTTATGCACAGTGGAAAAGAAGTGAATGCGCTGATTACATGGGTCATGGTTTGATGCGTACATACCGTAAGTTCGGAAATGTGAAAAAACGCCATTTCACTGTAGTGTGAACCCTCTACTGTACTGCAACAAAGCTGACTATACTTAGCGTGGATTTGGAACACATTTGGAACGAACATTCGCTTGCCCATACCGTGCAAGGATAAGTGGTGACTTTTCGATGTTATCTTAGGCGAGCCTCAATAATGACATGTGCATTGGGATTTATTTCCCCAGTGTGATGTTGAGCCACTCGACAACGTGCAGAAAAAAGTCGGCGACAAGGTTCTCCGCATTGACATTGGTGGTGAGTTATCAGTCTGAGAGACGATATACTTAATTGTATTTATATTGAAGGATAAAACTGCGGATGACTCACGAGAGGGAAACGGTCATGTGCTGAGATTTTATACCCTGTGAGGATGTTTGACCAGCGAAGCTGCTGTGGGGGTATAAATTACGTAGGTATAGAGTTTTGTTAGTGTGTAACTACACATATCATTATGTATGTCATTTATGCGCAATACAAAGATCACCCCCTACGTCGTAGATACAGAGCTGCCGCTGAAGGGCTTTTACAACGAGACTATAAAGACGCTGAGCTGCGTTGGAGCGCAGTTTAGACGCAGGTGGCCGTCAACCTAGCCTCGACGCGAGCGACGATATGCGTTGACCGGGGCGCAGTCCAAAGGAGTGCACGAAGCAAAGCACTTTTGTTTTTGCGATTGAGCATGCTTCCTAATTAGCTGAATGACTTATGAAGGACTAGCGGACAAACATTGGGCTGTCCGTTTCTTTCCCGTAGAGCCCATGTATTGACTGCAGGCAGGGAATTGCACAATATTTACAACTTCGCTGTGCACTGCGCAATTACCAAAAGTAAACGAAACTAGGCGTAACGTTTAGATTCGTCGTAACGTCTGACAATGTAGGAGGCTGCTTTACCTTGCAGTCCATGAGGTATGTAGTCGGAAATATCATAGTCGAATAAGTAAAATTAGTTAGCTTCTAAGCCTGTTATTCAAGGTTAAATGAATTTTGTGAAATCTCAAGCTACACAATATGACGATTGTCTGTTTTTGTTTGCACTAGAGTAGTGAAATATAAGCCATATTTCATAGCAGTAACGTTACTCACCCTGAATAATTTAATCAAAATGAGTGTAGTGGTTTAGAAGTCCATCTTGTAAAACAAAAAGCTCGCATATGCCTCGGTATCGTTTAGGCAGAAATTATGCGAGATGCAGTACAGATTGTGAGAAAATATCTTAACTACCCCATTTCAAACCAGCGATATTATCTCTCCTCGGGGTCTGGGTAGGTCGCTGGACAACGTGTAGCACAAGGACAGGCATAATCACGACAGCCAGGAAGTTTCCATCGTCATCATAAGTCCGCCCCATGACGTTGCAGCTTCCGTGGGCTCCACGGTGTCCACTATGCCTCGGATTATCATTTCTAATGGAACAGGTGTGCAGTGCTTCCATGCGGTGTTTTAGTTTTGGGTTTGGCATTCTCAAAAAAATTATGCACCACAGAATGCATCGCAGAGAAGCTGTTGCTAAGGGTGCTCAAATGAACCCTCAGCCACACAAGGTTCCAATTTTTCACTTGTTTCTTGCGCGATGAGTATTTATGATGAACACTAGCCTCCCAACATTATTTGAGTACTGGGGGCTTGCTGTACCTCGCTGCCTATATCCCATCATACCGGTCAGGCATTCTAGGTCACTCTTAAGGTGCTGCCGCTGCTAATCATTGTATGGACCTAGGTGATGCTCTACTTCGTCATTATGTGATGAGCGGAAGGTTATTGGCTCAGCTTCAGTTCTTGCATATCAAGTGCCGAGTTACGGCAGGGACGCCCATTATTGCATCGTACACGTGCAAACTTCTTTTTCCATGGCCCGTGATAGTCAAGCGGCATTCAGGGCAAGTGTTATGTTCATGTTCTGATATTCTTGAGGGCTGTCCCTCCATCTGGCCCTTCCTGCGTGAATTCCGGGAAGTGTGGGAATGTGGTGAGGCCCTTACCCACACTGCCCACACTGGATAATGGGCGAGGAAGGCCTATCAGAAATTAAAATGTGTGGATGTCGCCCGAGGCCTTTGTTTGGTATATGATGTGCTTATTTATCGAACGAACTTCTATACAACCACGATGCATTTAACACATTATTGAATATCAAAGTAACTTGATAACTTTCTGGACAAAGTTAGCTTGTAATTATGTGATAAGAAATCTCACATCTATCGAAGATGTATTTTTGTGTCGAATTTGACGCTGGTATGATAAAGTTCGTCTGTAGCAAGACATGCATTATGGTTGCTGTAGGTCCTAAATCTCTGGGAATGTGCAGGCAACTACTCGAAAAATGTCGGCTAGCGCAACTGTATTATGAGCAAGGGAACAGAGTTCTTTTATCTCCACAGGACCCTTGTGGGTGACTCTACAACGTGCAGGGAAAGCTACGCTGTCATGAAGATGGAAACCAGTTCAGGCACTAGAAGTTTTCGGAGGTTCGTTGACATCCTTTGTTTTGTGGCAAGCTTGCGAACTGCGATGCTCTTATATGCAATCATTATGAGTAAGTGTGGATGCTCGATGCGACAAGTCAACGCTGTTCAAAAAATCGGAGCACCAATCGGCCACCAGTTCCTGGAGGAGGCAATTCATTCATTCATTCATTCATTCATTCATTCATTCATTCATTCATTCATTCATTCATTCATTCATTCATTCATTCATTCGTTTTGGCCACCACGACAGCAGCGCTATTTATTTCAAGGTGCTCCATCACTTCAAAGCCGCCAAAAATTTTTCTTTTCTTTTTCTATCTCTACGCACCACGAAGTAATGCCTAATTTAACATGATAATTTAACATGATAATTTAACATGATACCACAGTTAGTGTCAGTTTGGTCTCAGAGATATATGGCAACAATAAGTTGCAACTGTTCTGCTATGCTTTTCATTATTGCCCTGCGAAGTTGGAGAATACCTAATGCCGTCATATTCATTGGGCCAATATCGTGCCTTTCTCAATCCTCCGCCCGCTTGAATGGCTTGCTACGTGTACCTCTCTACTAATTCTTATATTTCACTGATATTTTCATAGCTCGTGCTGGAACTATGTAGGACTCAACTCATTGTCGAAGCGTTAGATCTCCAACTATGCATGTAGCAAACAGTAGAAGCTTATTGTGGCAGCAATCAATTGAAATCCAAATTGAACAAATTGTGCCGACTCCATGAAGGCTTTTTCTTTCAGTAAAACATGAGAACTGTGAAGCTGAAAGGACACGGGCACGAGTGTCGTGCGCTGACACGGAAACGTGATCCATAAGTACCACGAACGTCAAGCGTCGACACTGAAGGCGAAGATGTTTCTAGTCGTTCGTATAATTACGTAAATCCTGTAACTTTATCGTGTTTTATTCACGCATTTCGCATATTATTTGTACCACAACTATGTGCATTTGCACATAGTTGACTTTCCCTTTTAAAGTTTGACACTCTAGAAAGGATCCTCGCGTCGGACTTGTTTATCTGCTTTCTACCACGAGGCATAGGCTCGAATGCCTTACGGCTTCATCGAAACGCATGTTCGAGGCTTGGTCGACGCACTTGAGCGGTCGGCGGCTCCGCGTTCTCCTAACTTTTGTTCTTGTTCCATCTAAGGAGCACCCCTCCTTCATGTGAACCCGGCTTTTTGGCTTCTCTGTGATCTCTAGACGCCTGCTTATGACCTTTTATATCTTATTTCCTTGTTCCACAACTTACGTCGCTTCTATTTTCCAACAATATTTTTGTCGTATTTTTCTTACTTACTGCTGAATGACACCTACCAGTTCTTTTATTTCTGGCGTAGGTGACGCAACACTGCATCTTTCCGCATTGCCACGTTACCTGTCGATGATACTTTTTCTCCCTATTAACTGCCATAAGGTTCTGATAATCGCACAGATGTAATCACTATATACGTCTACATCCTCCATTTGTGTATACATATATTCTACTAATACCTCCTGACCCGATTTCCTGAACTAATTAACATTACATCTAAGGTCAGTAAATATTCTTTATTTTTGCCAATTTATTTTTATTCCTGCTATCACTGCCTGTCCATGGGCAAGCTATTCCAAGCGACATCCTTATTCTTTATGACGGTAGCCCATAAATGCTCCTAAGATACCTTTTTTTACCCTTTGCCTCTTGATACCTCGCCTAATTAGCATGCCTACGCCTTTACCTAGTCATTCAATTTCATCCTGCTCATGCAAAATTGTCGATAAGATCCAGCTGCTGTCTCGCACGTGTGTACCGGTTCAGGAGCACACGCGAATTTGGCTGAGAGGTTCACAGCGACGTATGCTATGCGCTGATTGTGTTCTTTCGCCAAGCCTCATTCTTAAGCAAAAGCAAAGGAATCTAAGGCGCGTGTAACACGAACCTTCTCGGCACTTGACGCGACGGTCTTCTGTTCTAACAATATGGCAGTTCACTTTTGCTCTCGAAGTTGCTCGTGCCGTCAAACTGGCGAAATGGGCGACGTGGTCAAAAAGAGTAGGGAGAACGCTGCGTCGCGCAGTCCATCGCATTCAAACAGCGCCGACTACATAGTTGACCCTCCGTTTTCACGTGGGCCTTGGTTTCGCTGTGTGAACGAGGAAGGCTGCGCCACAGTAACTTGGCTTGGCAAGCTCATGTCCTTTGAGATTGCATTGATGTCTATGCAATCTCGAGACCACGCCGACCTACGACGCAGTGAGTGAAGTATGACAGCGATAGGGTGATGACTGTTGAATACCACGGTTAAAGCACTGTTACACGTCGTAGTCAGACAGACCAGTATTTTATAGCAGCGTATTTGATGCAGAAGTTTTGAGCTGCCACGTCGAATGATTTTCGCGGTATTCACTGACAGAACAAAATAATTGTATTATGAGGTTTTGAATTCACGCCTCTGCGAGAATATTACATGAAATAGCACTGTCATTTGAATTGGTTTATTTTGTTATATCCGGTCGCTTTAAAACGAGGTGCGTGTGCTTTGAACGAGTCATTCAGTCCATCTCCGAAAAAAAAATATAATCATGACTAAATTTGAGGACTATAGAAACCATTTGGTCATTTTAGGGCCACTAGCAATTATTCGATTACCATTTTGAATCCATCGTAATTCATGACTGATGGCAATGAATCGGCTTTTGAGAGCGTATGCTAATCTGTTGGTGTAACTTTTTTCCCAAGGTTATAAAGAGGTGTTCTTCCTGGAACCAGCAACCTGAGTCTGCAATGTGACGTTCGTGAAAGCCTTCCAACACTGTCTTTGGAGTAGCAGAAGGTATGGACCACTACACGCAACTACAGCCAGTTTCCTAGCAGCCATTGCAATAATTTTGACCCAGTCTGTAGAACAAGCAGCCGAGCACCATTTAGCTCGCCATATATGAGACGTCTGACAGCGCAATTTTTTTGGCAACGGTGATGAGATATGATTAAGGTTGCGGTCAATTTTATAGGCTCCTGTAAGCACACATTTAGTATTGGCTCTCAACCATATAACATTTATTCGCCTAATAGTGCAGATAGGGTCCGATAGCTGCGACGTCCATGAATATGCTAGAGTAGTTGTGCATGTTAAACAAAACTTATTTGCGTTCCAGTGTTGGTACACATCCTCTTTTAAAGCCAGGAAACGTTTCAAATCGTAGTTAACGGTTGCTATACCGAACTACAAACTTCATCTTTTATTTAAGCCTTAGCTATCGCCAATAATGCTCCGGCTTCCGGGTGAAACTTGTTGACGGTGTAGTAGTGGCTCAAATAATTTCAGACGTACATGGTGGTTAAAATAATTTCACGATTGTATGTTGCTTTATTTGTATGTATCGCTTGTATATTTCTTTAATGTTCACTATTCGCTCACTTCGGATCTAATTCGTATTGTATTTTATGCACGATGACGTCGGATTGGTCTTTGTTGACCTTTTCCTTTTTTAACAAAGCAAGGTGGCCTGATCCCGTGAACAGTGTAGTCTACGGTGCTATGTGGTGAATACACAATATTAGCACTGATTACATACACGATGTTAATTTTAACTAGTGTGCAACTAGCGCTTGTTCCTTGTAACCACCGGCAGAGCCAAATTCCGCACACCATTTCCTGGCGCGAACCCGGCTTAGCCTAAGCAAACTCGTTCCACATAAGTGTGCAGTAGGGCGGCTTCGCCTCAGCATAACTGCATCTACGACGGTGCATCCTTTACAGGAATATCGTGCAATGTCGGCAATTTTCCAGGGGAGCTGCACGTATGTCTCATACTTTTTACAGCGGAGCTATATATGTCTACCCTCCCATACATTTTTCAATGTGAGTTTCTCAAAAGCCTCGCGCCCTCTGTGAGGATGCAAAGCGAACCAAACCTGTAAGGCATGTACTGACACCTGAGTAGCAGGAGGAAAGCTAAGAAGCCTCCCAATACTTCATAATGCTACCCTCTATGGAGAGGCAG
This sequence comes from Dermacentor andersoni, assembly GCF_023375885.2. Taxonomy (NCBI): domain Eukaryota; kingdom Metazoa; phylum Arthropoda; class Arachnida; order Ixodida; family Ixodidae; genus Dermacentor; species Dermacentor andersoni. The sequence continues at coordinate 40,451,677 of NC_092823.1, read as the reverse complement.
AGGAAACCAGTAAGGCTTGTGCTGACACCTGGCGTAGCAAGATGAAAGCTAAGAAACGGGCGGCGAGTAACAAGATTGCGCCCGAGGCGCCCCCTGTAAGTGGCGGGCTCGACAGTAAGACGGGTGCCGCGAAGTGGAGAATGGCGGCGAACAGACGCACGTATCACGCCCAGTAAATTAGCGACTCTCTTGCGAATCGCAGGAGCCGCCGCAGACGGACTGGCAGACGACGCGCGCTACTTTGGCGCCATCTCGTAACCATCGTCGCTGCACTACGCTTTTCTCACGCTTTCGCCAAGCCCCATAACTCCAATTTCCTACTCCCGTCTTCCATCCCCTGCTGCGCACCTTGGTCGCTCTTTCATCATTTGCTCGTCCGCTAGGTTACGCCGATGCTCGCTGCAGGAACGGGCGCCTAAGAGCTGCGGACCAAAAAACAGCGCAATGTTTCACACTAATCGGGACAGAGTATTCACAATAGCACTGAGCTGCCAACTAAACTTTTACTGAAGACGTAGCAAAGTATATATCTATGTAAACTGGTGCCGTGTCCTTTCTCTAGTATGCGGCTGCAGCGTTTGGCCATAATGAGTATACAGTGGCAAGATACGGAATGTAAACAATCCCTTGCACTGGCAAATATAGCATAGCAGAGAAATAGTGTTGTCGGATGGCCCCAGAGGGTAGGGCAAAGTTGCGACTATAGAACATTGCCTGTTGAAGCTACACTGTGTGTTGCTCATTGTTGCTCATTCGTGGGTTACGTGCACAGGTCATCAGCTGAGCTACTCTGCAACGTCGAAAGGGGTTTGCCACGGCACAGACACCATTGTTTGGCTCCCGATGCTCTTGAGCCGTTCAGTAACGTGCCGACGCCATAACAGAGGCAGTAGAAGCGCAGACACTGTTGTTGAGCCCCGCCCCTGGCTGCCGCAACGCGAAAGGAGAATAGGAACAACTCGGCAGGCTTCAACGTGAGCCACAACCGCGAGCTGCTGCTGATCTTGACCGAGGACGCTCTATTGGCTGATGGTGAGGACCTGCTTATTCAGAAAATGTGACAGTGCTCTATGCTATTTGACTTTGTGGCCGACCCTCTGTCGGACTTGGGAGTTGGAGGGAGGAGACAAAATAAACAGCTCTGTACGAGGCGGTTGAGTACTTCTCAGCGGGGTGTTCTCATGGATCCAAGGCGGAAACGCGGGGTCTACGGCGCACACACTGGCAGCCAGTGTTTTTCTCAGCAATAAGCCTTGCATTAACATTCGTGGTGAGTTTGCAGTCTGGCTTTCCGGTTAGCTCGTTAGCTCTAAATTTGGGGTCTGGGTGCACAGAAATCATTTGTTGTTAAGTACCACAGTAGCAAATTTAATAGTGTATGTTATATTTAAATGCTGAGGTTAAATACTAAGCAGCTTTATTAAGGCTGTCAATTTAAAAAACTAAACTCAAGACATCATAACTCTGCCGCTCAACAATGAGAACAATACCACAGTTAAGTGAACTGCAGCTGAGATACAAATAAAATGCGCATATCTAGTTTGTCACACAACCTTTGAAATATACCAATATTTAAAGAGTAGAACATATAAAATTTAACTGCAATGTATGCCCTAACGGATCCAGTTTAAAGAGTTGTCACATCTATTTGGTAAAGAGTTAGATACCTGATGTTCGTGCTTTTTCTATTACAGAATTTTGGTACTTGTAGATTGTCCCTAAATGAAGGCGGCTTACTAAAGTAATCAGAACTAATGCTTTCTCTCAAATGCAACTAATTTCATTCAGATCAGTTCGACGGTGTTTTGTAAAAGCATATCTGCATTTTGACAGGCAAATTGTAGTTCTCTTTGAGTTAAAGCTTCCTCTTAAGAGTGAGAGAGCTAGACCAGAGCACACTGAGATTTCCACATTCATGCATCTCAAAAAGGACGAATTCTTGCTGGACAACCGCACTACAGCAAGCGAAATTTTGCTGGAAACACTCAAATCAATATTAGCTAGTTGTGGCACGCGAAATTGACTTTAAGTCATATTCCTGACTGGAGTCCTCTTGTTATGCAACCCGACATGCATCTTGTTTTGCGAGTGTGCTGCAATAGCGACGGCATCTATTTGTATTCCTTAACAAGAGTATCCTGGCTATGTTTGGGTCGTATTTATAGTATTGGTATTTTGTGATTCGGGAGAGACAATTCAGGAACAGGCACGCTGCTTTTTCACCGCAGGTTCACCTTTTAACAGTTTGCGGCTGTCGGCACCGTCAGCGGGCATGAACTTTAACAGAGTAGACGTTGGCGACTTCCTGAAAGTAGCACGAAGGCAGTAGCCATTTTCGCAATATAGTTTGGAGATCGAAAGGAAACGATGGTTGGCCGCAATGGCTGTTATTTTGTGAGTCGGATGATGAGTACTTGTTTATTCAAAAGAGGTATTGTTGGCATAGACTATCCCGAACAAGCATCTAGGTATGCAAAACCACTTGTGCTGAGAGCGACGTTGAGGAATACCAGAGGCTGCTTCGACTGACAGGAGAGGACCTTCAGTTGCTGTCGATTGTGGGACTTCGTATAGAAAGGCAGGACACCGTGATGCGACCAGCAATACCAGCGAAAACAAGGCCGCAGGTGACGCTATGATACCTCGCTTTAGGCAAGAGTGTCACGTGGGTGCTTTGTTGGCAGACTTGTAGAGCATCCTAGGCCAAATCTGCAGCATCGGACCGCCAGAATCCGGATGCGAAAAATAGCTCGGCAATTTCCCTCTGTTGGGGTCGCGGACTACGCGTGGACAGCATTAATCCGTCACGTATAGTAACGTGATGCGTCGCCCGTCGCGGAACGGACGGCACTTAGACCGTTGCGTGGATCCACCTTTAACGTGCACCTAAATGTTAAGTCCACGGGCCTTTTCGCATTTCGCCCCCATCGAAATGCGGCCGCCATGTTTGGGATTCGGTCCCGCGACCTTGTGCTTAGCAGCCCAGCAGCTCAAACGCTGGGTCCCAGCCATTTGTTTGCATGGAAGTGCCGTTAAGCTGGCCACATAAAAAAAGCGTCGGCGTAGATAAACCGAATGAATAAAAAATTACGTTTCCGGGGTCTTGTTGAATGTGGCAATGTGAATGAAAACTTCCAACTTGTTGGCAGCCATGCATTGCTGCCCGCCTCAATGCCCACGTGGTGACACTGCAATAGCTTAATGGATGCACATCCACATTGCCCATAGTAAAGTACACCAAGTAGAAAAATTCTAAGCTTGTAACCACTTGGCCATAAGAGGCAGGGCAAAGTGGGGAGTATTCGACGTTGAATTTTTCGCGAGCCGCAGTAAAATGGCTGACATGGGCATTATTTTCCACAGGGCGATGGTTGGGTCACTCGACAACGTGCAGAAACTCACAACGACAACGCAGGGACTTACCAAGCCGCTCGACAGCTTTGGAAAACGAGTCGGTAGGAGGATTTCCATATTGAAATTTGTGGGAAGTTTGTAGACGGTGAGACCTAAATGGTTTCCGTGGGTCATAGGGAAGAAACAATGGGGGAATCCTTTTTTTACTGCTCGAAATACCTTGGTTTTGCGTATTTGTTATTAGAATTTGCTATTTATTACATGGGGATACTGGCAAAGTTGAAATTGTTCACAATCGTCCGATACCCAAACGTGGCTATGGGACATACTTGCTTTTGGAGCTGATATTTATTTTCGGCGGGTGTGTTGTGATACACAAAGGCATTTCTTAGTAAACACTAAGGTTACATGCGAAACGCGGAATAACCAGCTTCTAACGTCTATTATGAAAACTGCATTTCATTGCGTAAACAGAAATATCAAGCTGAAACTACCCTGCAGTACGTCGCCATGTTACTTCTGCTTCTTGAATTTTTATCCAATCTCAAGGATTTAAGAGCAGAATGCAAGGTTGCTTTCTTTTGCCTGGGACAATTAAGACGTCTAGATTAAATTATACAATTTTTTGAAAGCGGACGACAAGAATATTAGTAAGCCGCTTATATGCAATTCCACAAGCACCGGACTTAATATTAAGGAATAATATTTCGAGTAATCACTGCGGAGGTCAAGATTGTGTGTGCGCGTTCTATCGAGGCTTTACTGCACAGAAATGTCAAAGCTTCATCGTGCCTGTGCACACGTGCAGCGAACATTTTTCTTCTCTCCTACTACTGACCTTTGAACACGCTTTTCATCTGCTCGTTTGGTAGGGTAGCCGGCCGTCCCACACAAGCAAAATAGATGCTTGCAACGCTATTGGCAGTTTTGCCCCAAGAACGTGCATTTTTTACACTTCAGGCCGAAGATCGTGATCAAAAAAGTAGTCAAAAGGACCTTTCTCTACAAAACAACCGCATGAGAGTGAATGTGTTGTAATAAAACGTAAGCTAATTTCGGACAACGTACTGTGGTTGTTGGCTGACCTGTTGCAGTGAAATGCATTTCTGCAGGATCTTTGCTGGGCCGCTTTACAACGTGCTTCCGCCAACAAGGCAAGTCACAGCTTGCGCCAAAGCGTGGGGACGTTGTGGAAAGGGTTCATCGGTAAGACAGTCTTTTTTGCTGTTGGAGTCATCCTGTTTACACATTTGCGCTACCTGTGTGCTTGTGCCCAAGAATGCACCGCTTGAGCTTTTTATGGCGAATTTTGACAGATTGCTCGGAAGAGCACTGGGGCGCCTTGGGGTGACAATGATTGCATAAAGTGGTACACCAGGGCGTCCCGGTACCCGGTACCTCGATTTTTTGCAAAAAGATGCACCTTTAGATTTTATCAAATTTTGTTGCTATTTACTCTTTCGAGAAGGTATTTTCTTGGGCGCGAGTATGGCGCTTGCTGTCAAAAGCATGCCTGTGAATGCTGTCGTCAAAGCAGGGCCGCAGAGGACGAGAATCTGAATCCGAAATGATTGCTCTCGCTAGAAAGCTGATTCCTCGATTTTTGAGAGCCGTAAGTGTACGACCGAGCCAGTACAAGAATGCGCAGTAAGAGTGAAGAAAGTTGCTCATAAGGGTAACTATGGTAACTTTACTGTTAAGGTTACCGAATTACCTGCTCATGCCTACATAGCCTGCGTTAGCCTACATAGGGCTAACGGGTCGTTGTATGAATCGCAAGCTTCAGGAGCACGCACTCAACGTTAAAAACGGGATAGGCTCGCATGTTCTTCATTGTTGCAGGTGTCATCGCACCTCAAAGTCCAAGAAATGTTGTATCGGCATAAGTCCTACGAGCTTATCGCGAAGCCTTTTTATATTCAGTGACGTGACTTTCAGCCGAACGTTTGTTACTTGATCACAAGGTGATGTGACGTGTCTCCTGAAGTATTTGGCTTGGTGTTGTGGCAGTGTTATTGTACTTGTTGTTTTTAAAAATCAACCTTTAGTGGCAAGTCAGCGCCGTGTTCGTCTTCCCCTATATCTTGTCTGTGTTTTTGCGATGTTTAGTGTGCGCTGCTGCGAAAACATGGAAAAAGATGAAGTGGCGGAAGTTAACCGTCGTTTGCAATTATTGATCACACGTCATCTGTCGTGGCGCAGTGCGGATGTGCAGCCGTCGAACGTTGCAGCCGCTGGGCGAACTTCAAAGGCCCGGCGTGATCGGCTACCGGTTAAGGTGCTGTTGACTCGACTGCGCGTGCGCGGGCTCCAATGGCGCGAAGTGGATGACACCACTGTCGAATAATCTTTCTTTTGTTTTACTCTACGCAACTAGATCCGCCAAAAAAGTAGGCGGATGAGTAATACGCTTGACAAGCGTATTGCTCATCCCGCAGTATAAACCCGCAGAAGAGACTATCATGAAGGTGTTTCCACCACAAATATTTAGTACCATTCCTGCAACGAAGGACAAATCGGCAGCAAATAGCTCCCCCACTGGCCTCTTAGTGGTAGAAATTCACACACCCTAATAGTGGTATAGGAGACAAATAGTTGTGTATTGGATCGTACTGGTATCGATACAAACGTGTTTGTCCTATAAGCGACAAATAGTGAAAGTAGAGCCTGTTGGCCATATATGTATATATTGCATATATAACCAAAATGACTTCTATATTTTGACTAATGGTAATCTATTCGTATTAGTGAAGTCAGAATTCTTATAAAGCTTGATATGTCTCGTTGCTTATCTTACCTGGTGGTGTTTTATGCCTCCCTGCTTACCTTGCCTGGTGTTTTGGCATTCTGGGTCCCTTCTAGCAAATCTGCAGATAGTAGCTATGCGCAAGGCTGATGCTATTTTTCATCATTCTGTCATAACGGGAAGGTGCTGGCTAAGCCAGCGTTGTCCTTAAGGACTGTCAAGCTCCCTTAACAGGTATCCTATCAAATGCGTTGTGCACGTGGATGTTCTTGCGCTGTGGCCCCTCAAGTGCCGTTTTCGGTATGCATCCGCGTTCTGGTGTTCTTGGTGGCTCTTCATGCACTTCATGGGCAAATTCCAAAATATATGATCGAGCGGTCGGACATATTGAAGAGCAAAGTCCGTATTTAACAATAGCTTGTGTGCTCGTTGAAAGCTTCCTTTGGGATAAATTTAACACAAAAATGCACTAACCAGAAAGACCAGACGAGTAGTGTACTGTTGCACTGTACAATATCTCCATACAACGATCACGACTACACAACTGAACCAGATATCGAAGTAGCTGAAACGTTGGCTCACATCTCTTCGGGCTGTCATCTGCACGTTATAAAGAATTTCAAAAGACATGTCAACTAGTGTAACTGTATTATTAGAAAGTGAACTGTTTTCTTTGGGTGTTGAACAAATTTTTATCTCCGCAGTGTCCCGTGTGGGCCGCTCTACAACGTGCAGGGAAAGCCACGCTGCGACGATGGCGCAGACACCGGCTTGAAGTCGAAGCCTTTGGAGAGGTTCGTTGCACTTGTATTTCTGGCGAGCTTCGAACCTGAGAGGTTGCCCCTTATCCATCGTGGGTAAAAAGAAAAAGTAGATGCTTTTTTGAGGAAAAGTGCAGTCAAGGAACGCGATAGTTGGAGCACGGGATCAGCCTCCAGTTTCTGAGGGAGGCAGTTTGGTACCCATTTTTAATCTTGGCCACCGCGATGTGAGCGTTGCTTAGTGAAATGGGCTGAATCACATGAAAGCCATCGAATATTTATCTCTACGTGACAGTGCAAGTGGACGCCCTGAAGATGCTCGAAGATAAGCAAGGATGGTGTTAAATGTATCCCACCTTACCACTTCCTCTGCATAAACCTGGATTGATGATTCCTCGGCACACTATCACTATATTTATGTGGTAATAGAGACTTTTACAATCTAATGTATTTAACTTGCACGACGCCATTAAAAACTATCTTCGTGTGGTCGCATTGTTTAACGTATTGCCCTTCTCCAAGCTCCGCCTGCCTGAGCACCTCCTGCACGGACATCTCTTAATGTGCATTCAAGACATTGAGGGATTCTAGTAATTGTCGGAGTTACATAATTACTCTGTGTTAAAACATTCGCAAGCTTAAAAAGTATTAATGGCAATTATACTTTAGCATGCTCATATGAGAACAGGACGTATAAATGTCACAAGCGTAAAAAAAAAGCCCTTGTCATTTTGCATAGCAATACCCGGATGTATTGAATGCAGTGAATGCGCTGTACATCTGCACCTATAAAAATTCCTGCATTGCACCTGAAAGCAGTTTATGTGAGTCGTGCATAACTATGCTGTCTGGTGAATATAAGATCTCGCTTCACGGCTTTCTTCCTAGCTTGGGCCTACTTCCGGTTGTTTGCTAAAGATGTGGGGGAAGTGGTCATATTTCTCTTGCCGGCATTCATCATCAAACAAAGCATGTTATCTCTTGCGCTTAACCAAGTTTCAAACATCTTGATCTTAAGCTTACTCTCGGAAGCAGCCTGAAGTAGTGCCCCTCAGTAAAATTACAAAGCTCTAAGATGGAACGTAACTTGGAAAAATCTTGCAACGCTCTAACAAAGATCTTCGAAAGCTTCTTTTTAGCTCTTAATGGTTTCTGCAAGCAGTGCTCATCCGTTTCTGCTGTTATGTACATGCAACTAGCAACCTAACAGCTTACAAAATGTTCCTTGAGCGTTCCAGCGGGGCACTGCAAGACGAATTAATGAGCCTAATGAGCACTCAGTGATCACTTATCAGGCCTCCATGTACCGAGAGTTATGTGCGCCCCTATTTGCGTTGCAACGTTACCTTCGACTCAGGGCACAGCGCGCAGATAATGCAGGAGTTTGTCGCATCGGTAAACGCGCGGAGGTGGGACGGCAGCGGTACAGTGTGGGCGTTCCCGACAACAGCGCTTTATATACTGCTAATTTGCTAATTTGCTAAATGGTAATTTGGTGATTTGCATATAGGCGACAGGTCGTTTTGAACTGCTGCATCCGTCCGCTTACTGTGGAGCGTTGCATGCCGAGAGGCACGGCCCAACAAGTGAGAAATTATCAGTAAATGGTTAGCTAGAAAATGTTTAGCTATAGTGATATAAAGATTTAGGATTACGGTATTATTCATTTTGTTATTCGAAACAAATATTAATATTGTTGAATCGTGGGATTTGTGCGAAAACTTAATAATAATAATAATAATAATAATATTTGGGGTTTTACGTGCCAAAACCACTTTCTGATTATGAGGCACGCCGTAGTGGAGGACTCCGGAAATTTTGACCACCTGGGGTTCTTTAACGTGCACCTAAATCTAAGCACACGGGTGTTTTCGCATTTCGCCCCCATCGAAATGCGGCCGCCGTGGCCGGGATTCGATCCCGCGACCTCGTGCTCAGCAGCCCAACACCATAGCCACTGAGCAACCACGGCGGGTTGTGCGAAAACTTGACGCACTAGCCAGAAATGGACAACTGGGAAAAAAGGGGGTCCTTTGATTCTGTTGTGGAAATTCCGCTATACTACAAAAAAAACATCCCTAGACTTGCAAAATGTTCGCGCGACAATGAACTTGTGCGCATCTGTATCTGCATCTGTATTTAAATCGTGGGCATCTGTAGGGAACCTAGGTTTGGCCACTCGAGACAATGTGCGGAAGAGGCAGTCACCCCATCCCCGCTTTAAGGGGAGATTCGCGGGAATGGAAATATTTGCGTGGTCGGTGCGGCAAGCCTTCAACTGCCGAGTTTTCCTTTTTGATTGTGGAAGAGATCATGTGACAGTAAACGGGTTTAACTGGCTGCCTGTGTCCCTATGCTACCAGAGAAGCGCACCGACAAGCCCTTTCTCTGCTCTTGAAATTTAGATGTATGAGCTCCATCGAGCTTCGTCATTACGACGATAATGCACATTGTTGGCAGGAATTTTGATTGAACAAATAGAATAAACCTGCGCTAATGTAACAGTAGCTAATTCTTAGAGGATATTGCGCTCAATGTTATGTCTGCTCAATGTCCTTGGACAATATTGCATAGGCTCATGCGGTATGTAAATTTTGGTGAAACTTATGCTAGCGTAGCATTACCTAAGAAAACATGCTAATAAAGTCATAATTTCAAAAACATTGCATTCAAATTTTCGTAGCATTCAAAGGCATTTTAGCGTAACGTTGTGCTTAGCGAACACCTGTACTTTTATTTAAATACAGACTGGCTCTACCGCCTCGGTTATGCATCCCAACTAGAAAGCTTAATTGTTTTTACTGCCTTGCTTGTTTGGCCATACGCTCGTTTGGCGACGATCGATAAATTCCACCTTGATTTTCAATTCTTTTTTACAATTCCGTCCTGTGAACCACGCACTGATATCACTATTGGTGCTTGTCTTGTTTCGACTTGGCAGAAGTGTGCAAGATGCATGACTTTGAAAATTGTGATGAACCTAGCATCTTCAGATTTTAGGCTTCACTCGTTGCCCTGAGTGAACGTAAAAGTTTGAGTTTTGATTTTCAGCTTGAGTCTGCCATGCGACGTTCGTGGAGGCCCTCCTGCATGTTGACCCCCCAGAAGAATCTTGGTCGCGGCCTTTTGGGTGAGTGGAGTGCCGGGTTTCGAAGTAAAAATAGAACTGTACTATGATAAAAATTTCAGAGTGAACACCAAAAGAAGAAAATCTTAGTTTGTGTTTACTTTGGCCACCTGCCTTGGAGCTTTTCATCCATGAAGTGCCAGCATTTGTGGCTCAAACGTGCTTGATGTAGAAATCACCGTACCGGGGCGTTTTCAACATACTGCTTCAGTAGTCCTTACCCACGGTTTAAATATATTGCAAGGGCACGGTATAAGAACCTCTCTGGGACAATACGAACCTAAGGAAAGTTTTTGAAGTGCTAAAAAAATCCACAAAAACATGAGATTGCGTACCAGGATCGCAGTGCTCTCAGATATGCTGCACATGAACGAATGTCGCATTTAACCTATCACGCAGGCGCTGAGAAAGTTGTATGGCAGTGTCGCAGGTGTTCGTTTCGAAGTGGTGCCAGTGGTTTGTCTCAGTTCTTTAACCAGAAGCGATAAGGAAGGTGAAGAGCTGAAAACGTTGACACAGTATCAATTTCTTTGTGGCCGCAATGACTAGCTTATAAGTTCCGTTCATACGCTGAACGATGTCCTAAAAACCCGTTCACTACCAAAACATCTCTGCTACTCCATAGTTACGATGTGCCCGTCTAAGCAGCTTTTTAACAAACCGAATGCGACGAGACCCCTTATTCTCCGATTTGAAGACATTTGCCAGGAATTAGGTATTCTAGACACGCTGCCTGATGTTGCCCAGAGACCCGAACCACTGCCACCTTGGCACACCTTTCCCAGTGTAGGTGACTACACACTGACACAATTTCATAAAAAGCAAACTCCACGTGAACATATAATACAGGAATTTTTGGCGCTAGACGAAAAGTACAAAGGACACACAGCATTTTATACTGACGGTTCTAAAACATCACTTTACGTCGGAAGTGCTGTAGTACAAGATAAATGGGAAAAGGTAGTCAGGTTGCCTCAGTGCACGTCAATTTTCTCAGCCGAATGTCATGCCATTTCGGTGGCGGTATCAAAAATAGTCGAGATGAACATTCAAAACAGCATTATATACACGGACTCGCTGAGTGCAATAACAGCACTGAAAGCCAGAAACGTAAGAGAACCTTTAATAGGAAATATAATTCATAACATAATGACCGCTCAAACACAAGGACACGAAATTAAGCTCTGTTGGATAACAAGCCATCACGGAATTAGAGGCAACGAGAGAGCTGACGCGTGCGCCGCTCAAGCCTGCCATAAGGAGGTCAGTACTGTAAATATACCCTATACAGATTGCATGAAGTTAGTGAAAAACAAGCTGAAAGAAAAATGGCAGTGTACATGGAATAGCGAAGAAAATAACAAACTACATTCAGTAAAACCTATTCTAGGAGAATGGCGATCATGCAGGCATCAGGAACGTTTTATAGAAGTAATTTTATGCCGCCTGCGCATCGGACACACACACCTAACACATAACTTTCTACTGACAAAACAAGAGAAACCCTTATGTGAGAAATGTGGAGATGAACTCACTGTAAATCACATTTTATTCTCGTGCACACAACTCGAACGGCTAAGGAAAAAATATTTTACTGCATTTTACAATGAGCGCATTCCCTTCCATCCCAGTCTACTTTTAGGAGATAACCCACTTGTAGGAACTTCATCTCTTTTTAGTTTTTTGAAAGACGCAGCGATCCTAAACGAAATATAATATATCACAGAACTACTAATTCTAAAAATTATTACCCAGTTTTTTCACGCATCTTATGATGCACCTCACCCATTTTCTCAGTCCTGAGAAGAAGGCTGAGGTCTTCATTTGGTCTGTTGGGCTCCTCAGCGTCCTTGTCCGGACAAGGACTTCCGCTGAGGATACCCAATTTTTGAAATAAATTATACCATGTGTTTGGCGCATGATAGCCTCAGTTGCTTATGCGCCATAAAACCCAATACAATACAATACGCTGAACGATTGAGAGCACAGTGATCACGGCGCACCTGACACCACTGTATGGTTCACAGGCTTTATTCATGATGCGAAAGACGTCTTGTGTAATGCGTAGGGATCCGAATATTGCTCACTCGGGAGGTGTTTGCTGTAGCACTCTTACAATTTCTTCATTAGAAGTTTGGCGCCATATTCTGGGATTAGAGATAATTGTTGACCATTTATTTGACGTTATTCATCGAGTGAAAGTGAAAGTTTTGTTTCCTCTAGAGTAGCGACATGAATTTGTATTTTTGTATAGCAGAGCCAACATTTTCAAAACTTGGGCGGCTAGAGTTTGAAAAGACGCCCAGTATACAACGGCTGAAATGAAGCACTTCTTAGCCTGTGCATCGCAAACAGTTTGTCCGCGCAAATATAACTGCGCGAACATTTTTGTTTACCGGCAGAATTCTGCAAAGACGATTCGCCATTAGGTTAAACGCATTTTCGAACAGCCTGAAGCAATGAAACGTGAGGGACAGAATGTCAATGTCAATGTCTGTCAATGAGAAAAGCATGACCATTGTCGTCGTTCTACTGTACGAACTAGTAATATCTTAAGAATTTCTTATTTTATTTCAAATGGGTCGTTCACTTCTAGGAGCGCCTGTGCTTGCGTGCTCTCTATGCCGTCTTTTGTTCGCGCAGCTATAAAACTGTACATGAAGTAGATGTGACCGAATGACACATTGCTTCCTTTGTTTACCACGAACGTCCATTTAGTTCTACTTTCTTGTAAGTTTGCATCTTGAAGAAAACAGACGCAGATCTCAAGTTCGCTACATAAAAACACAATTCGGTTCAAACAAATTCGAACCATTCTTGTTTGGGGATCGAAACAGAAATAAACCGTTTTCTATGAACAGCTTAGGGTAGATGACACTTCAATTGGGTGCGATAGGTAAAATATGAAGAAAGTAAAATGAAGTCAGGGTGATCTCTTGTTAACGCGTTTTCTTAACCGGAATGAATAGGTTTTGGTAGGTGGTAGGTGGTAGGTAGGTAGGTAATAGGTAGTTTCATAGATTAACTACGATGAAACTAACATTAACGAAGCCAAATAAGCCAATATTCTGTTAACACATAGATCACCGGCTTCGTCGTCAACCTTAATGTTCATCCATGTGTTACCGTCGCCAACAAATGAAATCGACCGGTTGTCTAATTTAGTGCTCTTAGTCGAGAAGCGTACTTTACAGTGTACCTTGCGCCTATAGAGCTTTGATGCATACTTGTGCTCATGGATTTCAAGTGCATGCTACTAACTTTTGTCCGTCACGCGGTTCTTGTGGCAGGAGGGGTTGTCCATGATACACGTGGGCCGTCACCATGACAACGCTGTGGAACAGCACTATGGGACTGCCGGAATGCATCCTGCGTCGGCTGCCGGGTGAAGAGCGCCAGGCCTGCACCGGTAGGTGGCGTTACTTGCTTTCATGTACTTCCTCATGTTGAGGGTGATCGTCACTACTGGCCACAATTTCGGGCTAGGTGGCAATGAACACAATGCTGAGCGATAGCCACTGTTTTCTTGCTTGTAAGTTGCTGTTGCTCTGTTTTGTTCATAGGCTGCATTGGATGCAGCCTATGAACTGTGCAGTCTGGCAAGTGCTACATACAAAGGATGTTGAGGCTGGCGTGTGCTCCAAAAACACAAGTAGTCGTAAAAGTCTGCCAGAACTGGATAGCTCAAGGACGGTGTTCTAACTATACGCGGGTCCTACTAAAGCGGACGCGACGTACGTGGTTGCGTCAAAATTTCTGGTACCCTGAAAAGATTTTGCACGCCGTGTAAGGCCTCTAATGACACCGCACAGGTGCCACTACGCTACCCGCAATGAGCCGCGCCAACAAAATCCCCCTCAGGTCTGAGCACTGGTATTGTTTTGTACTCTTAATATTTGATAGTCTGAGATTTGATATAAAAAAATGGATGCGCTGCGTATGTTCTGTTTCATGACATTTGTTTGTGGGCTGTCATTCTCAAAATTATGAGTAATAATTTTGTCAGAAACGTAAGACCTGGTAAGAATACTTTAGTGATTGAATAGTGTAGCAGTACAACCCGCATATACGGCATGGATAAGCATATATCACACATATGCTTCAAAATATCACCGCCCAAGTACTCCGTACAGAGGGTTAACCAGCGAAGCTGAAACATGCGGCCCCGGTGTCTATAACTGGGTCAATCCGGACGGTTAATTAAACGACGGCTTGGTAGGGCGCTGGATCCTCGCTACGCAATTGCTGCTTGCGCCCTGCTGCATGAGCCGGGAGGCAGCACCGGCACGGCGTAGACGAGCGGTTCTGCTCGCGACGTTCCTGATGGAAAGCTGCCTGCTCCTCGGAGTACGTATGACCCGTGGCCTACCCATTTCGGGGCCGGAGAGAAACTGCTGCGCGCGCGCTCAGGTACAACGGAGAGAAACGAATTCAATATTGGCGCTGCCAATCGGCTAGCCATACACAGCTTCACTGTAATATGTGAAGCGCCACACCGACGGCGACGACTGTGACCGCAAAAAATCGCTTGGAGCATCCATATAATTGCTATCCCAATAAAAGCTGTGGAAGATGACCTCCCAGGTTTAGGTGTCTTAACAAGCTAGGGTGCCCTGGTAAAAAAAAAAAAAAACTGGCGCAGCATTGCACATTCAGAGCAAAGGAGAGCGCGGGAGTAGTTGACCTTGATAGGTGTAGTGTGTGTCGGCCAGGCAGCGTCCTCGCAGCTTTGAGTTACTGCATCATCAGCTTCGCAACCTTCCGTATTTCACAGTAATTAGGGAGAAATAATTCGCAAGCTATCATTAAAAACGTAAAGCTCTTTGCAAAATGATTTATATGAAATAATTGTTTCAGGTAAACAAAGCCTTGTGCGTTACAATTATATCTATCATGTGCTTGCTAAAATCCGTTTGATTTTGTAAGTTATGACTAGCTGCGTCCCTGTTCCAAGAGTATACAAACTAGTGACACATGTTCGTGGTCAAAAGTTTTTTTTGTCATGGAGTAGAAGACTGAAAAAATTTCTTTGAATCTATTCCCACAGGACCCCGCTTTGAGTCGCTTCACAACGTGCCCTAAAGGACCGCGGAGGTGCAGCACCCCATGAACAGCTCACAGTAGCAAAGGTGTGTTGCTTTTTGTCAAAAGTATTAACCCCATTCCAACGCACCCGTTGAATGTAATCTGCACCAGATTTTAAAAGATCGAACAGGATTTTGTTACCTTGGCTGGTTGCAGCAGAATGCCGCCCACAACTCCGGTTATATGTTCTTTTCTATTTCGCAGAAATATTTCGCAGTTACAATTAAGTACATAAATCACTTCCAGGAGCAGTCCAAGTCGGTGTCATCAGTGACAGTGAGAAGCTAATGATGCATTCGCGGTTCACTAGCACTACGAAAAGCATTGAAATTCTATCGTAATATTCATAATTGAAATGACGTTTTTGAAATACGTGGAAATGTGTGGCCGCTGACTGTGTTCTGAAACATTGTGAAACGGGCTGCACAGGTGAAATGTTATTCCATACGCAAATTTGTGACCACAGTACCACAGTATAGTACAGTACACAGTACAGTACCAACGGCATTCAGTGCTTCACTGCGTGCTATTTGTTTCTCATGAAATATACAGGAAAGTGTGCCCAGCCACGTCTGGGTCGTCTCCATGACAGCGCTGTTTGCCGTCTACGAACTGCGCCGTGCTCGGACTCCTCGGTGAGGAGGGCCAGGATTTCACTGCTACGCGGCGTTCATGTAACTCGATTTCATACTTAGCCTGCAGCACTGGAAAACCTACGCAGGCAGTGCGGGCACAGTAGTGCACACGTCTTCTAGTGCACGTTTTAATGTGCAGCGATTTAAGCCGCCGTTGTTGCTCAGTGGCTATGGCGCTGGGCTGCTGAGCAAGAGGTCGCGGGATCGAATCCCGGCCACGGCTACCGCATTTTGATGGGGGCGAAGTGCGAAGACAGCCGTGTACTTAGATTTAGGTGCACGTTAAAGAACCCCAGGCGGTCGAAATTTCCGCTGTCCTCCACTACGGCGTGCCTAATAATCAGGTGGTTTTGGCACGTAAAACTCCATATTTAAAAAAAAAATATTCAGCGATTTCTTCGAAATAACCTTATATTGCAAACACATCTCGTAGATATTATTGTTCCGTGAAATCGTGTATGGTTTGTTCATCTTTGCGTTTAGGCTGTAGGATTTAGTGTTTTGATTTAGAGCGTTGACGCTGTGCCTGCTGATTCCATAAGCGTGTCAACGCACTCATTTGGTGGTGAAATGGCTGAGACATTCCGTGACAGATTACATGAAGCGTTTTTCGTTTCATATGTGACACAATTTTTCGTTGCGAGGGCGAGCAGTGAGTGAAGTCTCTCTAACTTTTGTAGCATTGCATGCCATATGTAAACTGTACTATAGCGTGTATTCTATTCACTTTCTGATGTTCACGGTCGTACATGGACGTTCGGCCAATGGCCACGAACAAGTCTGAGATTGTGAAAGACACTGCAGAGCAAAAAGCTGAGTAAATGTTGTCAGCTGAGTAAGAGTCCTCAGGAAGTCTCAAATGAGATAGTATGCCCTAATGTTGAAAGCGTGATATGTGCAGGCGAGCACGTAATAAAGTGGGTGTTCGAAAAGTTCAGAGATAAATTTTTCCAGCAGAAAACAGCATTTGTCGATGGCAGGCCGCCCTAGTTTGTTTTTTCATCGAGCCGATTGTACCACCACAGAATATATACAGGGTCGTTTATTATCTTTTGACAATGCAAACCTTTTGAAGCGTGGCGTTCTTGCAGAGAAGTTCCCAGGCGACCTGGAAGTAGTTAGTTAGCAGTGTTTGTTTAAATGGTGAAATTGCAGGCCGTCACATTTTAATGCCACCTCACTTTTTCTCGACAGCGGCTCGCGATTCGAGATGTTATTAATCAAATTATGAAGGTAAATCCCCGCAATATAAGAACCTAGCGTCGTGGGAGCGCAGAAAAGGCGGCCCCGCTATATCATTCTGAAACGCCGAGTGACAAGTGCGAGGAAGTTTGAAACCGAACAGTTGCGGCAGCTGCTGACACGACGCGCTTTGCCTGGCAAGCATGCACAGCTGTGTGTCGGGACAGGATTTTCCGCGGCATGCGATCATTGAAGCTTCATCCCCGCCTATTCTTTACTGGGGTAGGGGGCCCCTATTTGAGCCTGCCTGTGTGGTGTGCCGGGCATTGCTATGGAAAGGTCTTGTCACCCCTATAGGCATGGATAGGCATGTACGACGACTGTATCCATGACTTCGCTGCTCTGGTAGGCCCCAGCAGTAAAGAGCATGTTGCCTGAGTGGTTAAACTGACAGCCCTCGTGGCTTCCTTCGACAAAAGAGTGAACGGGGATTTCGCACAGTCAAAAATTGTACTGAAATGTTCCGTTCCCGTTTAGGGACCGCAGGTAGTATGTGGTGCGTACTATTATAGTGTTGCGTTGTCGTGACAATGAAGTACCGCAGTGACGCATTGCACGTCACGCGACCGTGTTATTCGGTGAACTCGTGCCCATCAAAACACGTGACACTCGGCGCAATGATAGCGGCGAACACAGTTGTCGGTCCTCGAAATCTGTTCTGCGGTTCAGACGCGTCGGCTATTTATACTTGACTCGTGGAAGGTTGTAGCGGAAACACTGATGATCGCGCAGGGCGTAGATTCTAAAACTATCTTGCTTCGCGCATGCAATCTGATTAGAAAACATTTGGCTACAATAAAGAAGATAGAATCGGCTACAAAAAGCCAACAATGTTCAGATAGATACACGCACTCCTGTGCCGAGCAATAACGTTTCGCATTTGTTAGCCGGTGGTAAGCGGTCAATGTAAAATGATATAAACAAGTAGATGTAAGGGAGGACTAGAAAAAGCTCGAAATACATGTCCAAGGCAGTAGTAGTAGGGGATTGGTAACTGCCACACCAGAGATCCCGGAGACTTGTCACCGGCTACCCTTTCAAGATAACCTATTTTCACAGAATGGCTGTTGGGCCCCTCAACAACGTGCAGAAAACTAGGAAGAAGAGAGAGCAGCGTTCACACGAGTCCACCTTATGACGTCGACGTCTTTCGAGGAGCTCGAAGGGACATTGTGCTTCCTGCTCTGCTTCCAAATAAAGGTATGGATAGGGTGCTTCCTTTTGTGCTTGCAGTGCACATGATCACATTTCTTATACTACTGCATGAAGAACTACTGAGTTTGTTTATACGTACACCGTAACATCTTGCTGTACTGCTTATTTTCCGCTTGATGGCTCCTTTGTCAATTTAGATGCTTCGCAATTTTTACGCGTAGGTGTAAAATTATGAAATTCCTCTGGCTCCTCAAAGTGGTGCTCACGAAATGCGTCGGGAACTGTCTGCAGTGACTGGCAGCATAGCCGACTCTGCTGCATGGCGTTTTTTCACCTTTGATGGGAGGCCACGCGGATGTTCCTGTCCTGCTATTCACAAGAGCACCGAGGCTTCCCATTACTCCAGTTTAGCTTCCGCTTACCTCATTTACGCGCGCAAACTTTTCTCATTCTAATTTCATTCTAATTTTCATTTTTTCATTTTAAGTTTCTAATTGTTTTTCCTTAATTTTGGCACGCGTTTTGGTACTCTTTAAATACCAGTGGTTATTCTCTGCGCATATGCATAGCTCACACTGAGCGCGATAGTAGGTCACTTTCCGCAGGCATGCCTAAATAACTTCGCTTATGTGTTCAGCCAAATAGCATACATTGATCGCTTTTTGTCGTGTTGTCGCTTGTAATAACGCGTTTCTGCAAGCAATAGGGCCACTCAACGACCTGCTGGTGACATTGAATATTTTTTGCTGTGGAGGCTGAAAACATTCTGCGACCGAATTCACAAAGTATTTCGTTCGTAATTGTTGTCAGCCCGCCTTGGTTAATGAATGTCCGAAATCTTGGTTGGCTGGCGTCTGATTTTACAAAACTGCGTTAGCAACGCGATGTTCTCGGCAGTTAGAATGGTTGGACCATGTGGTAAGCGTTCACCGGCAATGCCTTGCTTATTTATGACAGCAGCTCGTGACAGTGGGTTGTTGGCACTCTGATACAACAGCACGCATGCCATGGTTCCAAAAATGCTTTAGGTGGTGGATGCCGAGGATTTCTGGCTGCTTTATTAAATTTTCAAATCATACGTAGCCGCATAGCGGTTCGGCGGGTAGCAGAACTGTCTCCTACTTTGCATAACGAAGTAATTGTTTGCCCCTGCAACTTCCATTTAATAAGGTTCAAGTGTACACTGGTTTGGTTAATTTATTGACGAAGGTAGACCACATGTACGATCATCTGAATGAGGCAAATACTTCGAGAGCGTTTTCGGGAGCGTTTACTGTGCCACATTCGGCCAAATATGAGAATGTACTACGAAATACACAATCTTGCGCGGTTCTGTCAGTGTTGGCGTTTCATTGGAAATAAAACCTAATGAAACCCTTGCAAGGTGCACCACTGTGGTGATTATCATTACAAGACGCGTCCACCACCCAAATCTGTTTCGCGTTTACTGTGATGCCTCATTATTTCGTGCTGGCTTATCAAACATTCGCCTACAGCGATTCCAGTGACGCATCGGCTCTGCATGATCTTTCTTCTACACAAAATGTGACCACTTCATTATTTCTTGCTCAGTTTGCTGCCTGTGTTGCATTCCAGTTCTATGACCGGTTTCTAGGCAAAGGCGATGGCGCGTACAGTGGAACATGAGAACCATGCTGCCGCAAGGCATTTCAGCACGCGTGCTACTGGCAAACAGCAGTATGCAGTGCACTGGCGCATGCTACTGGCGAAAGCAGCATTGCACGCGTGCTACTGGCGAAAGCAGCATTGCACGCGTGCTACTGGCGAAAGCCGCATTGCACGCGTGCTACTGGCGAAAGCAGCATTGCACGCGTGCTACTGGCGAAAGCAGCATTGGACGCGTGCTACTGGCGAAAGTAGCATTGGACGCGTGCTACTGGCGAAAGCAGCAAGAGCTTCTCGCTACGAATTGGACCCGCCGCGCCATTCAGGGGCAGCTGACCAGAATGTTGTCATTTGTGCGGATGTATTCTTTTTTACTGTAAAGCAGATACCTAACGCGAAAAGTTACCCCACACAGCAAATGTGCCCCAAAGTTTGCATCGTTTAATTATGCGAGTAACTGCCGTCAATTTTCACAGGATCATTGCTGGGCCTCTTAACAACGTGCAGAAGTAACGATGGTGACGGTGCAGACAACGGTGGGCCATTTACGTGTGCTTAAAAGGTTTGTTGCAAACGTATTTGGGCGATTTTAGTATCTCCATTTTGCAATATCCAAATTGCCACTTTGGCCAGTGGGCCTACTGTTCGTCTTCTGCGTAGAAATGGTGCATAATCGAAGGCTTTCCCGATGGATGTGTGCAGCTAATAAGATTGCCCTGCTAGTGTGAGAGGTTAAGCACTCCATGACTTCCCGTGTACTATGTTCCATATTTGAGGTCTAAATCCGGCACATCATTACGACGTGAAGCCCGTGTGACGGTAAATTTACATCTCTGCGAAACGGTATGAATCAAAGCTATTTAGGTAACCACATCATGAATTCGAAGGTTTATGGTACAATATCCATGCTCTCGCCCGTAACTTCCTAATTCTTAACTGGGTTGGCCACCTTGTGCTTGCTGACATCAAACCTGTTTGCGAGCAGTCGGTGGGTGACCTAGGTACTTGCCATGCGGTCGTCTTGCGCAAATGCGAGTCATTGGAAAGCGTATTCTTAAGCTATATGCAGGATACGTTTATTCGCTTGCAGCCAACCAGGTGAACTCCTGTGCTCAGCCGAGCATTCACACAGCGCTGTAAAAAGGCAGCACTGCAAGCTACGGGCTCCTCTGTTCACATTTCATTGGTGCTCAATACCCAACAACCGTGGTTGGGCTAATAGTATTTTTGGCGATGGAATCTAATATTACGAATAAACACCAGCATCGAAATTTGTTATTGAATACTTCTAGACTGCTTGTTGAATAACAAACTAGTCCTTCCCGGCATTCTTATGAACTGATCTCCACAGCCTAGCATAATCATAACGCTGGCAAGTTATCACATGGACATTTGTGAACTTGAACTCGGGACTCGTTCGTGAGTGTGGATGGTAGTACTTAGCCGGAAATGTCATGCTGCTTTAGCAAGGTTAAACTTACCACTACATAACGGGGAATGCCGCAGTTTGACTTCTATTTCGTTGCTTTATCGGTAGGACCCAGTTGATTTGAAATAATTCCCTAAAATTTCTATAACATAAGTGTCTATTAACCAATAGTGACATTTCTATTCTACGACCGCATCTGATAGAGCAGTATTCGATTTCGTTATTCCAAAGTCTCGAATATTCGCACACCCTTATATCGTGCCAAATTGATGCCATTAGTACATTATGGTTGTGGTCACCAGCTGGCAGCAGAGCTGATTTGACGCGTGGTCAGAAATGGCCATACTTCATCGGGGAGTGGTCTACTACTCCCAGCTGCCGGGACTTTCGTTGGGTCGTAGTTTCGAAAGCAGGCGAGCTCCCACAAGGTCGGTTTATTTGATGGATAGGCCACACAGGTGTTTACAAATGGGGCAGCCTTGGTTCCTCTTAACGCGTAGTGTGGTGGGAGTAATGTATGTGTTTGCGCTTTTCGAATGAATGAGGTGTCCCTTAACAAAAGGGTGTAGAATCGTGTGTTGAGAAGTGTTGATGCCTTTCTCGCAAAACTTCAAAATACACAGCCTTTGATTTCGCTGCATTTCGCTCTTTTCTCGGGTTGTCTTAGACCGGGCAAAGGATCGTAGGCCTCGGATTCCCTGTGTGCGAGAGCTGGTGTGGTGCTAACATTTTCTCACGCTCCTTAATGACCTAGAATCGTATGACCTAGACGTTCGTATAATGCGGTGAGCAGACGTGTGCAGTCGCGTGCAATGCGATTTGCAACACCCTTGTTCGTGGTCGAAGGGGCTCCAGGGCGGTTTAATAAATACCGCTAATTGAAGCTGTGTTTAGGACTGGAACTTACCCTGTGTCTGCGGAGCCGTACCACGGGCACCGTTGTTGCAGGTCATACTGCGCGTGACTGTTCGGATTATTATCACGTGACTGTCGTTATGACTAGCATTATCACCAGAAATTGCGCGTCTTTAGCTCGGTAGCTGACGGGCCTCTGTATAGTAGGTTTTTATCGCGAGTCTGTTTTATATTTTATGTTCGTTTTTGACATGCCTCTTGGACTATTTTCTGGTCAAATATTATTTGGAATTGGGTCTACCACCATGGGGTGATGTCCCATGGATGAATGTAATGTCTGTTTAATTTGGGGTAGGTCAGCGGTTTCGTATCCCACTTTACTCGGTTTCGTCGACCCTGACGAGATGATTAAAGTCTTCGTATTTGCGCCTGATCGTAGGTGCCTATTCTGCCTTCTAGTTAAAAGATGCATGTTAATATAAACGTGCTTTCATACTTAAGACACATGTATATAAATATTGGATATATATTTTCGTGCGATTGCGATTTCTGTTTAAAATGTTTGTCCGTAGACGTTATACTGTAGCAGCAGCGTTGTAGAAAAATCAAAGATGTGCAGGTGGCCTCTCGAGAACTGTTCACTAGTACGAATGTATTCTGAGCAAGTTTACCGACTTCCTTAGCGGTGTCCGACAGTGGCGCTGCTGGCTGTTGATAAGATTTCTCTCCACAGGATCCTTGTTGGGCCGCTGTACAACGTGCACGAGCGTCTTCGCTGTAACGACGGTGACGCCGACACCGATGCGCAGGGAACGTTCTAGGAGAGGTTCGTTGCAGTGATACTTGCGGTGAGCTTTCACTCTGCGGGGCCCTTGTTGCTGTCACATTGAGTAAAAGTGGCTGCTCTTGCGAAAAAGGGGGTTTGAAGCCATCAGAATTCCGGACGCCACTGGGCCGCTAGTTCCCGAAGGAGGCAATTTGTGTGACTTCAGTTAGTTTTTTTACAACCACGGCGCGAGCGTAGTTTGGTGAAATGCGCCCAACCACATGAAAGCCGTGGATGATATTGTACCGTCTACCGGCACTTCCGTGTCGCAATGACAAGTGGACGCTTTTACAATTTTGTGCAGCAGATAGACCGAGGATGGTGCGAAATGTCTTTCACATATCACTTTCTGCGCATCAGGTGCATATTTTTGATGCATTCGCGACTCATCACGTGAAGCTTAGGTAGATTAAATTTTTGCTTTCAGGCTGCGGTCAGGGTGGATGTTTGGTATGAGAGAGAAGTGTCAGCAATTAGATCAAGATTTCTGACAATATGCATTTCATTACGGCACTGCGCCTTTGCAAAGCACCTGTGTGCTCTCACATTTCAAGATGCTGACATCGGACTCTTATCCGTGATCTGCCTGCTTGAGTTTCTTTTTACGTGGACTCTTCTGCTAATTGTAATCCGGCACTGTGCTGTGGCACAACATGAGCGATTCACCCGATTGTCTGAGCCTCGTATGTTTGAATCTGCAACTGTAATCTGTAACTCTCACTATCTCGGCAACACTCGTATGAAATCCTTGAGCAAGTTGCATGGACTCCATGGAGGCCTCATTGAGTAATTGTGAAACAGGAAAAAATGGGAAGGGATTGATACTGTCGTGCTGTTATTCGGCAACATAATGTGTAAATGCTACAAGTCATCAGCTAAAGCATTTTTAGAAAGCCTAATACGGTCTACTTGGCGTAGAAATACCTGAAATATTTTAAAACCAATCAATGCACTGTGTCTACTCCCCCAAAAAAGAACTCTGGTCCTTCCACTAAACACGAGAGTACAGTTTATTTGCATACGTACATGTCGTGTTGACGGATGATTTTGAATTCTACTTTCGCTGCATGATTTGGACCTCAGGAAAGAGGGCGTCACCAAGTCATTTTTTCGCCTCCACCACGGTAATAACGGGTGATTCCTGCGCTCTGATGAGAATCAAAAGCTTGATTTTCGTCTCCGAAGCCGCAAAAGGCAGCGCCTGCAGTCACAAGATCGACAAAAGCCTGCCGCGCCCTTCCGAAGGATGGGAAAAGCTTGTCTTTAGTTGTCTTGCTACTACAGGCATCAGTACTAATCCAATTTAGCTCATTTCACATGCGTGCAAGTAGCAGCTTACCAAGTCATAAAGTGTTTAAAAGCTTAGATTTCAGTGTTCCTTTCAGTGCTCGATAATCACTGATCAGGCAGGGAGCATAAGTGCTTCCCTGCTGCTGTTAGACGGCCCATGATGCGCGTAAGAGTCGCCCCTCCCTGTTTCGTGAGTTAAAGTGTGTCCCGCTATTTGTGTCGTCCTATAAATTTCGGCCGAGGTACAGCTTGCAGAACATGCAGGAAGGAATGGCTTTCGGAGGGTGCAGTAGTAAGATGGCTGCTGTACACTAGATATCGTCGCCTATACGGTATTTCTGCCACTCTGTTAGTTTGCCAGATAGCCGACAGGTTGCAGAAGGTTACAATTGATGCGTCACAAAACTTGCCACGGAAAGACAGCCTAATCGGTCAGGAATGATGAGTAAATCTTTTATATGAAATAAAAGAAATGCTAGGCATACACATTTTTTTAGTTTAGACGTATGAACATTCATTTCTAAGTTCGATAGAAGTTCAACGATTGTGAGATTTACCCAACATTGACTTAACAGTCAGAAGTTAGCAAATGTAAAAACACGGGGAGGGGGTTTTCGACCGTACGGCGAAAGGTCGACTGTGTTGCAAGGAACTTGGCTATACTACAAAGTGGCTGTGTAACGGGTAACTTGCTTTCCCTTACCTATGCTAATCGCAGGTATATTGTACACCGTGGTCTTGTCGGTGTGTTTTTAACTTATGCGACTGCATTTCTGCAGCACCTTTTCTGGGCCGCTTCACAACGTGCGCAACAATGCGACCAAAGTGACCCCATACCCTCAGCGAGGGAATGTTTCTCGACAAAAGAAGCCGTTGGGCGGACAGTGGGGTAAGCGCGTAGCTGCAGGGCCTCCTTTTTCCTTCTGTGACAGGAGTTACGATATAGTGAATGTGTTAGTGCCAGATAGTGCACTATCTGCGCCTCCGTACAACGGGAGAACCGCACCAGCCCAACCTTTCTCTGGCCTGCAAATATACGAGACGAACCTGTTTATTTTGACGGTACATGATCATTGCCACAAATTTTGTTGGAACAAATGGACGGAAGGATAACCCTACAATAATGTGAGATTCTCATTCGCGCAGAAGGCTGAGAAACAATTTGTACGTTTTAAACTGCCGAGTTACCAGAAGGCACTCAATCTAATGACTGTTAATACCGCATATATGCTTTCTAGGTTATTGATAATTATAAGCAGTGATGACCAGGAAGACGTTTTATTCATTAAGGCGTAAGTCATTAAGGTGTAATTTGGGCAAAGCATGTATAACCTCTTGCTTCGTTAGTTCCAAGGAGTCAATAGTAGGAACAATACTTGAAAACATGTCTCCCCTTTAAAACGTCCCAGACTTAATTTCACAAAGATTTTCGATTGCTTTGTAACTTAGACGGTTCCTTCTTCTAGTCCCGTAGGCACACTCGGAGTGACCGCTATTATAGGCATTGGTTACGAGATCCGCCGCATGACATCCACCGCAGTGATACATGGATGTCCTGAATAAACAGGGATTGCCTTGAAGAGCAACAGATGCAATAGGCTGAAAGCACGCACACATGCGCATAGCAGTGTTGTCTACGTTTAATTCATTTATCACTCCAGCCTTGCACAAGTGGCACATGGAACGAATGTTAGAGTAAATCATCTTAAAATGTTATCGCTACGGGCATGACGGTGACTCCATACATATCGAGCATATGTGAAATTGTAATTATCTTTTGAGGAAACAGGCGGATGTACTATTTGTCTGAAACATAGCACAGGTATTGGCAAATGATATAGATGTCCCTCGTTGCCTTCGACTTTCCATCCAAGGTGCCATTCTTTCAATTTGTAGAGATTTCATTTAAGCATAGAATCAAACACATCTGCTATTCACATATTTCATCGCACCTGGTACACATTCACAGGTTGATGGCCCACTCGTTCGCAATACAACACTTCGCTTTTTTTAGCGATGTAGTGACACACTGAAATAGCCTTTCCGGGAACCTCACTTTTATCCTCTGCCCGACCCGCCGCGGTTGATCAGTGGCTATGGTGTTAGGATGCTGAGCACGATGTCGCGGGATCGAATCCGGGCCACGGCGGCCGCACTTCAATGGGGGCGAAATGCGAAAACACCCGTGTACCTAGATTTAGGTGCACGTTAAAGAACCCCAGGGGGTCGAAATTTCCGGAGTCCGTCCACTACGGCGTGCCTCACAATCAGAAAGTGGTTTTCGTACGTAATACCCCATAATTTAATTTTCATCCTCTGCCCACTGTGGTAGGTTTGTGCGTGCATTTTATGCGTACAGTTTCTGCTCTTTAACTACTTGGTCATATTCATTACTTTGTTTCTTCAATTACTGCACTTTACGGCATTATGCCCAAGTAGGTGCGCGACAGCAAACTGGGTTCAAACTGCCACGCGCGCGAATTTCGATGAAATTTTTGTAATAAGAAGAGCAAAAAAAAATCTGCACATGTCGATACGCATTTGACGCAACCGCTTTACGATGACTGCCTTGTGTTCCACTGCGATCATTTGGCTTCTGTTGTAAAACAGGGGAAATGGGGTCTTGGTCACAGAGGAAAGACGTACTACGCTGCGACGCGAACACATTCCGACGTGTTCTAGCAGCGCCGGCTACGCAACTGACTCGAAGCACTAACGTGGCCCTAGTCAGCACTGTGTGAATGAGGGTTCCAGTTAACTTGCCCGCGCCTGCTTGGCATGACCAGCCAACGCACTATGATTGTGGGATTGGCGCCAAGCATTGACTTCAACAGCCAGAAGTTGACACGTGTAAAAAGGAGGGGATCAATAGACAACTGCTGTGAGAATGCATCGGCGCCGATGCTATCTCGGAGGCCAAACCAACTTTCGGGGCAGTTGGAGAAGTGCGATAGAGGTAAGCTGCTGCTGAACCTCGGCTACGGTGCGGGTACGGCAACTCGGGGCACTGAAAGACCAGTGTTACTTAACGGCGTATTCGAGGCGAGAGTACTGCTGCCCTGGTTGTAAATTGTTTGATTCGTTCGAAGAAAAACTGACTTAATTCAAACGTAATTTTAGCTCTTTAGTATAATTATTTGCCTCATTATAACCATTATTTCATTAAATCGCGTTTCGTTATAACGCCATTGAAGTGTATGCTTGTGCACGTAAAGAAAATACCTTTTGTGTGAGCATCGAACCATTCATTTCGTACTTCTCAGAAAAGACAAATTCAACAATACTAATTAGCCTATCATAGTACATGACATATGGGATTACATTGGCTCGTGAGGAAATCGAACCCGGACCTCCGGGGTGCGAGGCCAGCCCGATTACCTGAAGCCACTGCTGTTCCTCGGTTCTGGCTTACTAACGGGCGTGCCGAGAAGTCATTTCACTGGCTAGCGTGCACGTCATTGGGCGGCACACGTGACGGTGCGGAGGTGGTGGCGCCACGTCACGGAGTGTAAAAAATGAGCGCGATGACGTCACATTCGGGGCGGCGGCGGAGGCGGTTGTCTGCGCCGAGCAGTAGAGGAGCTTGCGTCACTAGCCTCCGCTTCCTCATTCTTAAGGTTGATGTAGGTTCCTCTTTGGCTGGTAACCGCATTACCGAGCGAGATTGGTGATGGACACAAGGCTGAACCATTCTCATTCTTTGCCTGTTTAAAGGTACCATTGTAAAGTTCCTGGGTTGCGTTCAGTGTAGCAAGCCTAGACCTTGCAAGTCCTTACATACCTGTCCTTATACGAAAACGTGGTTTGTGCCTAATGCTAGTTCCATTCTTTGATTAAAAAAAAACGAGTTGATCATAGAAGTTCAGGCCGGCTTGTGCTCCTAAATCATTAAGTAGGCACATCTTACTGTGAGACCTAGCCACAAACTGGTTTTGTGCGGAAATGTTATAGAATAGCTTTCGACGTTTCAGTGTCGGCACTAGCTTGGGTTTCTTGGTGGTAAACATACAAGTACATAGGGTTTGTGCGTTCACACCTCGGGAGGGTGCGGAATTACGCGAGGATTAGTGTCAAGTATGGTGGCAAAGCTGCGTTTTGCCTGTTGTGTAGTGTGCGAGTGGGCCAACATCTTGCGTAAGTTGCAATTTTAAGTTGCATGGTCGGTGTCGCGTCGCGCCCGACTTAAGACAATTAAGCGAGAAATAGTCAGTGTATCTTAGTTACAATGTATAAATGATTTCCAATATTATAACTTCGAGGTTCTTTCATTTATTTCAAATTAGATCTTGAATTTATATCTCATATTAGTTCGTTAGTGGCTAGCTGCGGGAACGTCCCGACAACGTAGAAGGTGGTGATGCATTTGCCTACAATTGTGATGTGTTTTACAGTAAAATACGGGGATAGTCAAGTGTTAGGTTCTGAAAAAATATATATATATTTTTCCACAGGATCCCTGTTGGGTCGCTTGACAACGTGCCAGAATGCGCAGAGTAGAGCACCACAACGAAGCTGACAGTAAAACCGAAAGGTTTGTTGCTCTTTCTTGTCATCATCCCCTATTACTGAATGTATGTTCTTGTAGAAAAGTGTGTCAGGAATGATTAGCCGCCAGTTTTCAAAACAGGTAACTCGCATTCAGTTTTCGCTACGTTCACACAAGCACTGAGTAGTGAGGACTGCATCACTTGAAACAAATATTTCAGAAATATCCAAACAAAATGGGGTTGCTATTCAGCTTGGTGATAATGTGAGGCAGTATTCTACATAACATTATGTGGGAGATTTGTTTCCTCCTGTTCATCACAGCCCTACACTGCACCACAGCTAAGACACTTGTCATTCAATCTATAAAGATTAGGCCGCTGTTCAAAATAAGTGTTAGTGTTATTATTATTATTATTATTATTATTAGTGGTGGTAATCGCGCTGGCTGCTACAAAGGTCACAGCTCCAGGATACAGTCTACCACTTCCTCTTCGTCTCCCTCTTGCGCGCACGGTCCTGTCCAAATTCCCCGTAACAATGTGTGTGAAATGTGAAGCATCTGTGTTTTAAAAATGAGCTGAACTTTTGGTACTGTCGCGAAGTAACAGATTTTCAATAGCACGCACAGCTTTTCTGCAGTATGAAAGTTCCATTAGGTTAGTTTTGTAGTCGTCCCCCATGATAGTGTGCCATAATATTTCCACTCGTTTATTTGTACTCCTCCATGCAATGAGTACTGCTATAAGCACAATAACTGTTGCATAGTTTTCGCAGTATTTAGTCAATTACAATGCATCACGCTCCTTCCCCCCCATCCCCCCGATATGTAGTATGGCCCAGATTTTATGAATTTTAAGTGTTCTGTTCCTGATCTGCGTGGTGGAGGAAATGTCATCCAGCCCTCCGGCTTCGTGGCCTACTCTGGGGTGCAGGCAACTTCGCGAGACATTCTTTTTTGAGAAGGGTAGAAGCTACAATTGCTTACGCAAATCTCTTCCAAGAGCAGTTGTAAACCGGCCATTTATAAGGACTGACAGGTATGTCTTATCTCTGCCCTAATTAGCACCACCAAGTCGATTTGAATTATTCTGCCGTGGTCAAACTCATGCTTGGAGTGACAATATTGAAATACCTAGAATTGTGCGGGCACTGGCGGAGACATTTGGTCACGGTTGAATCAACCAGAAAATTCGTGCTCTTATTTATGCACACAAATCGTGCGAGCCCTATGAGCCAATCAGAGAAGCTGGCAACCACGCATATTCATCGGCTGCTACCGGGAGCAGGTGATGTCAGTGGCTTCGAAAACAGTTTTTGAGGTTGGCCACTGGAGGCTGTTGCAAGTTCGCCCGAACCTCAAAACTGGGAAGGCCATAACTGTCACTGCACCACACTGCACCAGCCAGATAAGCAAGTAAAAGGTGCAACGGTTGTTAGCGCTGTCTTCATCGCATCCTTGCCCCGTCAGTTGTCGTTTTTGTTAAATGTGTAGCAGCTAGTCTGTCTTACACATCTCGTGCAAAGCATAGGATTTCGGGTGACTGCATTTTAGAAACACTTCGAATTTCGATAAGAACTGTGGGTCCAGGCGTTTCTCACAGAAAGTATGGCCAGGGGAATGTTAAGTCGAAATCCGAAGCGAGCAGGTCCTCGCTAGCATGGTAAGTCACATTTGAGAAAAAAAAAAAAAAAAAAACAGCGCAGTTTCCGGGAAGCTTTCAGCGTTCTGAGCTTTCTTCTGCGTTTTAGTCAAACCCAGCTTTTCGGCACAAGTAAAGTTAGAGAATTTGAATTTCTGTTGGTGCTTTCTTCTAATATGCATGAACTTATCCAGTTCTGTCCAGTTGGCGCACAGATGAAATTGGTAGGCATGCTTGCTGTAGTTGCGGGCAAAGTCACTCCAGCCAGCAACTAATTTTTATGGCTGCATAATTGGCTGTAAGGCCTAATTAACGCAGCTTTGCTGCAAGTTAGCGTGTTTGCTGTCCAATGGACACAGCTTTATTCACAGTGGTTGTACGCCTCTTGGAGTGCCCTGTCTTTCTAGTAAATGTAAGCTATTCTGCGTACAAATTGCATGGTTACAACGTTTTTCAATGCTGTCATTTTTCACACATAACGTGCCTAGACACCCTATAACAGTATCAGAATTTGCCTGTTTTGTAATTGGCCTAACCATAAAATCACGGTGGTCCCACGAGGATGATAAAATATTGTAGCCTCTCTGAAAAATCGGGCCAATGATGTAGAGGGCTTGCTCTTGGCTTATCTCGGCTTGTCTCTGCTATCAGCCATGCTAACAGCAAAGCAACTTGGTCGCCGAAGCAGAAACTGTGGATAGATATTTTGAAACCATTCATTCGGAATGCTTTGGAAGTTCAGAGCACAAAAATACGAATGAAACAAATCTGATAATATTTTGGCAATATTCGAAAATATAAACGTTCGCTGGAGCCTACACATGTTGCATACTTAGTGCATACCTAGAGTGTTGCACACTTAGCGCACATGTTGTAGTAAATAAGGTTTAAAAAAGGCAAACCGTTGGCAGGCCTTTTAGCAACACTGCATCGGCACCCTTTTTGTCGCGGTATTGAAAAATATTTAGGAATATAAGCTATTAGTGGTAGCGGTGTGTATGTGAATAGTGACCAGTGACGTGTCTTTTAAAAGATGTAGCCTCTTTGCAGCAGAGATAGGTGATGAACGAACAAAGTTTGTGCACTGCATGAAGCGTCTCTTTAGTGCAGCCAACGCCCTTGCTTCAGAGAATTAAGCGCTATATAATTCGAATGGGTGTGATGGTATAGCGTGAGAACCCTCAAGTGAGGTCGAGCCTCGTGCGAGAGTCGTAGCTCGAAAATCGCAGTGCAAAATTAACAGAAAGTTCAAACAAGGTTACGCCCTGATACGAGCTAGTCCGTGCGGTGTCTTTGGACACTGGTGTGAAACACTCTGCCACAAGCATAATTAGCATTATAAATGGCACGTAACAAGACTACCCACGAATGTGCTACTGTGCCGCTACTGAGCAATAATGAGGACCATGCCCATAAATGCCTCAGAAGAACGACAGCTTTAATGTTTTATAGATTAATCACGGGCACTATGCGCAGCCAAGAAACTGAACAGAAATGCTCCTTTCCCGTCTAAGGGCTGCCACTTAAGAAAAAAAGAAGTGGGGCCCTTTAACTTTACGTTGTATGTACATTATTGCGCATTGATGCAAGGTACAAAAAAAATGAGTGCACGTTGTGCAACGTTGTGCAACGTTGTGCCTCGCCAGAGATCACCGAGATTGTGTACCTGGCTGCCATGTCAGTACAGTGTGTTTCCGCAGGATGACTGTTGGGTCGCTCAACAACGTGCAGAGAGCGGGAAAGCCGCGTAGATGCCACTCGCGGGACTCCGCCCCATGACGTTCCAGTTTTTCGAGGAGTCCGAAGGGATGTTGCCCTTCCTGCTCCGCTTCCAAATGAAGGTTCGAATAAGAGACCTCTCTTTGTGCCTGCAGTACATTTGACTAGACTTCGTATTTACTTGCAGTCGTGTAACTCTCGCATTTGTTATTAAACCTGTTCGACTGTACGCCGTAACTTATCCCGTTCTCTTCCACTTCCAGGCTCCTGTGTTACTCGGGACGAAGCAAAGCAGTTAGCGTCGGATGTATGCGTTTGGCTGGCCAGCATATATGGTCGGGACCGGACAAAATTTTCACGGGACATTGTGAGCCGCTTGACAACGTGCACAAGTGTGGACGGTGATGGCGCCGACACTGGCGCACAGTCGACGCACCTAAAAAGGTTTGCTGCATTGATGCTTCAGTGAGCTTACAATCTCGCACCAACAGTTAAAGCACCAGTCACTCACCAGTTCCCAAATGAGCACATTAGCGGCCACTCTTGGTCATTTCAGCCAGTGTCAAGTGAGCCATGAATTGCGGAAGGGCTTAATCATGCCGCATCGATACACAATCACACCGACTCTGCAGCTTGTATATTTGAAGCTGTGTGGCCACATTCACACGTCGCGTCGGAGCAAGCAAAAGTGGCAAAAGCCTCAATATATCCGCTTAGTCCAGCACCTAAACAAGCGGACAACTAAGCGATAAGCCCATTCAGTCTCTGGTATTTTTTTTTTTTTTTTGCTCAGCGAAAGCACAAGATTTTTCTGCTTCAGTGGAGGTAGCACTAACACGTAAACATCCCGTCGTAAATTGAACATGGCGCTGATGCTCATTAAGGGAGCCAAGACGTACCCCATGTTGTACGACACAACTCTCACCCTCTACAAGGACACGTAGCAAAATAGATTTCCGCTATCTTTGGCTTTCTCGCCCAGGTGCCGCTTTCCAAGTGAAAACAAAGTCGACAAGTTTCCTCTCTGATACGCAGAGCGTGTAATCAGTGCGAAAATATTCATTTGAATTATTTTCAAGTTCCTCTGTAGGGAAGCTATAAGCACAGCGAAGGATCTCGTGCTTTATCACGTGCCGTGCAACGTCCAGAACAAAAGCACATTCGCAATGCATAACCACCACGCGAAGCCTCTACGCGTCGATGCAACTTGGGCGTTCGTGCCGCAATTACGCATTGTATGTACAAAAACCTTTATATTTCTGCGCCTATGAACGCGCGTGCTTCCTTTCTCGCTTTCTAGCATGTTGCGCTGACGAATGACGCTAAAAACGTGCTTGCCATTGCATCATACAGATGTGAATAACTTTTTTTGTAGGATCCTTGATGGGCCGCTTGACAACGTGCAGCAGTGCGGTCCACCAGACGCATTGTCCGAATAAGGTACGTAACCCACAATAACCGAGAGAGATTAAAAATACAACTTTATTTAGTATTGACGAAGGTGTCCTCTACACCTTGTACAGCCTACGTGTGGTAGGTGGGGCCCTCAGTGTAGGATATAAGCAGCCCGGGCTGCCTTTAGCGCCCGCCGCACCAGCTGTTGCTGGTCAGGCAGGTCGGCGCTAGAGCGTGCGGCTTCCCAATGATTTTTTGATGGTGGTGGTATGCGTATGGAAGGGTTGGTGTGTGGGAGCACTCCCAAGTGGCATGGCAACGCGAAGCATATTCCGCGCATTTGGGACATATGTGCAAATGGCTGGAGGCATGGTATTGATAGACTGAGGGTGGATAGGTGTTCGAGTGTAACTGGCGTACAGCGACGGATTATGCTCTGATAATGGAGTGATCCGGGGTTTGTGTAAGTGTGGCGCGCGAGGTGAAAGTGCTGGATGATTGTATTGTGAAATTATTGGAACCATGCCTGCCGCTTCATCATTATCCTTGCGCGGTTTCCGGGTAGCGTATGCTCACGGTAACCAGCGAGCTCTGGCCCGGTGTTCTGAGTGGGATACTTTGCGGGAGCAACCTCGTCGGGCCTTCATAATGTTAAGGCCTGCAGAAGATATTGTGCCACTGCGTACTTGCGGCAGGCCGATTGGGAGTCTGAGGATGGTGATCATTACTGTGGGAGTAGAAGTGATGGCGAGAGCGATTGTTGCTGCTTCAGCTGCGAGGGCACTGGTTTTTAATGTTAGAGTGAGCGAGCAGGTTTCTTAAGAGTTCACTGTTTATCGTGCTGATAGTGAAGGCGTGGTTAGACGGGTGACTGGCGGCGTCAGTATGTCTGGCTGGTACCCATAGCGACACTGAAGTGCTTATGCTAGCGCTGTCTGTCTAGATTCCAGGTGCTTTGTCTTGAGATGGGGGAAGGGATGGCGTGTCTGGCGATGTTCGCGGTATCGCTCAACTATTTGAGAATGATGACTGCATTGGTAAGGAACATGTGTTCGTTTTTGCTGACAAGATTTGCCTCGGTAATTCCGCGGGTAGTATTGTAAATTCCGTGAGAAGCCAAGCAGAGAGGGGCCGTGCCAGGCGGGAGTTCTAGATCCTGTTTGTAGGCTTTTCTTAAGAAAGCATGAAAAAGAAAGCGTGGAGAAAGCGTGTTTTAGGTATAGATAGGGAATGGAATAGGTGATGTGCATAACAATGAGTCTCCATATGTCTCCATATTTGAGCGCATAGTGGCGTGACGTAGTACGACTAACCATCCTAATCACCTGAGCAGTGTTTTGTGTAAGGTGCCGGATGGTAAGTGCACCCCCCCTCCGTCACTTCATTGGAGGCATAGCCACAATACCTCGAGTATTTTGGCTCTTTGTAGTGAGGTAGAGGGTCGATGTTGGCTGGTGCTTTGTGTGAAGTTTCGGGCGAAGTATGAGCAACTCAGATTTTTCCTATTAGCAGTGAAGAGCACCTTCAGTGGCATATTGCTGGGTGACGTCAGTTGCTTTTTTCAGGACGTTTGGCTGGCTGCCTAAGAATCCTGTCGTGGATGTCATCTGCGTACGATGCACGATGGACGTTTGGAAAGTTGAGGCGTTCGAGTAGATACATCATGGTAATACTGAAAAGCATGGAGGAGAGCACGGTTTCTTGCGGTATGCCATGGTTGGGAGTTGGAAGAGGTGCGCGGATATTGTTGAGGCCTCTGGTAGCTATATTATCGGTGAATAAAGCTCGGATGTAATTGTATGTGTTCTTTCCACAGTTGGTTCTCGTGAGGTTAAGGATGGCTAGGTGAGATAGTTTTTCGAATGCTACTTTGAATTCTAGCGCAAGAATGCTACTGATTGGGTGAGGGGAAATGTGGTCTAGTACTTTTTCCTTGACTTGTAGCAGAACCTCTCAAGTGAAGAGGCGATATCAGAAGCAAAGCATGAAGTCTGGGCATCTGACTGTTCGGCTTCCTCGAAATGATGCTCAGAAAGTGGCTCGTGCGTTTGCATGCAGGTACGGTTTGCCTGCAGATACTAGAGCATGGCAATGTTCTTGGCATAGGTCTGCCGCATGACGTTAGCCTTGTTTTTTCGTGCCTATGCTAAGGTGCCGGCGGCCCCGCTTCACTTTTGAGGTGTCATCTTCACTCCAGCATTTTTAAGAACCACCTTGGGCTTACCCTACGCTGAGTAACCCTTATGAGGCCTGAGATGGCGTGCACAGGCTCGTTTCAATCCAAGAAAGCGTCAATTTGCAAAGCCTATTTACCATCATCTCATGTCTGCTACAGGACGTGGAAATCCCTCTCCTATATGCATACAAAATTCCAACCTGGTATTGGTAATCAGCTTCGCAATGGTATTTGCAATCGAAAATATTTCGCTTTGCATACATTTTCACATGCATAACTTTTCGATTCATTGTTTACACCTTAGACGGAACAGAGTAAGAGGCATCATGAAAGGGTTGCCACACTGACCTCACATTTCCGTCATCTTGTCAGGTCAGTCTCTATATGTACCATTTTGTAACTCTGTTACGGTGTTACAGTATGTGAAATTAAATGCGGTCCATCACTATTAAGTCCGCCATGGCTGTCTAGAAATAAGCGTGAGAGGTGCAATTTGCTGTAAGGTCTTCCACAGGAGGCGCCACTCATTCTGTACTGACCACTCTTCTTGCCTTAACGAAAGCACCAACGTCACAAGTCGCTCACATGATCTTCCATACAAGTGGGCATGTTTGGCGGGCAAAATACACGCCACATATGCGTGGGCAAGCGGTGGTAGCTTTTATGTATCGCAAGTCTTCTGTCTTTGTGCTTTGTGAGGGCTGTAGTGAGCGTAGCCCAAGTGCCCAGCGTAGCTCTGCTTCTCATTCCGCTCTGTGGAAATGAAGAGCGTACCCTTTGTTCTACTACAGTGTTACTGACGCCGTGGTGTGCATCGCTTTGTAAAAGATTTCGTTGCTTTCCTTCTCTGTAACTTAGCCAACTCTCCAATTGAAAAAAAGAAACCAACAAATTGCTTAGCAAGCCCTCAATCTTAACTGCTATGGTTTACATGGTAGGAAGTGCTAAATTTTCCGCTTTGAAGCACAAGCTCAAAAGGTGATTGCTGTGTACCAATGAAACGAGTATAAGGCATTGGTGTATGTCCCCACTTAATTCATACATTCTGATATGCAATCCTTGCCTTTTCATCAGTGCTTAACAGGCAGTGTTGCATGCAGCGCCTTATATGTAATGGTCGATGCATTTAGGTCACTTGACTTCAGCTGGTGATGATGAAGCATACCAAACCATATATAAATCTACTACGGTCTATGCAGCTGCAATAGGATGCCTAGTGTGGCTTGATATTTGTACCAAATATTTTGTGAAACCGAACACTGAGTTTGCTGTTCTATATCCATGTGCAAAAATTGGGACATAAGTTTGTAGTGTATTAATTGTATGAAAAGAGCCTGGTGAAGCTCTCTTCGTTTTCCTCTAGTGTAGGAAACCCTCTGCCATGTCTCCCAGGAGACAACGTCAGAGCAAGCTAGAGGACCTTTGTTAATCAGCAAGGAAACGGGCCTTATTGAATGACCCTCGAGTGTTTGTTGGAATGTCGATCTGTCAATTTTGTACGCATGTCGGCTTTTGATGCTGACTCATTTCTTCTTCGCCAATTGCGAGCCTAGCAATAAGTACGCGGATCATTGTGCTGAGACTGATTAATGTACGCAGTTTTAGCTTTGATGTTTTCCATTTGCCCACAGTATCGCCCACATTTTACAGTACACGGTGTATGCCATGTATGAGTACGTGTCGTAAGTGTCGCACAGCCTGTGAAAGATTTTCCGTTTGTCTTCCATCCTACGTGGCTCCCCGAACTGGCACTCGTGGATTTCGTCGTGCACGGGGTGCAGCAGAAGCTCCGCGACAACCAGGTTTATGCTCTCTGCACGAGTCCGCCCACCGACGCTCAGGCATCTGCATCATTGCTCTCCAGCTTTGCCAAGCAATTACTTGCTTGGCAAAGGTAGGTAGGTGTCCTCGTTTGGTTAACGTTTAGATAATATTAACGATGTTACGGGTCAATTTATTGATTTCTGTTCTACCTATTCATGTGAAGCTGATACTGTTCTGCACAACGACTGTGTCCCATATATCAAAAGAGAAAATGCGGAATAGGATTAAATGTATGGCGTAATCCACAAGGCAAAGCAACTAGCTTCAGATGTATTCGCCTCGCTCGCCTGTGTGTTTCGTTGTGACAGCATAAATTTGCACAGGATTTTTTATTGCGTCAGCCCGAATAAGAGCGGGTGCTCTTGCCAAAAAATTTATCAAGGCCAGCAATAGTTACAGCAAGGCTCAGGGACGAGTTCCAAAAGAAGGAAATCAACTGGCACTTAGTTCATTTTTCTTTAGTCACTAGCACATCGCCCCTGTATTTCGGAAGGGCTCAACCATACAAAAACCATAAAAATAACCGCATAACGTCACGGTGCTGGCCTGTGCTCTTGCTTGGCGAAATACGGCGAAAGGTATCGCCCCTTATCACATCCTGTGCCATAACACCATAACAACTAGAGGCTTGTGCATGCATGGAATTGGAGCGGGTACACTCGCGAACGGCTGAACTATGAACATTTTGCCGGAACGTCCAGGCAACTTTGTCAGACTCGAAAAGTGCGCGAGGAGCGGGAACACAAAATTAGTTTACCCGGACGCAGAAAAAGAACACGTCACTGCTACAGTAAGCCTGTATTGATGCGACTTGGACATATGCCAAGACGACAACTTCTATATTTCTGCGGCAAAGAAAGCAGCTTTTTTTCCCCAGAAGATCATTTGTCGGCGTGTTGCGCTTAAAAAAATGAGTCAAAATGCCGTATAGCATGTTGAACTCGCGGAAATTGCATTAGAAAAATTGCTAAGTCATTGGAGCCTACTGATTCGGCAATTACGTTTCGCACACCTCCTTGGCCCGCATGACAACGTGCAGGGATTGCAGACCACAAAATAAAATATCCCAATGAAGTGTACAGCACACAGTACCCGAGAATCTCTATCTTCGTGATATTGGATGGACGTTTTGAACATTCAGACATTATTTTTTATACGATTGTGCTTCATGTGAAATAACGTTGAAAGGTCGTTACACACAAAAAAAGGGACGCATGACGCAAGCTTGGTAAACTTAAACCAGCTTTCGCTGTATAATTCAATGTATCATGGGCATTGTTCATCGTCCTCGAAGGGTGCTTAGGAGCAGGGCTTGTGTAATCTCCTTCACGAAATAATCCACTAGGAGAGTGTGGAAGTGTTCTTGCCATAAGTGCGCTTCGTGGCACTGGCCTTACATTGAAAAGGCTGTTAGTGTTCTGTTAATGTTCTCCTTCTTATCGGCTTCCAGCAAAAAATGTTTGAATACATTGCAGAATGATGGTTGATTCACCTGCCTCTCTGCCGTCAGTGCGGTTATCGCTTTTATGATCACATAATTTTGTTGTTGCGAAGTGCTCGTCCATTTTCTTATTTGCATGTTCGTAAGTACTACGAAGATATATCTTGTGTGTTCTTAAAAGTGTTTCTCGAACACGAATACCTGTTCTTGCGAATTAAACTTATTTGCATTCCACTTGGCTTTTATTAGTACAAGCTCAATCGTTAAGTCGTGCATTTTGGTGTCACGCCATTAAGCTGCCATTCTGAGGCAATCATCTTTGGGGCAGGCTGTGCCCATGCGGAAAGGGTATACACAGTATGCTACACACAAAATACTGCAAAACGGTTCAATGATAATATACTGCAATACGGTGAAACGTCCATAACACGAAGTGGCGTGCGGTACGAGGTGACCTAGTGTATCCGATATTCGTCATCTTATATACATGACATGCTGATTATCGGTGAGAAATCTTCCTCGTTACGTCCGATAATGGCGTAAATCTTCACTATGTCAAGGTTCAGCTGTATCAATTACGACAATTGCCAGTTACTGACACCTGAAAACGCACTACTGCAGGCCATTTTGCTGGGTCGCTTGACAGCGTGCTGGAGACTGCGCAGGAAGCCCTCCACGAGGACGTGTCGTGCAAAACACCATGTGTTGCACATTGAAGGTGTTGCACATTGCAGGTGCGTGTGTATCTAGTCGTTGCGCTCACACCATGCCTTTCCACATGCAGTGCCTGCTCGAATGCCTGAAAATGTGCACCTGTTTGTTCTGTTTGTAAGATGAGATTTCAAGACGTGTCGAAACACGCAGAAATATAAGTGGTCGTGTGAACCTAATGTTTTTTTTTTTTTTGCGGTCTGCATCAGGCAACACTGTCTCCAGTGTGCGTTTAAAATCCTTCGGCAAGCTGCGTAGGCTGTGCACATAAGTGTACACTCAAAGCTGTCGTAATGAGCTCGAGACTCGCATGCTCAATATATGAGCATGATGGTAAATACGACAAAAATCACGAGAAAAGTGTTTTTAAAGACAGCCCGAGAAATACGAAAAAGTGCCGCGCGACATTGTCCCACGTGGCAGAGTAATATATTGAATACATTTGACTGCAATAAAAACACGTCCAATCCATATTTATTGCTTTCTCTTTAGCTTGGGCCTGCCTCATGACGTTAAGGGGGCGTGCCAGTCCTCCGGAAGAAGTCATTAGCCTCTTCCTGGCATCCCCCACGTAATCCACCAGGTGATCTCCGGTGCTACCCACCTTCATAGTAGGCTTGGTAAGAGCGAAAAAGCAACAAGGACAAAAAGAATAAATACGCAACACGGCGCTGTGTCTTTGTGGTACATGCTCCTTTTGCGCTCTTACCAAAAGTACACTGAATTCTAACCAACCCTCCCACCTTGCTATCTTGGTGTTCAGCTTCTGAGAATCTGAATAAAGCCACGCCCCATAGTGAAAGCTCATTATACCAACTTGAAGGGCTAGCTAAACAGGCCAGCATACAAAATTCACAGAAAATGTATATGTACAGGCCAGCATACAATTCTAATCAAGCTGAGAGCAGTTTTTTTCAGCGGTTAAACGACACGTGATCGGATAGGCGCAGGAGCTTTCCACCGTCAGCGTACTGCGTGCTCTTATGTTCGATTTATTTACGGTACAACTCGGCATCGCGGTGGACCAGGGCACGGTGTGCAGGTGTCTGCTCCTAGAGCTCCTAGAGCATGATGCCGAAGCAGTTGCCGCAGAGGCATATTGCCACCAATTCACCAGCGGGGTCAGTTTGGCGTGTCGCCATGTAACCGCAATCTTAACGGAATTGTGCTGCCGCATCAACCCACTTCGAACGCTGTGCGCCGCGAGATACGGCTTCGTAAGCGAGATATGCTATTTAAACCTTCACTATGAGAGTGAACCACCGAAACAACTGGCGGCAGCAATTGTCGATTATCAAGTTTCCTTAATATCAAGGCCTTAAAAGTCAAGTTCAAAGAAATAACTTTCATTACGGTGAAACTACTGGCGAGGTGACGGCACGTCTCTCTCTCTCTCGGTAGCCTGTGCTATGCGCGCGCTCCTTGTCAGCACAAGCTCTCGCCGGCGTTTTAACTGCGCCTCGGTGAGGCCAAATCAAAACGCGCCAAGCGTCTCGATGCGATCGCTTGCCCACGAGGAGTTCATAAGGACCGGGTCAGCGGCGTTTTTCTTGGTCGGTAATGCTTTCGAAATTCACAACCGATAACAAGCGCTGAGGTGTCCTCGGATTTCTTCCTTCCTAGAGGAATCGTGGAGGGCTCTAGGAAGGAAGAAATCCGAGAACACTTGAAAAACGTATTTTACGATGTGCTTAAGCATATTCCTATGCGCACAGACTGTTTGTTCAGGGCGCTACCTCCGACGAATGCTTTAGTTTAAATTATACCACAAAGTATTTGGCTGCACATATGTTGCGCATAGCCGTAAACTACAGTCGAAACCCGATATAACTTTTTTGATATGTTGAGGTGAATATCGGAAAGAACAAACATTTCCTTATCGTACGGGAAATTTGTTATAGCTAGCTTCCACCACATGTGCTTGCGACATGAAGCTCTTATCCTGTGCTAAATGCGAAATTTTATAATCTGATGGGCATAATGAATCTATGCGCCAGAGGTTGCAGCGGTCTGAAAACGTGAGACCCGTCGAATAAAGTCCTCTGTTTCCTAATCGAACGCAACCTCCGCAGCGGTCTTTCCGATGCATGTAGGAGACTTTGTGCATGCATTGTTTTCTCAACAAATCTAAAGATTACCTCTCTGGTTGGATCAGCAATGTTACGTTAGTTTATTTACTTAACTGTCATGATGCTTGGGGCAAAAAATTGACACTGGATAGTTAGTTACCTGGCTAGGCCTACAGCACCATAATCACATATAGAGCACATCGCTGGCTTTTCATCATGCTATAGCTTGTGAACGCTATTCTGCAGGCTTGGGCTACTTGACGACGTGCAGGTGGCATTGAAACTTTCTCGTCGAGAGGATGTTCTCGGCAAGGAGGACAGCTGGACCATGTCGTGAGCATTCACCTGCAAGACTTCGCCTTTTTTATGAGTTCTGACAGCAGTTTGTGACAGCAGATTGTTCGCACTGTGATCAAATAGCACGCATGGTACCGCGCCAAAACTGCTGTTACTGGTAGACGCCAGGAG
Organism: Dermacentor andersoni; assembly: GCF_023375885.2. Taxonomy (NCBI): domain Eukaryota; kingdom Metazoa; phylum Arthropoda; class Arachnida; order Ixodida; family Ixodidae; genus Dermacentor; species Dermacentor andersoni. The sequence goes on along the minus strand of NC_092823.1, from coordinate 40,409,615 downwards.
TTTTCATTTCGTACGTAGCCGCATGGTGGTTCCGCGGGCAGGAAAGCAGTCTAGTGTTTTGTACGACGAATTTCGGTTCACCTTTCAAGTGAACTATAACGAAGTTCGAGTGCATGTTGCTCCGTCTTCTGCTTGTGTTGCGTTTTTGTTTAGCCGATGGGTCATGATTCGAGTTGTAGAGCCTGTTCTTAGTCGGAAGCCATTTTGCATGCAGTGGAGCATGAGAATATGCTGACGCGGGGCATTTCAGTTGCCAAGCCCACAAGTGGCACTGGCGAAAGTGGCACAAGTTGCTGGCTACGAATGGGAGGCGCCGATTGTGTCCACAATTTGTGGACACACGCACAAACATAGACAAAATACCACAAAGAATGTGAGGTAAACTTGGCGCCAACATTATAAAATGAACATTTTCACAGGATCCATGCTGGGGCCTCTTAACAATATATGCTGGAATGTCCGTGGCGACAGCGCAGACGCCACTAGCGGCCAGTCAACGTTCTTAAAAAGGTTTGTCGCACTGATGTCTGTGGTGAGCTTGCAACCTCTATAAATAGATGCTCTTGCCAAAAGGAATCAGACACTGACAGTCTAATCACTGGCCTGCCACCAGCTTACACAAGTAGCCAATTACCTACCAATTTCGGTCAATTAGGTCACGTCCACTTGAACTGCACATTTAAAATGACTCAACATAGAAAAACAGGAGCGGCGCAGGGAAAAATAAACAGCAATAGAACCCGCCGATATGAGAAAAAAAAAAATGCATGGGCAGGTAACGTAATGCGCGGGTGAGATAACGTTAGACCATTAGGATTAAGAGAAGGGAAGCGCAGTCGAGGACGGCAGAAGACTAGGTGGGGCGATGAAATTAGGAAATTCGCGGACGCTAGTGAATCGGTTGACGCAGAGCAGGGGTAATTGGAGATCGCAGGGTCCTGGGATGCCTTCGTCCTGCAGTGGACATAAAATGGGCTGATGATGATGTTGATGATACGACTAGCGGCGGCGTGATGTCAAGATTGCCATTACCACCATTACTCTAAAGCAATAAAGCATTGTAAATTCCCCTCAGCACTTGTAGTGGTCGTTTTAAACAGCTTCGCTGGAGATTCACTTTCGCATGGCCGGGATCGTGGTTCCCATTTCGTTCAAATATTCAGTTGAGCAAATACACAGTACGTCACACACTACAAACATACAGGAGAATCCTAAAAAAAAGCGAATTCGGCCTTTTGAATTGGCTGCAGCAGTCTGAAGTAAGAGTCTCTTGCAGGCCCACCTCGATTACAGTTGTAAGTTGTGTGGATCCGCATGCTTTTGGAGAACAATCATCCTGTTTTAATTGCTTCATTTTCAGCTTGCGCCTGGTTCCTGACGTTTCCTGCGGACCTCTTCTCTTGCGAGCGGGACCATTATTGGACAAAGCCTGGCTCAGGCACGCTAATCATCTCTACTAAACGGTACGACTGAAAGCAATTTAGTTGCCGTGGAAATTAGCTTTCAGGACGTGGCTGCCGACTTGGCCATTATCGAGCGATCACATAGCAGCGAAAAGAATTACTGGTGCAAAAATATGACGAAATTCGGGCCCGAAGCGATTCGTTCGCTTCACTTTGCTCAGGGCATGGAAGCAGCACTTCCCTGCACTGGCGCCTGGATCGCTCCACAATTTTGCTGGTGGACGCGGACACGAAAAATGTCGACAAACTAGAGGCTAACAGCTTCGCTGTGAAAGACTGGAATCGAACGGGACAATCGCTCCTACCCAGACAACCGATCGAGCGATCACATAGCAGTGAAAAGCGTTACTGACCCGAAAATATGATGAATTGCGGGCCCGAAACGATTCATCAATAAAATAGGAGAATGCGAAGAGCGACAAAACTGAGGTGGATTTAATTCAGACGCGGAAAGTATGCCGTACTATTAATAGAAAGCAGGAAAGCGTAGACACGTGCTCATTCAAAACTAGGGTCTCCGAGATTGTGGAAGAGGTCTCCATGCTCTGGCTGTCGCTTCTCCCAAATATAGATACGTTACTGGCAACTCTCAATCGCCTATACGAAATTGTAGGACGGATATCAGTTGAAGCTGGAAGAATTCTAAACAATAAAGCCGTATCTGAGGAATTTTACAAGCAAAACACCGCCGCCGCCAAACACTTGCCGAGTCTGCCCGTTGTGTTGCGTGAGGACTCATTAACCGCACCCGATTAAAGTGGTAGTGGGGGGGGGGGGGGGCGCTCTGGTCGAAGAGGAGATGTAACGGGAGTATAAGGAATGAATTTTCTCATGTCCAATTCCAAAAAAGTTTAACCTCCTATTTTTGACCTCATAGCCCAAAATTGTACAGGTCTCAGGCGGTTGACTGGAGGCGCCTCCGAACCAGAAGACACACGAACCCGGTACATCTCAACGGCATGTTTCCAGAATTATACCCTGATGCCCAATGTATATTATGTGATAATAGAGGAGCCACTCTAGAGCATATATTCTGGGATTGCGAAGTAGTTGCAGTCCCTGCGGATGAACAAGGGGATATTCAATAAAGTTGTCGCCCACTTGAAATATTTTTAGCCCTGTATTCTTGTGCGCACGACATACGGTAGAGCTCGCCACAATTGGACACGGCGTAATGAGTGCGGAAGAATAGATAAGCGACAATCACATGTCCTCTGAAACTTTCGCCATGAATTTTGTTTACACAGGCATTGTCGACAACAGCCGCCGAAACAGTGGCTTGTGGGGCCGGCCATCGTGAAGCGCTGTCATCGGAGACGGAGGCAACGGCTTTAGGCTGAGGCAAGCAGTGGGAGCTGCAAAGCGTCACCAAATTAGGGGCCCCCGTGGGGGCGCCGCTAAAGGCTTCTGATCTCCGTAGCCCTGCCCGACAAACCACATACCTTATCCAAGACAGCCATCCCTTACACAAATAAATGCTTCACTCATTCATTCGTTCCTTTCCTGTGTGTGTCTCTGGGTGTATGTGCTGTTTATGTGATCACTATGTATACAATAATTATCACTCAAGGCCAAGTAGCTTACCAGGTGGTCAGCCAGCGTGCCAGGGAGTCTCTGTTGTACGCATGCACATCAGGTATACTGTTTCTGCATGTCTCACTTGTTGATCCCGTAATTGTCTTGCATAGTTATTTGCCTAACTCCTATTTTCACTCGAATCGGTGTTTCCTTGTCGCAGTATACAAATACGCTAGCTACTAACAATTTTCATTCGCCTTCGTCAGTCACTTTAATACGAAACAATCTTGGGTCTATTCCAGGCATTTTGTGGTAGGTATAGGTGCCTGTCTCATCGTTTCGGGCATCTCGGAAATAAACATGTACCGTGGTGGTCTGCAACCTCTGACTCCGACCGCAACAGCTCGATGTTGCCCCGAGGGTTAGCTTTCTTCTCCGTAACATTACCCGGCTGCAGGAATCGTATCTTCGGAGGCTGGTGCGGCCCTTACAGCGTCGGTCACCTGTGCATGGGGATCGACAAAAGACGACCAAGTGCCTCACTCACTCGGCTACAGTGACCGCGGTTGGGTGATGGGCAACAAATTCACGAACTCGCTGGGTTATGCGAGCTGGTATGCCCTCAAGGTAAACGGGAATTGCGTCACGAGCGCCATTTTCTCCCCTGGTGCTTGGTAGGCCAAGCTTCCGAGAGAGAAAAAAAAAACGAGTTTGTTGATGCGCGTGGGAGAAACTCCATCCCGCTTGTCTGCTATGCACTCGACGGGCGCACGACTTCTCTGCAGGCGCCAACCGCCTGCATTTATTTTCCTCTTCAGATTTTGTTTTGAACACCAAAATTTCTTACTGTAGTCATATGTGCAACGCATCTGTGTTTCGGTAAAACATAAGCAGGAAGAAAAAGTGTCGTTTATTCGCGGCTTCTATTAGCAACCTATGACATTCCTACACAACATATTATAGAGCTGAGCATCTGATTATTCGGTACAAATGGACACATTTTGTACTGCGATCGCACATAAGACAGCTTCCTACGATTTCTCGGACAGAAAAACGTTTGCTGCGCACAACTCTAATGTATCTTTTTGTCGCAACAGGAATTCGTGAATAATAAAGATATTATCAAGAGCAGCTGATTATACCTTTCGCATACCAGTAGAAACACCTTCCTTTCTAATTCCGTCCAAAATACATGCTACACCTAGTAAAATTTCTGCGTAGCTCTCCTTGTGCTAAAGCACCAAAAATATTTAGCAATTTATACTCTTTCTTTTTTCATATTGAGTTTTGTTTCGCGATGCCACATGTAAGACAAGTAGACCTTCATTCAGAGCGCACTTTATGCACTTCCTTGAAGATAGCACAAAAGCTCACTTTAGTGCGACCTGCTTGAAGCCTAGGACAGGTGTCGGAGCTATCTTGCGTGTTTAATCATTGGCTGAAGGTCATCTGTAATGAGAATTTTGATGCCGAGACAATAGAGAGCCGAAAGCATTTAAACTTTTTCCAGAACACTCGTTTCTGGCACACCATGCTTTCTTTGCTTATTCAGCTTATTCACGGTTTTGCCAAACGGAGCCCTCCCCCCCCCCCCCCCCCCCCAAGCACAAACACACTATTTCCACTATAATGAAACTGCTGAAGTCAAAAGTGTCGAGCACAATTATTACTTGCGCAACTTCATCAACGTAATCTCAAGGGGATTCTAGAATCCCAAGATGCATGTATGGTAGCTACGTCATAATTTTGAAAGAGGAGGGTGCAAGTGTGGGAGCAATGATTGTCTGAACAAAGACAATACGCTGCACAATGTTTATGCAGATATCGAAACGTGCCAAAATATTTTGTTAATATATGTTAAGAGCTATCAGAATTACAAAAATAATAAAATATCTAAGGTATTTTTTCTTTAATTTCAATTTTCTGGAGCTTTCTAATTACAGCGGTCTTTCTCTCACCTTGTTTTTCAAGAGCTAGATTGAAGTAATTGAAATCAAGCATAAGCCGTACATAACAGAACTGCTCCAGCAAGTCTATGCGATACTTATTTATAGCAAGATATTTCTCAGGGTTGCTGCTTAGCTTATATTTCAGTACAGTGATCACACCACACAAGCACGCGGCCACGTCAACGTGTTCCAGAAAACATTTCGCCATGACCAGCCTTTGTTTCAAGAAAAGAGGAACATACTTATTACTTCATCAGCTGGCGACATAAAAACTGCGTCTGCATTCAACTCCCGTAATCTGCACACTTAGCGCAAAAAGCTTTACACCGATTGTTTGCATGCATGTTTCTGCTGCTGCCATGAACTATTGCATGTCATGTGAGCAAATATGAATACCTGACGCTCTAGATTCCGTCTTTCTGTAGACTCTAGCCAAAGGGCAGTTCTCCGTGCTACCCTGTTGCCTGGTCCATCTGGCCTTGTTGCAAACATTTCTCTATTTCTCTAGCGATAATTGAGTGCCACCTGGCACCCCAAGGGTTGTTAGAACTCTGGGATGAAATGATGCATCAAATTCTCTAGTGCTCCCCCATGGTAATCTTTCGGCAGCTCTTGAACTTCTCTGACCTGAGATACCAGTTTGACGTAGTAGTCCTGCGGAAACCCGCAAGGTGGAGAGAAGTAATGAATAAAGGGAAAATCAGACATGTAGCGATTGCTACGACCGGGTGGATGTCTGATTTTCCTTTATTCATTACTTCTCTCCACATTGCGGGTTTCCGCAGAACTACTACGTCAAACTATTGCCTTTGCTTCGTGTTGTCGACAAATTCGACTTCGCCCTGCCATCTGCTAGCCGCCTGGTTAGCTCAGATGGCAGAGCGGCTGCCCCGGTAAGGCGGTGGTCCCGGGTTCGATTCCCGGACCAGGACGAATTTTTCTTCAACTATGAGGCTTCTCTTTCGAGGAACCCGTATGGGTTTCCTTTGTAGCGATTGCTACGGACGGGTGGATGTCTGATTTTCCTTTTATTCAGATACCAGTTGTGTATAATCCGTCAGTCGCTTGATGACGCCTGCTGTCTCTGGTATGTAGGTATATTTTCCGTTTTGGGCATCACTGCGGCGGTGTAGAACCTGTAACGACAGATGCATCATTAGAACATCTTGGCTAGTTGGCAAATTTCCGCCATATCTGCACGCTGTGAAAATGAACACTACACACAGGCACCCAGTGCAAGCAAGCGTCCTGTCTATTCTTGAGTGTCCTGTTCCATTGTTAATTAGCGAATTCCATTGGCGAAAAATACGTGCCACATGACATCGATTCACAGTTATGAAACAGGACATGAAAAGCCCGTTCATTATCACATTTCTAGCGCACATGACAAAAGACGCTCTTAATTTGCTGTTCAGGTACCTCTTAGAGCAAGAAAGTAACATGAAACCTTTACCCACATTGTGCTTGCTCGTAATTGCCACTAAAGTAGCGAAAATTAGGTTCTCATGGAATATCTTATCAGTTTAAATTTATTTAGTGTTAGTTAAATGCAGGTATCTGTGCTCATCACTAAAGCCAGCGTTGGCACCGAGAGATCATGCTATGGCCTCTGTTATCAAAAGTAGCATAAGGCGTTCAGCGTTGGCACACTGAATATTTTCACCGATTTTTTACACGTTACATCGCCACATATAAGCAAGCTATTCGACAGAGGACATGTGATGTCACTGGATGACTTTGTGGTGCAAATATCAACCCAATATCTTTTATAAAAGAGGAGTGAGGACCCTCTTTTTTATGCCCCTAGAAAAGATAGCTAACAGAATTAAAACATTCATGAAGAAACCGTCAGCAAAACTGGTTTACCTACGTGTTCTTTTCTGGCGGAATGCTTCAGGAGACGCCAAACGCACCTCACCACAGCCATCTGCAACAAGGCCAGATGGTCCAGGCAACAGGTAAGCACGGAGAACGGGGCTTTGGCAGGAATCTATAAAAAGACTGAATCTAGAGCGTCAGGTATTCATATTTGCTCATATGACATGCAATAGTTCGGGGCAGCAGCAGAAACATGCATACAAACAATCGGTGTAAAACTTTTTGCGGTAAATGTGCAGATTACGGGAGTTAAATGCAGACGCAGTTTTTATGGCCCCTGCTGATGAAGTAATAAATACGTTTCTCTTGTCTTGAAACAAAGGCTGGTTACAGCTTCTTTCTGCACTGAGCCACTACATTCACTACTTTTTCTTGGGGCAATAATTATAAGGAACTGAAATATTACGACTTTTTATTTTAGTTCGTTCCGCTACTCAGACAAAAAGAAACAAAAATGGGAAAGGAAAGGCCTGGCCGCCTCTTTGCAGAGCCGACCTCGGTACCACTAAACCTCGAGGAAGAAGACAGCACTGGTCCCCCCTCCCCCTGCCCCAAAGAGCACCTCTTTTCTGCCACAAGGCTTTGTCTATTAAATGCAGAAATAAAGACGTTTAAAAAAAAGTACTTCATGCATGTGCACTGAATGCCTCAGAGTAGTAAAAACCAAGCAATACAAGCAAATTAGTACTTTCAGGCCATGCAGGTCAGTTCTGATTATTTTTGGTTGCAGGATTTCAACTAGAAATATGCCTCTAAAATTTAATAAGCAAAGTCGCAAGTTTTAGTGCTGCTATATGTTCATGTAACGTGTTAAGCATTGATAGTTTCTCAATAGCTCGCGGAGAATACTGGGCATCCGTTTTTTGAACTAGTTTTCTTGATCGATGAAAGTTTTCCATTATATTTTTAAGGATTAGGCAATTGAGGTTTTTTTTTTGCTTCATTGTTCTGCAAAATACCAATAAGTGGAAAACTGACTTCCAATGGCCTAAAGCTTCTTGGTAATTGAGCACTGTAATTTTTGCTTCGGAAAAATTTGTTATAAAGCGGCAATAAAACCTAGGGAAAACAGGGCAGCACGCGGCAACTGGGTTCGCCGTATTGTATGCTGTAGCGCCAAGCGCGGCTTCAACGTGATTTCGCTCATTGTCAGCGAAAACTGTTCGGCTTTTCAGTTGAGCCTATAATCGGGAACATCGCGCGGCGCACATGAACAAGCTATAAAAAGAAACTGACGAGCTCGCGGTTTCTACGCGCACAGGGAACAAATTTCGCGGCTTAATGGAGCATGGTATCCGGCTTGTAATCAGACGACGTGGAAACGAGAGCGCTCGCCGTACTCGTTGTACTTGTGCGGTGCCCTGACAATTGGTTTCTCTAGGAAAATAATGAACTACAGAAGCACAGATTCGCAAGCACTAATAACTTGTCTTGCTTACCTTCATCGATCAGGGACTGCTCTTCCACTCCAACGGTCGACACAGCGGAAAATAACAGGCTCGTTTCAGCAAGGTCGGCGTAGGCCCCTTTTTTCTGAAGTGGTCCGAGCAGAGGCGGTAGCAGTTCTACATCCGCTCCCTTTGTTAGCGCCGGCAGGAAAAACCATTTAGCATAATTTGGCTCTATCTCACATCTGATAAATGGGCAAAATACCGCGTTGTCACGATTAAAGAACACCTAAAGGCGAAACTAAAGCTGAGAGTACGAAGAAGCGACGGAAAGACTGAGTGCCCTTGTAATCTGTGAAGAAGAATGACCAGCGAAGTTGTGTATGTGGGCCCCTTCATGGCAAATTGCACCTCCGCTGCGGGTCGGCCCGGCATTGCACTATCTTCGGGATACGGCCACGTATGGGGAGTTTTGTGTCTACACACGGACACGATCCCGGGGGAACTAGTCAATAACAGATTCGCTGTAAGATTGGTTATGTCTTTGTCTTTATTAATTCATTCGTTAATGTATAAATAAGTAATTAATGACGACGATGAACGCGACAGCACTGGCACGAGCGCGGTAGCGCTGAGGTGCGCCAACGAGCCAGCTGTGGAAGACGACGCTGAAGCCAATCGTGATGATGATAGTTTTGTCTTAAGAGACGGACACGATCCTGGGGAAAGTAGGGAAAGGTTAGCTGCAAACGTTCTGTCCTTCTAGGTACAGGTTGAAAAGTGAAGCGCATTTCGGTCGTCGCACGTGTAACCCGAGCTTCCTGTAATTCAAAACGCGAACGGTGACTGGTACATAACTGATCTTTTTTCCCTTCTGCAGTGTTCATGAACATTTAAAGGTGACTAGCTATAAGAAGCTAGTCACCAGAATGCTCTTCAGCGTAACCAGTTTGTGCGGCAAAAAGTCACATACCTTCTGAAAAATATAAATTGCAAGTTTCCAACTCTTGCAAAAAAAAGATGCACAGCAACCGCTAACATAAACCGAAGCGAAATTTCCGTCTACGTTTCAGCAAGCATCAATCGGGTCATGAGCAACTGTAAACAAGTTGCTTCAGTTTCTTAGAAGACCGCCGAAAAATGCGCCACGCCAAACCAAAGAAGTATTCGCTAGAGAGCAACCGCGGAAGAACTTTCATTTCGTCCGGTAGCTGTTTTAGTAAAGACAACGCTTGTTTCTTCATAACTGCTGCAGAAAAAAAGGTGTTCTCACCTCACGTATGCTGGGAAACGAAAAAAATATCGCCCTTGCGTTGCTCCCCGTGTTGACACACCCCACAGTCACGCAGCACGCTTTGTGTCCTTTCCCGAGTTTTTCCGAGATTGCCGGAACGTTCTTCGGTACCGGAAGAAAATGTTTAACTGGAGAGCATACGAAAAAACGTGCACCCAGATAGAAAGCTGCAGGAGCAGAAGAGCAGAGTGGCAGCCGAAGTGATAAGAGCGAGAGCGCCGCTCTTTGGCGCAACAAATGAAGCGACTAAATAAAGATATAAAACTCCGAAAAAGAAAACAGTCGGTGGATGGATGGATAGATGGATGGAAAAACTTTACTCGGGGATTGAAGCAATCTGCAGTGCTTTCCGGAAGCCACGTGGGCACCAGTGATTACCCTGGAAGCTCCGACGGGTCGTGTATAAAAACCAACGCCCTTCACCCGCAGATCAGATTTTCGACGATCGCCGACACTGCTCGCCGCTATCGTTGTGCCTGAGTGTTACCCGTTTTGCTGGGCACAAGTTCGCCCAATAGAGAGTGAAGTTTGTAACTCACAGTTACGACACTGTGTCGCTCTTCACTGTAACTTCCACGTGACAATATAAATCGTAACACAAAACCAGTTGTTTCTGAACAATGGGCAACACAACCGGTGGAAGTGCTTCGTCTGTAGCTGAGGTTCAGTGCCGCTGCCAAGTGGATCGGCCCTGTAGCTCAGAATCAAATTCATTGCCACAGTATGTCGCGAATTCAAAACACCTAAGCAGCGGCGCTCAAAATTCGCATTAGGGAGTATCGTAATCGTCGGCGATGTTTTTTTTTGCCTGCGTCACGTCGCGCGGCAGCAAGTTGTTTGTGAAATGAAAAGCGTAGTGCCAGTATCTTCATTATTCCCTCGCACTTACTATCGCTTTGACACTTTGTGACTGCATCGCTTTCGAAATGGTACCAGGTCGTAACGAAACAGGTTGCAACGTTTAATCGCCTCACTACAAATCAGTCGTCCTGCCTGCCGCCGTCGTCCCCACTGTGGTGCTCGTCGCCGTCTTATAGGGAAACGTTGGTTCATCTGGCAACAATCTTCAGAACCCCACCTGGACTCTACCGTCACGAAATAACTTTATTGCTTTGCATGTTCTTGGACGTCGCATTTCATTGCATTGCATAGCATGTTCATTGCTAACGCGAATGGTCAACAGTGCGGCGTGCAACTTATGATGCTGCAATGAGACTCCAGACACCTTCTGTGTCCTTGTCCATCCTTCGACGCTCAACGACGTGCTGTACAAGTCAGATTCAGCCTGTTGGATAATATATAGAGCTCTCGGTGAAAAAGGATCCTGAGAGCAGGGCCTAGGCATTCTAGCACGCAGAAGGCCACAAAAGCCTTTCTACCCTTCTTGAAGGCTACTGGACTGCACGAGCACTTGCGACAGCGGACATTCCTCTGCGAAGGTGTTACAATGACCCACTTTTTATTATTTTGTTATTTTTTCCTTATCTATCTTCCCCTTTCCCCCTCCCTCAAGGGTAGGGTAGGCAACCGGGCACGGGTCCTTGGTTAACGTCCCTATATTTCCACCTTCTTTTCTTGTCTCCTACGATGCTAGGTCGTCAGGTACTTTCAAAACGCTTCGGATAGCATCAATGTACGCAGTGCATGGAATCTGTAAATGATTTTTAATGCGATTACCGTCCTTTAGAAACTTCACCCCCATTCAGGTACGATGTCCGCATCTGACCGGTTTCTCGCCAACTTCGGTCACTGGCTATAAGCCACTGGATATGGTCTGCTCTTCATGACATGCAAAACGTATCACCAACTACACGCCCATCATAAGAAATATATGACTGATTGCCGTACTGCTAATCGTTAACGTCACCAGTCATCTCTAAAGAGTGTCCGCGCCAGCAATCTTTTTGCTAAATTACGAGAATTCTTAAACTTCCCAAGGCACTCATAATGCAAAATCAATCCACGTTGACGTTAGTACTCGCGGTGATGGCGACCGATTGATTCCCCCACGCGCCTGTTTGGTTCCGGCATTGACCATCTGTGGTGGGAATTGTTCACGGGACGGCGACCGGCCTATCAGCAACGCGGTGGCGAAGAGAGAGTCCCGGTATTGTCAAAGTTCCAGTAACTTTACTGGCGTGCGCCAACATGTTGACTGTGCCATTCGCGCCTAACATTTTCATGAGAGCTGCCTTGCCTTGGCGACTTTCACGAAAATGCACGACCGTTTTTCGGGGCACAAGTAAGGGGGAGCCTTACTGCAAATAGTTTATTTTATTTTATTGCTGCACGACTTGGAGTAAGCGTCATGAGATAGGAGAGTGCCCAAGGCGACAGAAATACTTTGGGACAAAAAAAGAAAGCGCTTGCTTTGTGCCCGCTTGCAACAGCGGCCACCATTTGTGCCGCTAACCCGCTACCTTTCTTGCGTACCAGTCGAGTCTGCTTGCAACCATGCGTAGAATCCTGCCACATCGAGTAGAGTAAGATGCGCAAAATGAGACAATCAGCAAAAAGGCGCCATTTTGAGCTTGCCGCTCCCAACCTTCAAAGTGCGCAATCTTAGTGGCGCAATAAGACGTCTGCCCAGCAGTCGATAAGCCCTTGGGTTCAGCGAGAGCAGTGGAAAAGTAAACATGTCCGCAATAGAGATTAGTAAGAGGCGATCGGAAGATTGGTGGAAGAAAAGTAGCGAAACGACAGAAGACAGAGACGAACAAAAGCAAAGTTCGCAATAGGGGATCAGAAAGTCTGGTTGTCGGAGTTCATAGTGTTTTCTTTTTCTTTTTTAAGCTAGGTAGGACATTAGGCAGTATAATAGCAAGTTTGGTGGCACTACCCACCGCTCCATTCCAAAGGGGGTGCTCATAAAATCCATCCATCCATTCTTGACTAGAACATTGTCCCCCACACTGCACTAAAATATTTCGAGGACGCTTTAGATTCCCTTTTAAGAGGAAGCTTTAGCTCGGGCCCCACTCCGATGCGGCCTATTCAAATACCTGTAAAACGCAGAAACGCTTTTCTGAGGTAACCCCTCGACCGATTTTAATGAAATTTGTTTCAGTTGAGAGATAAATGTAAATTCTAGTGACTGTTGCAAGTGGAATTTCGATTTAGCGCCTGAGTTTTGAGGAAAAAAATTCAAAAATTCTAAAGTACAAAAAAATGGAAGTACGAAGTTTACAAATTCATAGCTCTGCATCAAGAACAGATATCACGGTTCTGTAAACGGCATCCATTAGATCATTCAAAGCGGACCAATTTGACATGTCAGTTTTTACCTTACGTGAATTTGTTAGATTGTGTACAAGGGTTCTGGGAAAGCTGTATTTGCGATCACTATCTTTTAGGATTTATGTGTAACACATCAATTTTGTCCACTTTAGATATAATATTACATTCAATTCACAGAATTGTGGTATCATCTTTCATTGCTGAGTTACAGAGTTGTAAGCTTCATAGTTTCGTTTTCCTAATTTTTTATTTTTGCTAATTTTTAATAAAAATTGACGACCTAAATTAAAGATCCGAAATCAGCAAGCACTAGAGTTTAAGCTTTTTTTTAAATATACAAGAAACCTCGTTAAATTTGGTGCAGTGGTTGCCGAGAAAAACGAATTGTCCTTTTACATGTATTCATATAGGAGCACCCGAGCTAAAGCTTCCTCTTGACAGTGGAACGTGGTCGCAATCAAAGATCTCCGACTGCTTCTCACGCTTCCCGGCAGCTGCAGCTTATGTAACCGTAATGTTTCCCTAGAAACGCTGGCGGTCAACAGCCTGCACGAAGGCGAGCTTTCGGGGGCCCGCCGCTACTACTGAGACAGACCTCAAACGGCAGCTGGAAAAGGAGTTTGTGTTTGAATTTCCACGCAAAATAATTATGTTTTCTCGTATATTTAAATTACACATACGACGCTACTATGTCTGGAGGTTGCGTGTAAGTTGTAGTTTACGAATTTTCTGACGCAGTTTACTTCGAGAAATTCAATTCCTTCAGTAACGCCTATGCGCCGCGAGGATACGGGTGTGTGGCTCGAAATGATTTTTCTCACACTGACAGATGCCGCCGCCACCGCCGCCGACACCAACGTCGAATTTTCTGCGACACGAAAAGATTCAGACCGAGCGCCCGTCAGCTGGCGGCACGACAAAAACGGGAACACGCCCACTTTTGCTTTCGATGTTGTTTTTTTCTTTCGCTATACTTTTCGTTTTTTCTGTCTTTTGTATTTATTTCTTCGTTTCTCTCTTCCTTTCCTTCTTTCTCTCCTTTTTTGAGTTGGGCATCTCGCACTACGAAGGACGCCAGGCTCCACGTCTCTCTGCACTCCTTCATTTGCTCATTTCGCACGCTTGCCAAACGTTGCTTATACAAGAGCGCTTTCATTATTCGCCTGTCCCGGCTACCCTTACACAAATCCCCACAGTTCCGTACACGCGTATACCATCGATGCTTGTTTCGAACAAAGCGGCGCTGAAAAAACATGGAAGCCGAGGAGGCCTCGCCAAGAAGAAAGACGTGAACATTTGTCGGATAAACTTTTTTATTGATCGTAGCAGCCGAGCGACTGCAAGAAGCAAAAAGCTTTGACCAATCCTGCGCTCAAGCTGAACAGCTGCAGAGTCGTGCTACAGGAAGGGTATAACGACACTTTTGTAAAAACCTTGATCTTCTACGAGTCCCGAGCAGATTTTTCTAATATGCCCCGAGCTGTTACACACATGAGACTTAAAAGACTCGCGCGTCACACACATACTGAGACGGTACAAAAAACTTGCTCGTTCTTTCAACAAGTCGACTAGTTAGCGATGCTCACCGTACGGTCCCTTGGAGCATTTGGTCTTCTTCTAGCGACATAAAATCAACACCATGTCCCCGATTCGCTGAGCTTGTGTGTTTGTCGTCTTGAAAAACAAGAACCTGTGCTTTCGTGCATCAATTCCCTGAATAATTAGTTGGAACGACTTATCTTTCGCAGAAAAATGAGTAGTAGTAGCAGTAGTAGCAGTAGAAGTAGCAGCAGTAGTCTAGTTTTGGTACGATCTAAGGCTGAGGATGTGACCCCCATTTAGAACAAGTAAAGAAGCGATTCAAATGTTAGATGCTATGTATCGATAAATTTAAGGGTTACATTAGTAAGAGGAAAGGGTACACATTCACTAAGACCAGACATTTGCATTTCCAGAGATTTCGAAGTGGCATTTGAGTCTTGAAAGCTACTTCTGTGACATCACGAATTGCGGCTAGAAACGACCGAGGCGAGTTAGTTGTTGACAACCTAAGAAAGAATTACTGCCTTAACTAGTAAAAGAAACATTCTAGAACCTTTGCATGTTTTTTGCGCAGTAAAAAAGATAAGTTAGCACAGTTTGCGCAAAATGAAAAACGCAGCTTACTTGCGGTCTTAGTAGTGACGTCACGCAAGCGAGCCAACATCCTGCACGAACAAATGCAGATGGCAACAGGCAAGCGTCATATCATGCCTTGCAGTAGAAACACCAATTTATTCAACACAGCTTAAGTGCCTATCTGAATACGTGCTTCTAGCGGTGACGTCAGGCGGAGTAAATCATACGCGAATGTCCCTTAGCCAAGTGATGTAGATGTACTCACAAACAAGGTTTGCAATGAAAGCGCCGACTTGTTTGTATGACGTCACGGTCGGAGCCCGCAGACTTGCTGTCAAGGAGGCTTTGATAAAATTGTGTGACGTCGGGGGCTCTGAGTGTAGAGGCTTAACTTTATTTGCCTGATGTTGGCAAAATCTGCGAAAACATGGCGTAAAATGCAAAGTCACTCAATTACAACTTTAGTGGTATCGTTTATGACAGCGAAGAAAACAAAAGCAGGCCTCGAGTAGCTACCTCCTTACCAAACAAGTAATCTTTCCCAGTGTGGAAACAACCAGTGAGATAGTTCCAGAACACTCAACCAGGTTAGCCTGATTTGGTGTCCGATTTGGAGTCCGAGGCCCTCTTATGCTTCGATCGAGAGGTCTCATTCATCGAAAAACAGCTTCAAGGGCACAACATAGGCAAGCAATTTGGTTTCGACTCGTCACAACATACATTAGTTTCGGCACTTTTCATCAGCATACCATCGCAGTATGAATGAACAAAGATCCTCTACACACTCTTCCTCGGAAATGGGTCATCCGGAAGCCGCTTCGGCTATCGCACTCCATCAAAGACCACCGCAGGGTGAGGGCTATGTACTTTCGGATAACTGGAGGCACACTAGACAGAAATACTAGATGAGCATAGATTGGTCCGTTACCTTCTGACAACTTTCCGTACACCTGTTTGATACCGGATGACTACTTAACAGAGAGAATCAGTGTCCAACCTCTGATCTTCAAGCACATAGTGCGGAACCTTTCGCTTCCTGGTGGCCTCGAGAATTTCGCAGGACTTCCAGCGTATTTGCATCCTTTTTCTGCGAGAGGAGGTTGAGTTGTGTGCCACCGAAAAATGCGCCTATACTGTATCAAATAAACGAACACGTAACCTCCACTAGACGCTGTCAACATCGCAGAAGTTTCGAATCCGGGGCACAATCAAGAAAGTCGCCTGGTGTCAACACTCGCCGTTCGTTTTCACACATTTCTATATTTACAATGCCTCCACAGACGGTTGAGACTGAACTCTATATGAAATCTGCCGTCCGTACCTACCACTCCAGCCTAACCGCATCCACTTTAGCGTCCTTCACAAATTGAACGGCGAGAAAAACACTGTACATTCACATTCAAAGCTGAAAGAAAGCCTTCTGGTTACATACGCTGGACATCTACGCAAAGTGGGGTCAACTTTCAGACAGGAGCACGAGGAGTAAACGGGACCTTGGTTTTGTACATTTTAATCAGCCGTCGTAAGTTCACGGCTCTTCCCGACATGTAACCACCGAGGAGAAAGGCGGCTGCGGGCCGAAGATTCGGTAGGTTCAATGGGTTAGTCCCTGGAATGACATGTTTAGTTCACAAAGCCTTTACGTCGTGAACAAATCTCGTACACCCTTTACAGGCGGTGCTCTTGAGGAATGTGTACTATCTCGTCGTGTGGCCCGTGATCAGGAATTCGGGACATCGGAGTGGAGTTTGCCCGCACCATCACTACGCGGCACCCACCGTGATCCTTCAAAATTGGAAATTCCCACGCGGTGACACCTAAGAGTAAAGTTACCCACTACATGCAATTCATCGGCAAGCTGAACATGGCTGCTGCACACTGGATCCTATGTAGCGGAGATACGCTTATTTTATCAGAAAAATATGACCTACACTCGTTGGTACACCTAAGCCACAGCCCGAACAAGCACGTTGACTAGTGAGCAGGTTGACATCTATTCTACTGTATTGGATACGTTATGAAAACATCAATTTATAAGTAATCTTCAGGTAGCTTCAACGCGCGTTGTTACACAGAGCTGATATCCCAAGCTCCTATCGTGATAAGATCACTTCAAAATTCTCGCATGCCCATTTTTTTCAAAATTTTCAAATCCTTACACTCCTGTGTTTCGATCTTCGTACGCAGTTCGGATAGGTTTTTTGACTGTGAAAGATGGTACTTCACAAGTTTTCTTTCTTTCTTTTTCTTTTTGTCGCTTGGGTTGCCATGTGGAATGTGGAAATAGAGTGATTTTGCGAAGTGCGTCTAGGCCTGTAAAGGTGCCTCATCGGGACAGTTCTGGCTCGTTAAGCGTGTGGTTGATCTCTCTCAGTAAGCAGTAGAAAGCACGCTTATTGGCTAGTCGCACCCATAAGAGGCGGGGGAGGGGGGAAGAGTAGTGGCCCTGCTTGTTTTGGGGCCGAATTTCCTAGACGTCGACATGAATGCAACGGTGCCAAGTGGCCCGGAGTTCACTACGACTATTTTACAGTTTTCTATATACAGAGAAAACGTCCTTTGCGAAAAGCAAAAGCGTCAGACATTAATACATACAAAAATGGTTCCTCTCGCTATGGCGAGAAAATGGGCGCGTTTGACGCGCCATATTAAACTTCGTGGGCCTAGAGTGTGTAGACAAAGGTAAATTTCGACGACACTTCAAAAGAACGTTTGAGCATTGCAAGGAAAAACATGAGTCCGAGTTATTTCGTGGTCATGCGCCTATTAACACAAAGACCGGTGCCATTGGTACCATTATAACAAAATATTTTCTTTGAAGATACGCCTCATATGCCCGCGTTTATCAACACGATGTGTTAACGAGGGCTTTGTGTAAAACCTCGTATGGCCATTTCAGAAAATCAGATATGGGGCACACTGAGTACATGCGGTTTTCAATAGGGACGTTGCATTTCTCACCGTATGCTTTTTTTTTTCTCTTTCGCCAGGCGAACTGTGGCAGGATACATTGGGAAGTAAAGGTGGGTACAAAAGAAGCAGAAAATAATAACACGCGTAACAACAGGCAAGCTTGGTAAAATCGGCAGATTAAAAACGTAACCGCAGCTAAATATTGGCGCTTGCATACAGAGTGTCAACCTTCTAACGTGAAAGCGCAAAATGAGCAATTACACCAGCAGAGAGTTTTGCTGTGTCAGTAAACGTAGAACCCTTCGTGAAACAATGGTTTATCGGAGATGTAGATGACAGCAACAACGCTTTCAACGACGTCTTGTGACCGCTTGTCCAGCCACAACGTATTAGACACACTTCCGTGTAGCATTGCCTTCCTTTTCACTTAAAATTAAAAGAAAAGGGGGGGGGGGGCTTCGCGGTAACGGTCATGTTGCTTTCGACACTTTACACCAGAAGCTAAACATAATGATGATTGCTTTCTGCGAGAATAACTCTGCCTCCTTTAGTAGCACAATGCGCCGGCAGGTAGTGCCACCAGCCCACCCGCTTACGTTTACGTCACCGGTAACCCTACATTCCTCTAGGAGAGGTACGTTTATGCACAAGCTCAAGTTATCTAATAATAGCGGTTCGTGACACCAACCATCTCCCCACGGGTCGCGTCGCAGAAACTTCTCCTCGCCCCCATCATGAACCTTCTTCGATCTAGGTATTGCAAAATCTGTTTATATTCGCAATTTCTCGTTATCGCCCGCAACATTAAATAAATGCAATGTAGTCTGCGCTGTGCGTCTGCATGCGTGTAATCACCGATCATTGAGGCCAAGAATGAGTTATCTTCCACTAACGTGTGCGCTTATCTGAAGCGAGGCACTGATTAAAGCATTTAAACTGTCTACGCGCATGCAGTCGTAGAAGTAATTCACTGAAATGTAATCGCAGCTTAACTGCGATTATTCATAACTGCAATGATTCATCGCCATTCACCCTCTAGTGTCTGTGCAGAAGTACGTTTATCTAGCTCAATTACTCACACGGACCTCTGATCACAAGAAGGAAATTTACAGAAGAATAAAAATGGGTTGTAGTGCGACGGCAGGCATTACCAACTCCTGACTGGGAGCTTAAGAGTGTCACTGAAAGTAAAAGGGTACGTGTTGTCGCATTCTACTGGTGCTAACATATAGGTGAAAACTTGGAGGCTAACCGAGAAGTTTGAGAACAAGGACCGCGCAAACAGCGATGGAACAAAAAATGCTAGGCGTAACATATAGAGAAAGGAAGAAAGCGCTGTGGTTCAGAGAGCAAACAGAGATAGCTGATATATTAGTTGACATTAAGAGAAAAAAAATGGTGCTGAGCAGGCCACGTAATGTGTAGGGCAGATAACCAGTAGACCATTAGAGTTACAGAATGGGTGCCAAGGCAAGAGAAGGGTGGTCGAGGACGGCAGAAAATTTGATCTGGTGACAAAATTAGGAAATTTTTTGCAAGCGCAAGCTGAAATCGGATAACCCTAAGACGTGGGTAATTGGAAATCGATGGAAGAGGCCCTCGTCCTGCAGTGGACATAAAAATAGGCTGAGTACAATCATGATGATGATGGCGATGATGATGATCATAAATATGTAACAGAATCACGTTTCTCTCCTATTCTGTCTTCGTCTTTCTTCAAATCTTGGCGACGGCGCTTCGACAGGAAATTACTTGACAGAACGGCTCACTAAAACGTCGAGATAAGACAGCTAAACGCGAAATAACTACAGCTATGCCCTAGAAAGTTTTCCAGCTGTTAGGAAAGGGTATGACAGCTTCAGCGTAACATTGGTGGAACTAAACAGCACGAAAACAGAACGCAGCAACAAACACAATTAAAAATGAAGCGTTATATCACATAAGCCTCGCATCGTAATACGAGTTGGCACGGCAATCCTCGCACTGCTACACGATTCTAGTGGGGTACAATGCTATGAAATTTGGCAAGATACTTGACTTGGCAGGGAACATTTGAGCTGTACCACCCAACTACGAAGCAGTGGTTCCAATTTGCTGTCGTTGGACTAGGTTTGACTGGAAGCCATAGGCAATGAACTCACAAAGGTTATGCCCCGTATTCTCAAGTTTTCGGGCGACAGTATAGCACTGACTTCATGCAGCCTGTAAAGTTGCCTTTTCTGACAACCACCTAAGATCCAGTTCAGTAGAATATCGGCTCGAAGGCTAAGATTCCTGATTTTAGGATGCTTTAGGAAAATATGAGATGCATCTAGTATTACCGCGCATGCGCCAAGTTAAACAAGTAGTCAATTATGCGGCCCCTTTTTCAGAAATTTGGCTACAGCCGGCGATGCCCCTTGTTCTACAACTGCTCATCACCTCAGGCTCCATCTTTTCGTGAACCGCTGTTTTGAGAGCCAATAATGTCCGTCAAGGTAAATACTGGCATGTCTACCTATACTGACCCAAGTTTTCACAGTGCCCAAGTACTCCGCGTTGTCAGGCATGGAGTTTGGTACGTTAACGATGTTAGCAATGAGAAACCGAAGCTTTGTTCACTGTTGTTGCGGATATTTTTTGAACGCAAAGGTGCCAAGGCAGACATCTGTAGCACTATATACCTACATTTTGCACGTTTGTTATCGCGTCTCACAGCAGGTTGGTTGTAGGCGTCGAAAGAATACTCCTGTCCTTGGGCGTGTTCGTCATTCTGAAATTAAACATACTTCCGCGAAATGTAACACTCTCTTCTTCATTGTTCTTTAGACCTAACGATCCAGCTAGGAACAAAACAACAGTACACATTCACATAAACCACAAACAGACAAGGACGCTATACAAACGGCACCAACCTCATCACCTCGCCTTCCCCACGTAATCCAATACCACGGAGTGTCACGACATAACGCGATGCCATCAAAGCGGCGCAGCATTCGCATGACATCGTGTTAGTCATCCGTCGTCCAAAACGATTATGGCACACACACACACACTTTGAACGAAAGGTAGCTTAGCTTGTTTAGGCCCTAGGCCGCACACACAACTCGACGCCAACTAGCACCCTTCTAGATGTACTTTACCGTTTCCTCGGCCTTCTATCGCTGCCTTCAAAACACGTGGACCATATGAACAACGTACGCGCAAGATCTCGCCGCAATAAGTACGCCGCGAGATGTGGAACCGACAACACCCACTATAAACTACTCTCCATCGGGGGCGGTCGGTTACCGTGCCTGGCCGCCTGCGGAATCGTCAAGCACTTTGTCCTGGCGGGACTAGACGTGACCACCAACTTGGAGGCGTTGAACAGGGTCGCCTCACCCCCCGAGTCACTGCTCATCTCGTCCTCCTCCTCGGAGTCACTAGTGGTGACCACCAGCGCCGTCGAAAGAGGCGGCGGGGGTGGCGAGCCCCTGTGGCAACAGGAAGGGTTGAAGCCGTACGCGTCGAACAGTTCGGCGGACTCGTCTTCCGCGCAGGGCTCCGCTTCGGGACGCTGAAGCCTCTCTTCGAGGCCCGCCGGAGGAGGAGGGAACGACTCGCCGGAGTTGTACATGCTGTCCCCGGAATCCTCCTCGTCTGCTGCTCCCCGCTTGTCCCCGACGAGGAACGCCGCTCCGCCGGCTTCGCGTAAGTCGGCACGGCCCGTCCAGGAGCCCTTCCGGGGAGAGCCCTCGCTGGCGGCGAAGAGGTCAAAGGTCACGTGCTTGACCGGTTCCCGCGGCGGGAAGAAGCGTTCCTTGTGACCACCGCCGACGGCGTCGCCCTCGGACATGTACAGACCGGAAGAAGGCGATCGCTTCTGCAACGCTCCGGCGACGTCCGGCTGCCGCTGGAGACTGTCTTGCGCCGCGGGTTTCTTGAAAGTCTGTTGGAAAGAAAGAACGTAGGAAGAGGA
This sequence comes from Dermacentor andersoni, assembly GCF_023375885.2. Lineage (NCBI taxonomy): Eukaryota > Metazoa > Arthropoda > Arachnida > Ixodida > Ixodidae > Dermacentor > Dermacentor andersoni. The sequence continues at coordinate 40,387,917 of NC_092823.1, read as the reverse complement.
ACGATGAGCTAAAAAGAAAACCCAAATCTGCTGAGAACGTGCTTGTTTTCGGATATCAAGGTTACAGTAACTACAAAATTGTCTTTATTGTACGCTAAAGTATTCGTTATACTCGTACAACCCTTCTCACACCAAGCGACCATACACGCGCGACCAGTTCCAGCAAAATTTTTCGCCATGCTAGAGAACTTTCAACTGTTTCTTGCTTTTGAAGCCGAAGTGTTCTTTCCGCAGACAGCGCACGCTTCGGCGTTATTGTGGACGGAACAGGAAGTTAATGCTCGCAAACTATTAAAGTGAATCCACTGCGAAATCATTCATCTGTGAGAAATTTTGAGTAGAACTGACTCAGATAGTGACAGCTTGAAAAGCCATGTATACCTGGCGCTCCCACTTATGCAGCACTCAGTATATCTTAGTGCTCCGCAAGAGCTGCTGTCCCACTTGCACACAAAATACATTCGTTGAGGTTTAGCTTAGGAGGGGCGCTCCTACCTAAATACATGGGGAGAATCAAGACTGCTAATTGGGCTAGTTGGAATGTTCGATTCCTCCCCCCCGCCATGGTTACAAAAATTTAGCGCAAACAGAAGGGACAAAGAAGGACAAGCACGACATAAGCACATCAAAAGTTGGCTTCTGTAGACGTTCTAACAGATGCAGTTTACATAGCTTCCATATTTGATTTTGGTGCAGATTTACAAATTTTTAACCTTCGCGCTTGATTTTTTTTCACTTACCAATTTGTAGCAATATTGCGAAAGTTCCAGGCCCTATGTCAATATTCTGTGGGCTGCCGTTTCTAGAATTTAACTTACTTTAACAAAAGCAACAAATACATAATTCAAATCGGTGCAGTGGTTGTCCAATGACAACGCGAATGGGTTTTTACACGCATCTTAATGGTCAAATTGGAGTTTGCCCTCGATCTAAAGCTTCGCCTTAACTGCAGCCACTGTACTTTAACCATGAGTGGACTTGTCTTCTTAAAGCTGACATATGAAGGCAAGTCTACTTGTCGAAACGTTGGCTCCTGCTTTCACCTTGTTCTCCTTTCGCTCATCGTCTTGAATTTCGATCTCTCGCCTTCCTCGTGTTTTCCCCGTGTTTTCCCTGTACTTTAACCATGTCGTCTGGACCCGCATGCATACCTCGAACTCGAGGTGGAGGCTCGCCGTGCTGTTTGTGGGGCTCGTCGCAACCGGATGTGTCAGGTGGACGTCGGAAAACCAGGCGGGCCAGGCTTCGACCGTAGCTTTCGTCACCAGCCGCTGCGGGGCGCTCCCGTCCGGTTCCGGCGGCTCGTCTTCGTGACGCGTTTCCGGCTCCATCGTGCTGTCCGCCGCCTTGTAAGCGATCGGGGACCAGGATCCTGTTGGCAGCGCGCCACCGTCGTTCCCACGCTGGCTCCCTGGAGAACAGTTAGCATTGTGTATCGCATTAAAAAAAAGAGAGAGATTTGAAGGCGGTGTTTTTGCACAGCTCCATTGTTTGTGGAACGCTCTTGTCGGTGACCTCTTCGTACTTCCGACAAAACAGCGCGATTTCATGTTATGTTGATTATTTAAACGGCCCCCTGCACTAGGTTCGGATACTGAAAGCGGAAAAGCGCACTGCGCAGGTCGCACGACGAAGAGCGCGTTGGCAAAGTATTACAGCGACGTACGCGGCGAAAGCAGCTGCGAGTTCGAACAAAAGCCCACTGCACCTTCTCGGAGATGCGTTTCCCCGCCAACCAACCGACGTCACACGCAGGCCATTTCCGCGACCCACACGTAGTGCCTGCCGCGTACAAATAGCGAGCAGCAGGCCGAATAAAGCGGGGCTCAGAGCTCAGAGAAAACCCAGAGCTCGCAAGACAGGATCAGGAAATGTGCCAGCGTGCAGCGCCAAGTGGCAGACAAAACAAAAGAAGAAGAAGAGGCGGGGTCCTGACGCAAGCGCTCCGTGGACTCTCGGTCCCGATATGCGAGAAAGCAGGATATCGATTTTGCCTGCGGGCGCTTATTGAGACAATGGAAGAGAAACTCCTAGATTACCTCCTCACACCATGAGCTGCCAACGCTTCATTTTCTTCAATCTCGGCTACTACTAAATCACTATTAAAGATTACTGCGGTAGAGGCCTTTTTGAGCGAAAGTTCACATTTTCTAGTGAATCACCAATATTTCCGACGCAACCTGGTGAGTGGCAAGAATGCTAGTTCGACACATATATTCAATTACGCCCGTAGCAATTCAATTAATGAGTACATTCAACTCCCCCTAGGTTGTTCTTGATGTCTTTGCTTGTTGGCTTCTCATGACATGACTAACAAAAAACTCTGTGCCCTTACGATCTGTGAAGGAGGATAACCAGCGAAGCTGTGTATATGTGGGCCCCTTAATGGCGAACTGTACCTCCATTGCGAGTCGGCCCGGTAATGCACAATCTTCGGGATTGGCCCACGTATGGGGAGTGTTTAACGCTTGCTTCACTTGCGCCACGGGTCGGCCTGGTATTGCACTATATTCGGTATCGGCTCACGCATAAAAAGTGCTTAAAGCCTCCTTCACCTCAGCCGCATCGCACTATCTTCGGTATTCTTTTCTACAAGTGGAGACCACATTGGGGAAAGCAGCCCTTAACAGCTTCGGTGTAAAAATCGGCCCCTCGGTTTACTTTGTTCTCGTTAAACTAGCAGCGTCACCTCTTTTCTGCTATGTGCGAGAGGGTCACAGACAGCGGTACGCTGGTCTATAGTTACCTTTCGATGAGATGCTAGAGATCTCGGAGAAGGTCTCGGGTGAGGCCAGCGGCGCCCAGCTCATCCAGTGCGGCTTCAGCCCGTCGCTCGCAGTCGTCGGCGGGTCGGTGTGCGACGAGGCCGTGTCGGGGGACGACTCGACGTTCCTCTCCGGCGAGGCGTCGAACGAGCAGGGAACCATGCGCAGTGCTCGAACCTGCGCAGCGTACATCGGCGTGACGTTGACGAAGCAGGAAAGAGAGGACACTACCAGAGCGAACAGAACGCGCGCACGTAATTTTTCCGTCCATCTCACGTCTAGACGGTACATCGCATCGGACCTTTAACCACTCTTGCGATTATGCAATCGCCAGTGCGAACGAGTGACTTGCCCACGTGTTCTTACGCGGGTCTCGAATCGCAGCGAAAGTGACAGTCCATTGGCCCCTCTCGACAGAAACAGAGGCTGCATTTTAACAGTCGAGACGATCCGTGCACGCCACGCAATTTAATCTATGAAAGTATCGGTATGAAAAGTCAATAAAAGAGCAGAGAGAGAGAGGGCATTTAATGAGATAAAGGAGGAGAGGACCGGTCTGAGTGAGTTGAGTCTAGCCTGCTACTTCATGCTGCGGGAAGGGGATTGGAAGAACGATAGGGGCCGGGAAGGAAGATGGAGGTACTATGACCAAGATTAAGGTGGGACCACAGCTGCTGCACATTCTACAGTTCCTGAACCACCTGCACATGTATGCTTCCCGGCACATCCACCTTGGCGGAGAGGCGTCCAGGTTACCAAAGCGCAAACAGAAGACGGTCTATATGCCATGCATGATTTCGACGGCAGCTCTCGCCACAGGCCTCACTTGAGCGAGGTACCACCTGCCGCAGGGCAACGAATTGCCGCAATGTTGTCGCAGCATGGCGTTGTTTACCGAATTCGATGGGGACGCTCTTGCAGCGGTCTCGTTTTTCTCGTTGAGATTCCGAGGTCAAACCCCGTGGTGATAACCGTGGGAGCGTATTCGTGTCCGGCATAGCACTGTTCACTTTACGCGTCGCCTATGGAAGTCCATCCTACGTCCTCTATTTCAAAGAACCAAAGATCAGGCAGCAACGCAGCCCTAGCAGTTCGTCGGAACGCGCAGCATGCAGGAACATGCATCCGATACAACGCCGACTATATAAGTACAAAGCTCCGAAATATTGAAGCATTTGGAAAGGCTCGGGCATTGCGAAGGAATTGCACCTAATGTAGTGTTCGCATTTACAGTGTTTGGTTCATTTCGAAACGGGGCGAAATGGTCCCCTATTAATCTCGAAGAGCGTGAGAACTCCCTTGTAGAGTTCGCTATGTTCGATTGGTGAATTGCTCAGATTTGCATGCATCTGCAAATGCTTTTTAGCGTCATAGTTTAAAGAGTCGCCTATTGTTCAAGGACCGCATATATATTGGCAACACCGTGCAACCTGAAATCTAAGCTGCAAAAAAAAAAAGAAGATATAATAAAGAGAGTATGCAGATCCAACGCAGATCTGAGAATCTGAGCGAATAAGCGAAGTTGTTGCGAAGCGGGTAATCAAATGCTATACATTTGCCCATTTCAGCCCTGCGTCTTTGGCGTAAATGAAACTGGCGCAGGCGCATGTACTCTTACGGACCCTCGCTAAGCATTGTTACAAACGCGGCGACCATACCGAAGAGCTAGTTTACTTTGACACTATAAAAAGTATACATGCGATTGTGTACTAACGGTTAGAACGTCTGCTTGCTATACTGAAGCACCGACGTTCGATCCCACCTACGAGCGCGACATTATTATTTTTTTAAAAGTATGAGCTATTCCGCAAAAGAGCAGCAGCATCCAGCATCCACGGTACGGAAAGTCTGAGAACGCTCGCAAAGCAAGCTTCGCTTTAGGAAAGCCTCAGTTTCGCCCGAAAGGCGAAGCATCGATTGCGATAGCAAATTCTTAGACAGCCTTACGAAGTATGGAGAGTAGCTTGTAAACATTCGCTTACTAACTTAATGAACAAGCATGTCACGCGCGCACAAGCAAACGTGAACGCATTTCATCCGATGGCCGCGGAAACTAGCTGTGAGAACGCCTGCGTGCGGAAGCACGGCAGCAGCAGTAGCAGCACCGAGTGAATTCACCTTCGTGCTGCCTCTCGTTTCAGCGCGAACTAAGCGGTGAGAACACAGCGCACACGAATCACTCGATGCACTCTGCCTCCATCACAGACCACTTTCAAAACAGTACCCGCGTGGCCGCACCATACGCAGCCGCCGCCAAAGTAGAACGCCCCACCCCTACCCCCGATGCCTTGCGCGAGATGGAAGATGGTGCGCTTCCTACCACCTCCCTCCCTTGCGCGCGCGAGATAAATCCATAATCGTCGCCTCACCCTCGCACGCTTCCACTGGCACATACAGCATACGGCGCGTAGCCACAATGTTATCACGGAACATGACGGCGACGGCGGAAATGCGCCTGGAGTGTCCATAAAATTGCTATCGCTACAAAAGTCCAGTATGAACGTAAACGTCGCTGACCTAACGCGCTCGCTCACAAGGTGCTAACCGCAATCTGTACGGAACTGTACCTGTCTGTACGGAACTCGCACCTGGTAGGCCAAGTCGGTGGTGGTCACGTGGTCCCAGTGCTGGCGTTCCATTTCCGAAGGCGGTAGCAGGTCGGTGAACGAGGTCTCGAGCACCACGCAGTGCGGCACCGAGGACCGACTCCGGGGCGAGTCCTCGAGCAGCAGCGCATCCCTGGATCCCTGGTCATGGGCTGACGCGGACCCCGGCCCGACACCGTGGTCGGGCTTGGCCATCTTGCGCTGGGGCTTGGCGGGTCCCTTGTTCACGAGGAGCTGCGCGTTGGTTCGACGCAGGAGGAACAAAGGAGGTTTAGAATTGAGACAACCAGATGAATCTAGGGCTAAATCCTCACTCTTCTTCCACATAGGTTCTAATAAGCGTGTGGAACTGCTATACTTTTTCAATCGTTCTACATCCGTCCAACTTCAGTCTAAGCATAACGTCTAAATCTCATTGTGCATACGTTCCAACAACAAAGTGGGACATCTTTATAAAAACGCTCTATTTACTAATTGCTGAACGTATGCGAAACCATATTAAGAACGTACGGGTAGATGACCGGGTTAAGATGTTTTGTCGTTAGGAAATTGCTATCCTGAAGGTCAGCCTACACTTTGCATATATGCAAAGTAAGAAAACGAGATAAATGAAACAGCTAAACCGTAGCACTAACGAGCTTGGCGTTTAGTGGGCGTGAGATTAGCTTACTTTGGTATTGTCACAGTAAAATAAATATTTTAAAATGAACAAGTGCGGCCGTTTCCTTTTCAGCATAACACACTCGCACTCCAACAGAGACTACTTGAAGGCGCAGACACACCTGAAATCATCGTACAGGAAAGCGTCAAAGGAAAGGTGAACGTATGAATGTATACGTGATTCGACGAAAGTGCTCAGATGTACTGTGACGACGACGGCTGCGAATCGGTATTGCTTTCAAAACTGTGAAAGTTCTTTTCAATCTGTTTTTCATACAGTTGTACAGGCCTGTATTGACCACTATTCCGAACCCATAAAAACACAAGCAGTCATTTCGCATAAAAAGGAAACAGTAGACGATGTCAGCGTCTCATGGAAACGACGAGCGCGACGTGACAATTCAGAGAAATAGAGGATATCCATCGGTGAAGTGCTATTCACGTGGCGAAGCTTCAGTTGGGCTCATTTCGACAAAGCTTGCTAATAAATAAAAGAACATCGTCATACCAACAACGCAATAATCAGTTAAAAATTTATTTGAAAAATCACGCTGTGGCATTAAACGACACTGCTGATACAACTAAGACAGTGCGGGCTATCTTTCTCCGTATGTCAACACCTCGTCTTGCATATAGATATTTATTTATGTATTTATTTATTTACTTACTTATTTATTTACTTAGTTATTTATTTATTTACATATTTGAGGCTATTCACAACACTGGGTACATTTGTCGCTAGCTCTACTACAATGTCTAGTAGTCAAATGAACGACGGAAACAACTTGTCACTATCACTATCAATATTGTCACTATCAATATGCAGTCATAGTTTCACCGCTTCCTAATTCTTCCTTTCTTGGAAGTTTCATTAAGACAGCTATCGAATCGCCTCCTTCGCGGCCTTCTATGATATGCACTGCACCGTGTAAAGATAAAGAAGTGATAAATCGCTAACTGATTCCACGGAATAGCGGAATAAGCCGGGATAAGAAGCTTTAAAAAGTGCAGTAGATCGCTCAGCGAAGTGGCAGGTAAGAGGATTAGTCGAAGCACTTTTTAAGTGGGCCTGCGCAAAACTTGCAATCTCGTCGAGAAATCACACTTGCTGTCCGAATAATCCGATTCCGGGAATCCTCGATCAATAACACACGCTCTCACATACGCTCACGCTTAGACAACTCTGCATCCTTAAGCACGCTCTTTGAGTGGGCGGAGATAAGCCCTATAATGACATCTAAAACGCTTCAGTCGCTACACCTATCCAATTTCGTTTTACGTTTTTTTAAGCGGTAGTCATCGCTTTAGCGTTTCACTCGCTGCACTTGTAGGCGAGAGAATACTTAGAAAAAGGTTAAACGCGTATTCTCTGCACGGTCTGACGCAAGTGCATGTATGGCTTCAGGTTGCAGATTCTGTAAAGACAGTACATTCTGTAATTAACATCGTTATACGCGTATGATAGCTGTGAACAATTCTGAGCGACAGCCATTATTAGCTCGAAACTGGATTAAACAGCTTCCCCCCGTCTTTTTCGTTACGTCTGCGCTATGATGCCATCGTCGCCAAGCGCACCTCTTATTCCTTATCTGCTTCATGCTCACTGTATATGTCAAGGAAAATACGATTACGATACTCCCAAATGCGAAATTTGAGCGCAGCTCTACATATGTTTTCATTTCACTATATAATGGCTCACGCGGACAATCAGTCCCGTGCGGCACATTGCAAACGGAGCGAAGTGTGGCGCGACTGCCTCGCTAATTGGGAAATTGCGAGAGGCAGCACGTGGGTTACGCGGAGACGCGATTCTCATTAGCCACCGCACACAGACCTCCTGCTCATGCAACGCTTTGCTTCCATACATAGCATCGGTGGACGTGCTCGCCGCATGAGGTCGGTGAACAGACGACGGGGCGCCATCTCGTAGCGGTCGTCGCAGCAGAGCCCGTCTTGCGCGTCACTGCGTTTTTCTTCTCACGCTTTCGCCATATCCTCCTCCGCTTTCCGCCTCATGGTTACGCTGCACCACCTTCCTCCGCTTTTATCCTCGCGCTTTATTCGCAATCGCCGGCTTTCATCACCCGCTGCGCTCCGCGTTCGTGCTTTCCGCGTTCGTTCATCCTTCCCCGTGCTCGATCACTCCATTACGCCGAGGGATAACGCCGACGCGAAGCGCAGGAACTATCGCCTAGGAGCTGCGCTCTAAAAAGCTTTGCTCAACCACCAGCAATAGAAACCAACCTTACGTTTTATACCTGCGCAACGTGCAATTGGGAACCGGTAGTGCTGACCATTGATCAGTCGTTCAACTTTCGCCATTTGCACACCGAGAGCTTTAGATGAGGGAACGTAAGCCGGCTTGTGCATCCTACAGTCCAAAAGCTGCTTAGCTTTTGCTGACCCAATCAGCTAGCGCACGCGAGTGGAACGCAAGCCTCTTGCGTCCCCTACTAGAACTCTCCCATTTGTGCACGGCTCTGTGCGCCACGCAGACTCCGAGACCAGCGGCATATGTTCGTGTGTTTCGGAGGCAACAGCCGGCCGATACTAGTAGCGGACAAAAACGACGTTGCGCACGTAACGCAGAGGTTCTTTCTGAAAAGACACCGGTGCCTTGCTGTGAGAGAGTAGGCTACCACAGTAAATGAATTTACAGCTATATGATCGGCTAAAGCCTGTTGCTCTGCGTTATTTATACCACGTTCGAAAAGCATTTCTTTAAATGGGTTTTAAATGGGTTTTACGTGCCAAAACAACTTTATGATCATGAGGCACGCCGTAGTGGAGGACTCTGGAAATTTCGACCACCTGGGGTTCTTTAACGTGCACCTAAATCTAAGTATACGGGCTTTTTCGCATTTCGCCCCCATCGAAATGCGACCGCCGTGGCCAGGATTCGATCCCGCGACCTTGTGCTCAACACCATGGCCACTGAGCAACCACGGCAGGTCACGAAAAGCATAAGAGACCTGCGGAAGACTATTGGAGACTCCGGTAGGGTGCCTCAATGTCAGCACCGCCACCCGCCGTTCAGGCTAGTGAGAACCTTTGACCAAGCTCGCGCCGCACCTCCGCCATATTGTGTCGGAGCTGTTGAGGCGGCCGTACATGTTCGTGCAGTAGTCAGTGGGGCGCTGCCGTGTTGCCTTGTGTTTGCAATTGTCATGGTGTTCGCTAAGTCGACTTTTCGGGCTCGCGACGTGAGGATAAAGGCACTAGAACGCTTTACAGCTAAATACGCTCAATCATGTCTGTTTGATGTACATCTCTGTGCATCAGCGCAACGGAAAAACGGCACTTGGGTCTTAGTTTTCCCTGCGACTCCGAACGCAGGACAAAGTCGCCAAGAACCTTGTTCCTCCAAGGTATGATGCTTTAATTTGTGCCTTCGGCTGGAACAGTGTTGAGGAAACTTTCTGAGGCACTATATCAGTTGCCGTCTAAGCCATTTAATCAAGGCGATGAGAAGCCTGCTCAAACTCAATGTGTTCATTTCCTACAATCGCATGCACTGAGCATACAAATGTCAGAATAAGTTTCTTACAGTTTTTTGCTGTTGCAGCTCAGCATTTACACTTGCACTGATTGTACCATACAGGTGTAACGAGGATTCTTAAATATACAAGTAAAACAGCCGCAGGTGTAAACTTGGACTGATATATTTTCATGTTTGTAGGAAGCATACATCTTGAGCTCAGATTTGCCAATATACTCTCAAGTTTATGTGCATTGCATCCTGTGCCTTCAGGCAGGTGAATGTGTTGGTGAGCTGCCTTGAACCACACCTCAGTTATTTCCTGGCTATCTTCCTGTGGTTTTACCTAAGTGATAGCTGTACGATTCCGCAATAGACATTCTCCTCTTTTTTTTAGATGTGTCACTATGCTGCTGTTTCTCACACTGCTGTGCTCATCGATGGGCCGTTGCATAACAGAACCTGAGGCAAATTGTTTTTCAGCAAAATATTTTGGCGCTATACTTATACAAGAAGGAAATACTATAATATGTGCTATAGGCAGGAAATGTTCACAAGCCGAACGCATGGTCTTATATTTAGGCTAGATGTCTGCAACAACGGTGTTCATTTAAAGGTGTTTTGAGGTCGTGCATGGTGCCTTGTGCTTGGTTTTCACTTAATAAAAGTGATAAATTCGGTGGTTTTACGTGCCAAAGCCACCATCTAATTATTGGGCGTAGCGAGGGAAGTCGAAATAATTTTGACCACCTGAGTTTCTCGAACGTACCCCTAAATCTAAGTACGCGAGTGATCTTGCCTTTTGCCCCCACTGAAATTCGACAGCTACGGCCGTGTTCGAAGTTGTGACTTCTAGCTTGCTTTTGAACGCTCGTAGAGTATGTCACGTGTTCTTTTCATTCTCACTTTCCACACGCAGAATTTGCGTCCCAATAACCCAACAGTTATCGGTAACACTACCGTATTTATTAACCTCGTTTTGTCCTAGAGATTTTCACAGTATTACACAGCTATACTTTTACAGGCAAAAGCAACGTCAACCTTGTTATAAGGATAAGCTATAATGCTTTAATGCACAACAGCAATCAACTTTGCTTTCGAAACAAATTTATGAGCGTAAGCGAAAGCGCAGCAAAACGACTACTAATCTACTGGGCTCGAAACTTTCTCTTCATTGTAAGCTTCGCTGTAAGCATTCCACCTCCACATTTAGGGTGAGGAGTAAATATTGCAATGCACGTAAGCTTACAAACTGCGCAAAATTACCCATTTTTACTGTCAGCGAGCCAGCAGCGAGTTCGACTATGATAGGCCGAAATAAAGAACGCTCGCTCGCGCCGCGCATTTGTGCGCATGCTCAGCGACTACACAGCTGCTCGAACTGATCGCCCCTCTGCCGCAGGCGACGACGTTCAACCTGCCGAAATGTGCAGAGAGCAAGTTCTCGGCAAATCCTGGCGCCGCCGGCGTGACGTATCCGACTTTGCCGGCCGTTGCCTATATAGCACGCACGAAACGCTGGACCATAAATTCGCGCCCTATAGCACAGTGAATCAACAGAGTAGACCGGCACGTGGTTACAATATTCCCTCGCAATGCAGAAGTGCACGAGTGCTTCGTCTCCACGACCAATCGGTCCCGAACAACAACAACAACAACAACAACAACAACAACAACAACAACAACAACAACAACAACAACAACAACAACAACAACAACAACAACAACAACAACAACAACAACAACAACAACAACAACAACAACAACAACAACCACGACAACAACGACAACAACGACAACAACAACAACAGTGATTGTCGTCATTATTTCGCGCGGATCCGCTGTCCCGCCGGAGGTTTGGTTTACTTTACCCATCTTTAAAAGCCTACAAATTCCAAAGAGATCTTACCTTTTTAAACGCATAAAGGTACTCAATTTAGACTACGTACGGGCATAACCACTGCGAAACGTTGCGTTTGTAACGCACTATTTTGTGGAATACGACCACAAATTCGGTTGAAGCCATAAGCACGAAGTTAAAGCAAATCCACATGTAGCGCGCTGGCTGGAGAGCGAAAGTTACAGCTCCCGTATAGACATTAGCGATTTCCCCGCCGGTAATGTTTGTATAGGAAAGTCTGCGGGCGAGACGAGTTCATGTCGACGCAGCTCTCACGCCTAACGAACGCTATGCTACTCGGCTGAAAGTGTTGATGAGTGCCTCGTTCTTCATAGTTGTGGCGGGACTCCACGCTTTGGTCGTGGCGCGAGAAGTGCGACGAAAACAACCGCCTCAGGTGGCGTTGAGCCGCCTAACGCTGTCGGACAGCAGACCGACACCGCGAATATATGTACGTACGGCGGCAGCGCTTGTCAACTTTTTTTCTTTTTTTTGGTCGAAACAACCATGACGTGTGATGCAGTTGCGTGTATAGCGGAACCGCTCGGTGCTGTTTTCCCTGCAACGCGCTTCCGGTCCACTTCCAACGAAAAGTTGGAAAGTTCCGGCGCATGAATATTCATGATGACAAGTGTTCCTCGTCTCAGCTCTGAAAGCAAGTTCTCTCTCTCGCGCGCGGTGGTGGTGCGTGTGTGTGAATGCGGTGCGCGCTTGGCAACAATTTGTTGTGTGCATGCGCTGAGAACATCCGTTTGTGCGTGCGTGCGTGTGTGCATGTAAGGCGAGTATGATGCATGCATGCGTTGATGCATGAGTTGAGTGCATGCATGCATGCGTCTATTTGTACTGCGTTTGCTACGTTGCCAAGGACGAAACAACAAATGTCGTACGGACGGGTTGCCTCCACCCATGGCAGTCAGTGCCACCATGGAAAACAACCCGCATCGTCGGCCTCTCGCATATATACTCGTCCCGGCGAATAAAAGAGTAATCCGCACCTACATCTGCTGCTGCTGCTTATAATAATAATAATAATAATAATAATAATAATAATAATAATAATAATAATAATAATAATAATAATAATAATAATAAATTATGGGGTTTTACTTGCGAAAACCACGATATGATTAGGAGGCACGCAGTAGTGGGGAGGACTACGCATTAATTTCGATCACGTGGGTTTCTTTAACGTGTGTCCAAAGCACGGTATACGGTGATTTTTTTTGTGTGTTCTTTTTTTTTGGATTTCGTGTCCCCATTGAAATGCGGCCACCGCGGCCGGGATTCACAGGGCAACGCCAAAGCCACTACATATATATGCGCCACCGCCAGCGGCTCTCTGATACTCCGACAAACTCCGCGAATGCCGAACAGCTGAACACTCATCGAGGGCTACCTCACAAAGATCAGAAAGCCAGAGTGCTTGTGCGAGGAGCTAATATTTTCCTATAACGACGTCGCGGGCGCCGAGTGCGCCTAAGTGACGCATCCTGTATGGAGTAGCCGCTGCAGCCGCTCGAAGGAGCACGATCTTGTCAAAAAAGTTTACGTCCGCGACTGTCCTAGCCTCAAACGGCGAGGCGTTGGGCTGGTTGGTTTCCTTGAGTATGGAACATGCCTTGTGCAGAAGGCACACACAGCAAGGAGGAAGACTGACGAACAACAGAGAGCTCCGCTGTTTGTCCGTCTTTGCGGTGCCCCTTCCGGGCCAAACATTTCTCAGTTATGGTCAGTATAAGCGTTATAGGAACGGCACGCCAGGTCAGAATGTTTAACTCCGAATCCTTCGTTCCTTTATGTTTTCTGATTCTGAAAGCCTTCTTAAGCTGTCGGAAGAAGGCGCTGCAAGATCTTCGCTGCTATTCGCTGCGCGGTTCGAAAGGATGCGCGGCAATGAGAGGCGACAATCGTCCGGCTTGGTGTCGCTCCCTCAGGCCTCCGCTCGGAATGCTTCTTTGCGCTCGTAGTGTCTAAAATTATCGCGCCGCCGTGGTCTATTTTCTGCACCTAATCATAAGCCACCTTTGTACCCACGCAACGCGAGCCGAGACGACAGGTGGCGTCCCAGTCCACGCCCTCCTAGAGTCACTTCCTGTGACTCTACGCCCTCCGGGTGGCGCCCCCTCGACACACAGATGCTGATCTCGAAGGCCATGAGTTTGTAGGTTGCATGCTGCGGAAGCGATTGCGTGAGCCTGAAACAACTCGCGGACTGTGGGTTTGCGGGTACGACCTATTCGAAGAGTACGTGACTTAGTAGAGACTTGGTATGCGTAGTATTTCCATTATTACCCGTTTAGAGAGCCGTTAAAGAGCAACCGCAAATAATACTTAAACTGGTAAAAGCTCTGAATTTTAATTCATAGGCTTGAAACAGTCCATCGCCAGCAGAGAAGATGAAGCCCGAACTTGGTTTCATTGAATTTCGCGCCCATAGGCCAATGTGACTTCCCAAATTTCAATGCATTTTTCTTATTTTGGATATTTTGGCTGGAAAGCATGTTTTAGAAGTTGCACATACGTCGTGCCTTTGGATCTTTGGAAAGCAATTTAGTCTTTATTTAGCAGTAAGCAGTTAATTGGACCCGTCAAATCGTTTACAAAATCCATGACGTCACGGCCAGCTGTCACGGCCAGCTGGTGTGGGAAAGTTAGACAAGCGTCGCTACCCGTCTTTCCTACTTGGGTCGTTCTCCCTGGCTTAACACGCCTCCTCTGAGGGTGAAAGTGATCGCTTTACTACAGGCGGTGTCCAAAACACAAAGCGTATGACGTATTCCTGGCCCTTGAACTGCTTCCGGTGAATGCAGTTAGCAAAGATATTGCCTTCGAGATCGGCTTCTCTTATCCGGAGAGGACCGTCGCTGGGACATGGATTTGCACGCCTCCTTTTGCAGTAGCATAATCTGATAAAATAGAGCTCAATTTATTATTTCGTTTAAGTGTCGCCTTCAATAGACACTAAAATGAAACATTAAATTACAGCGCTATATGTTCTCAAAATTCTGTGTTCTCTGATTTCACGATAATGAGTGGACGACTAGAACAAAAATTAAGATGATTTCTAGTTTTCTTTGTTTAATTTGGCGCTGGCATGCAAGCGTTTACCGACAGATAGCGAAAGTATAAGAGTGACATTTCTGGTACTGCAGAATGGTAATTTACTGATGCAGAAGTGTGTACTATATATATATATATATATATATATATATATATATATATATATATATATATATATTCTGTTTAGTTTCCCTTCAAGCGGCCTCATTAAAGAAAGGCCGGATGTGCCCAACCACCGACTGCCAGTCTGCGACGGAGAATACCTCCCGGATATTCCCTCGCGGGAATCGAAAACCCTGCGTCGGTAAGCAGGCGCGCTCGTCTGCGTCTCGTACGCCCGTATTAATTACACCCACTCGGGCCGGGCAGCCAATTTTTTTTTTTTTTTTTCTGAGCCGCAAGTCCATCGAGCGGGCGACCAACCATGAACGGCAAAGGCAGTAATCAACAAGCCCGGTGCTTTTCACCTCCCTCCGAGCTGGGCAAGGAGTGCTGCCGATAGCGCTGCACAAAAGTGTCGCGGTGGAGAATCAATAGAGATGCTACCACACGGTGGATCGTTACGCGCGCAGTGACAGCTGATATTTTTCTAAAGTGAAGCTTTCGTACCGAACCCCCCCGCATCGTGCTGGCCATCGATGCTGCTGTTGCTGCTTCGCTGAATAGCTCCATACACAGAAAATAAAGGCATTACGTGTCCTGTGGTGGGATGGAAACTCGCTCTCCCCGCACAACAGCTCGTAGCTCAGGAATAGGCCACAATCGCATCTTCTTTTCTTTCTTTCTTTCTTTCTTTCTTTTTTTAGCTTTCTATTGTGTATTTCGCATCACATATAGAAACACAACCGTTGATTATTGCTGAAACGCCATGCCACTGCTTGCCCTCCCCACAGTCCATTAAAAGCAGTTGAAATTTGCCAGCTTACTGAACAAACCGAACCACACTGGCCCCGTTCGGGGCTCATCGTATCACCGAACAATAATCGTCGGATAACATTCCTTTCCCATCTTTCACGCTGCTCGTCCAGTACTCCAGTACCCATACAGCCGTACGCTGTAAGTGCTAGTGAGTGAAACTTGCCAGGGTCGCCCGACGATAGCGGCTCCATCTCGCGCGCGCGAGGAAGGAAAGCTGGGAGGAAGCGGCGCCGTCTTTTGTCGCGCGCGAGGCACTGAGGGGAGGGGGGGGGAGGCGTTCTACTCCAGCGGCTGCTGCGTACCGCGCGGGCGCTCTATCTCCAAAGCAATGTGTGAGTTAGACAAAGTGAACCGAGAGTTGGTAGGTTCGTATGCGCTGTGCTTTCAGCGCTTAGTTGGCACCCAAGCGAGAATCAGCACGAAGGTCAATTCGCTCGCTGCTGCTGCCGCGTTTCCACCACCCCAGCGTCTTGACAGCGAGTTTCCGCGGTCATCGAGTGAGATGTGTTCATGTTTACATGTGCGCGAGTGACATAATAGTTTACTTAGTAAGCAAATGTATACAAGTTTATATGTGCGATAAAACTGCTATCATTACTTGGTATGGGTGTCTACAAATTTTCTTTCGCAATCGACGCTTCCCCTTCCGGGCGAAACTGCAACTTTTTCAAGAAAAGAAACGCTAGCAAGACAGACGACAATAATTGCTTTTTTTTTTCGTAACAGCAAGTCCTCGTCTCCTCCCTATTATGTTTCAGGATATTCTTGACGGATGGCATTTACCCGGACAGCTACAACAATGTGGTTCTTAGCTCCAAAAGTGTGCTCTACGTCCACTTGACAGGATATACGGATGGGGCCGGTTGGTAAATAAATACCGAGCAGAACCGAAGATGAGAGCTATTCACGCATTCTCCTTTCACACATTCGCCTCAAATTTGTGAAGAAAAGCTCACAAACTTCTTGCGGCAATATCAGCTGAAGGTTCGAAGCCAGAATGTCGAAGTTTAGACAAATATATGTCAGCCACTCAACATTCCCAGCGGCGCGCATAGACGCTAGCGCCACCTTTCTGTGGAGCAATTTAGCAACACACTCTATGCATGGCCTCCGAGATTCGGCTGCGCGCTGCCCGATTTTGGGGACGATACTCTATGCTACAGCACGAGAACAACGGCATCCGAGGCGCTCTATTTTTGTTAGCCACGATCATACGAAGACACCGACGATTAATCCAGAGAACGCACAGGTAGAAGACATGTTTAATCGAAGTGTAGAAATAATAGCGGAAAGAATTTGAGGAAAAGGTAACTTGAAACGCATGTCCTTTAGCTGACTGTTTATACATTCAAATTAAACGTAGCAACCTTTCCCTATGCTTTCTCTAGCTGAACTGTGTACTTTTCCGTATTGTTGCGACTATGCGCCACAGGGAACGCGTTCCGTTTATTCCTTCCAGAACCCCGAATTGCTGAACACTATCTACAGCACAGTGCGCTTTTTACCACACGCATACCTTTTCGAGGGCGTCGAGCAGTTTGTCCGGCATGTGGTCCTGTATCATGACCGGAGAGATGAGCACCTGGTCGAAGTCCTTGTTGTCAGCCCACAGGGCCTGGTACACGGGTTCACTCTTGCGCATGACACGCCTGCGACGCACGCCCGCCGACCAAAAACCTTATTGCATCGCCCACTCTTATACTGCGCACGCGCAGAGAAAGATTTCGCAGCTGAGCATCTGAGGTGTACTGTAGCGCGATTAAAACACGGGACAAAAGAAGACACACAGGGACACACACAGCGCTTTTAATCGCGCTACCGTACACCCCTTGAAGATGCATTACCAACAAACCCACATTGCAACCCCAGCATCTGAGGACGAGTTCCTCAAAAGCAAACGCAGCGTTGCCGAACTAGAACGCTGACTCACGACCTTCAAGGCGTGCGGATTGCAAGATTGTCATTCAGTTACGCGATCTATCCCACTAACAAGCTGGAAATACAGCTACGAGGTTTAATTTTGCCAGTTTCACGGGTAATCGCATTTTTTTTTTTTCGATTTAAGAAGTTGATGATATGCTTTGCACAGAGACTTCGATTCGATTTCGCAATTACGATAAGCCAGCTGAAATGACGCATTTAAAAGTTAACTATAGATGTTTGTTAATGAGCGAACAATCACCAGTTATGCCGTTACAGAGTGCGCAACAAAATCGTAAGACTTGCCTGGCGACGACTCCCCTCCTGCCGACATGGCCATCGGCACGACACAGCTGTCGCAGGATGTCGCTAGAGGTAAACTGGTGACACGTCCGCCTAGTGTGATTGGGCCTATAGCCATCTGAACTGTTCTAAACCGCAAAAGTAGGCCGACAACATCGGCGATAGTATGTTCTGGAGGGATATGGATGCATGCATGCTATGAGCGTCCCCTTTGGAACGGTGCGGTGGGTTGCGCCACCAAGCTGTTGTTATTACATTGCCTAATGCCCTAGTTATGCTACAAAAAACACACACACACACGACGAATTCCCATCACCAAACTTTCTGAACCCCTATTGGGAACTTCGGTTTTGTACGCCTCCATTGTTTATCGTTTATCACCAATCCTGTAATCGCCTCCTCATTTGCAGTGGCCCCCCTAGCGGCAGCTGCTGTCCCTATAGCAAACTTGGCCTGAAAAGTATAGAGTCACTCTGGTGCAGATGAGTAGATGGCACCAGCCGTTTGTGCCCCTTAATGTGCCACGGCAGCGTTAGCATCCAGCGAGCGAGATCACCTGCCCCGTCTTAAAACTACGTACCTTCTGCTGTCGCATCAATGCGATTCGCCTTCCTAGCGCATTACACGGATGTGATGCACTAGAAATGCGATGCGACGCGCCCTTTGTCGCATTCATGCTATCGCTTCCAACAGAGAGCTTTACATTAGGGGACGCAAGCGGCTTGCGTACGCAAGACCTAGGTACTACGGTACTGCGCATGCGCAGACACTGGCGTAGGGGCCTGCGCGTGCGCAGTACCGTGATCCCTAGTCCTTGCTTACGTAAGCCGCTTGTATCCTCTAATCTAAAGCTCCCTAATGTCTTCGTTGCCTTACAAACAAGATAGCAATCGCGAAGCAGTCCAAACGAAGCGCAGGAAGGCGCATGGGTCAACTTACCTCCACTTGGACTCGTAAGTTTGGCTGCCGGCAGAGGAAGGGAAAGAAAAAAAAAAGAAACGAACGGACCATGTAGTCCAGAAAAAGGAAAATCTAATATTTCGCGCACGTCCGAGTAAGCTTGTTGTAGAGTTAAACATCAAGAATAGCACAAGGTTAGACAAATGCAGCAGGCGCAATTATTTTTTACAACATTTCACTCGCTGCAACAATGCAGCTACGAACATGCAAGGACAAGCCAATCTTTGACGGCAAACATCAGCAAGTTACCACGTGCGGCTGGAGTTACTTGTTCAGCTTGCAGACACTTTTGCAACGAAGCACTGCAAACCTGCCTCGTTCGAGAACAGCCGCCAGACAGTTATTGTCAAACACACCCGTCTAACTACGGGAAATTGGTAAACGTTTGTGAAGAAGACATAAGTTCAAAATTCTATTTACGCCTACAAAGTTTACGTGGAAATCAAATAGCTTTCTCTTTCATTGAGACACTGTTCAATAAGCGTTTTTCCACGCGCATAGTTGGTCTGGCTGTTCTCTCCTCTCCTCTCACTGCTTGACGTACTTGACAAACATCTTGTTGCGATGGTTGAGACACCACTCTGAAATACACTGCAATATTTATATTACTGTACAAGCATCAAAATGAACGATGCAATTATTTCTTAAGAAAGAGTGGAAAGTGAAACACGAGAGAGAGATAAGAATCTTTACAACCACACTCTAAATCCTGTTCCGCATACAATCGACTTGAATCCTTTAATTAAGTATTAAAGGACTCTGGTTCCACAGTATAAGTGGCACCAGAGTCCTTTAATACTTGCTGTAAATATTTGCAAAAAAAAACTACGTAAAGGAACTAACAAGCGTATGTGAAACGAGATTAAGTGCGTGAACACTACACTGTGGGGGAAAAAAAAGAAACAGCAAAAATTTCACTGTTTTGCAACAGCAAGAAACTCACTCCTTGGGATGGTTACGCACGATGTGGATGATCCTGCCGGGTGGGTAGAGCGGCTGGTGGGCAGTGAGGGCTATGGTGGCGTCACTGGGGTGACTGGTGACGTCACGATTCGCTAACGTTGGACCTCCAGATCCGTCAAAGTCTACCTCGTCCGGACAGCAACAGAAAACGCCTCCCAGGATGATTTTCCACTAGAATATAGAAAAAAAGCACACAAAAGCGGTAGGAGGAAGATGAACAGAACACCTCGTAATCGTTGATCATCTTAGAGATTACGGTATTGTGCCTGCTGAGCGTAAGGTCAAGGACTCGATCCCCGGTCACGACGGCCGGATTTCGATAGGGGCCGAACTTGAAAAAAAAATCACGTTGCGATGTGGTGTACGTGCGCGCTAAGAGACCATAAGTGCATGGACGCAATCGAAGCCTTTAACTGCCACGTGCATATAACATATGCGAACATCAGGGCCATTAACACCCGTTAAGTGTGCGTATTAACGTGCTCAGTCGTCTGGCTTCCCTGCCACACTCTGTTCCCTCAAGTTGAGCCAATTGATTCCAAATATAGGCTTAATACTTTATCGATTACTCGCTCATTTGGGCTCACTCAAACACACGCAGCGCAGCGCGTGCGTGCGTGTTTCTCTAACTGCTATACCAACACACCCAGTCTTCAACCCTCAACGCGATGTTGTTGCGACAGTGAAAAGTGCAGCGGCATCGCACTACGGTCATGTGAATCTTGCAGGCCGGTCATTGGCCTATTGTTACTCCATCATGGCAATCGTCTAACCGTTACTCCACACTCTCTTCATTACAGAATGTGCAGCGCGATATTTCTGACGACCCGTAATCACGAAGCCAACTTTCGAAGGGAAGTTAGAAACAACTCTAGAGTTCGTAATGATTAATATATATATATATATATATATATATATATATATATATATATATATATATATATATACAGAGAGAGAGAGAGGTACGAACGAGTTCTATCCCATGGCTAGCGTTTGCGGAAGGCGGCTAACTAAAAGAATTTACTTTTGTTGCGACTTTTTTCTAACTCCAACGGGAACTGCAGAAGGGCCTTCGTTTGATAATCTTTGCTTTCCGCATTAACATGGTCATGGGGAGAAGCTTTTCACACTGAGATTGATGGTGACGCTGTCGCGCGGCCGTGCCTTGATTTATGAAGTGCACCGGAAGAATCGTTGGCGCATACACCGTCCACTCAAAGTCCATCGGTCCTTGCGATATTGTGCGGCCAACTTCTGGGAAGAGTATTCTGGGAAGACAATTAAGAAAAGGAGAGGAATCCGAGTTCTTCGAGCCGTGGCAATATCTCGGAGAAATTTGCGTAACCTCGAGAGATTGAGTATGTAATAAAATGCAGACTGCATTTTTACGAGGCTAATCGCTGCGCCTTGAGTTTCTTCAAAGAAAACCGATACTTGTTCTTCCCTGAAGAAAGC